>NW_028261383.1:21906239-22222906 GCF_051295495.1 Thamnophis sirtalis | reverse complement strand
ACACTTAAACAGTTCGGCATACAGTTCCGCTGCATGGAGCTTTTTGAGCATTGAGCGGACCAATTTCACGTGTTCTTCACATGTTTCCGTGTAAATAAGGATGTCATCAAGATAGACCGTCACGCCTTTGTACAGGTGTTCATGCAAAACTTCATTTATCAGTTGCATGAAAACAGCTGGTGCCCCCTGCAGACCAAATGGGAGTACTCGGAATTGAAAACAACCAAGTGGGCAGTTGAAAGCAGTTTTCCATTCGTCACCCTCTTTAATTCTGACTCTGTAATAGGCCTCTCGTAGATTTAATTTTGGCATCCTTCATTAAAGTTAGTGGGTAGAGGTTCTGAACACAGACAGCATTCAGGTTTTTGTAATTAACACAGAGATGAAAGGAGCCATCTTTCTTTTCTCTGAACAGAACTGGAGCAGCTACTCGGGGCCTAGCAGGTTCAATAAATCCCCTTTGCAAATTCTTGTCAATAAACTTCCTTAACTCACCCATTTCATGGGGGGGGGGGTGTCATCGGATAAATCTGAGGTTTTGGAAGTTTTACCCTGGGGAGAATATCAATGCTGCAGTCAGTGGCACGGTGCGAGGGTAATTTATCAGATGATTTTTCACTGAAAACATCTCTTAGATCCCAATACTCTTTCGGGATATTCTCCTCCCCCTCAATTCTTTCTTGCCCCCTTGCTGCTAGGTTAGAGGCAGCCTTAGGGAGCCCCCCCTCCCTCAGGGAGTGTAGTAGATCAGATGCATAACCACCCTTTCCTCCAATTGATGCGTGGGTTCCATTTACGTAACCAGGGCAAGCCTAATATAAGAGGCCGGTCCATTCCTGGAGTCACAATAAAACTTATTGTCTCTTGATTCCTAGACATGCAATAGAAAATATGAATATAGTACAAAAACAGGATAGAATTACTTACAGACAGCTTCTTACCCTGGAAAGGGGGGTATTACAACTAAAATCCTTAGAGGTGCTAAAAGAGGAGAAGGTAATTCAAACATGGTTCCAGTATAGGCAGTTACAGGCCAGGTGGAAAATAGATTAAAAAATTGGTTTTATCCAAGTTGAGGATAATCTATTTAAACAAATAAGAGATCAAAGCTTAATGCATATAAAGAGGATATACAATGTATTAGTACAGATGGATTCCGAAACAGAATTAGTTAAAGATTGCATGATAAAGTGGGCTCAAAATATTGAAGAACCAATAATGTTGGATACATGGGAAAGAATTTGGGTAAGAAATGTGAAATTTACACAAGCCCAAAACCTGAGAGAAAATTTTTACAAGATGTTATAGATGGCATTTAGATCCTAAAAAATTGGCTTCTATGTATTCGAATTTACAACCCAAATGTCGGAGATGTAGTTCTCTTGATGCTACATACTTCCATATATGGTGGACTTGCCAAAAGGTTAAGGCATTTTGGATAAAAATATGGTGGATTATACAAAATATTCTTAAAAAAGGGATAAAGTTTACTCCTCAGTTATTCTTGTTAGGTATAATTACTGACTGTACAGCGGTAAAGATTAACCTGATTTTGCATTTAATAATGGCAGCAAGACTGTTGGTGGCGCAATACTGGAAGAAGGAAGATTTGCCTACAATCCAAGAATGGACATGGGACTAAGAAATTCCAGATAGCCTATGGTTAAGATTAGGAATGATTTAAATTGTTTAAAGTTAGTTTAGCAAGGAGGAGCTAAGTTCAACGCACAGATGTTATTAATTTCTTATTCTTTTCCCCCTCAATATATCTTAGACTGTGGTTGTTAAATATGATATCTATACTGTGTACGGATTCTGGGAAGTCGGGGGGGGGTATGTTGTGGGGGGGAGGGGGGAGGGGGGAGGGGGAGGGGGAGGGGGGAATTATGCTAGGCTTGATTTTAAAGCAATATGATTGCACATGTATATTGACTTCTCTTACAACATGATATTGTCTATGTAATAATATACATGTGATTATATGTTATGAAAATGGAAAATAAAAATTTTTGGCAAAAAAAAAACAACTTATTGTGTCTTGGTGAGTTCCCATCCACGTGTCTATTGGCTAAATGGACAGGGCTCCCTCCAGCTATTGAGCTGTCCAACTGGCAAAAAGCAATCGGGACTTTTAAAGTTTTCAGTTTCAGTCCCAATTTTTCCACTACTTCAGGGCTAACAATGCAACGTGTGCAACCCGAATCTAAAAGTACCAACATTTTTTCCTGCACTCCAGTAGAGGGCACTTTAAGTTCAACTGGGATAGGCATGGGCCCCGATTGGGAACTTACCAGACGTTCATCGTCAGATTCGGTTTCACTTTCCTCCAACGAGGATTAGGTTCCACCCCTTCATGGCAGTCTCCCTCCTCTTTCTGGGAGGTTTCTCTAGCTTTCTCTTCCCCCTGGTAAAGGGCTTAGGGGTCATATTGGTGCTGCAATTTGTTGCTCGATGCCCCTCTTTTTTTTTTTTTTTGGTATTTATTTGGTATTTATAGGCCGCCCTTTTCCCTGAGGGGACTCAGGGCGGCTTACAATCCATAGGAGGGGGGGGGGGTGTAATACAAAACATAAGACAATACGTGGAAAAAGAAAATAAAACAGTAAAACACAACTTTCATTCAACATTCGGGTGGGGTGGATTAGGAACTTATCCCCAGGCCTGACGGGATAGCCAGATCTTAAGGGCTGTGCGGAAGGTCTGGATGGTGGTGAGGGTGCGAATCTCCACGGGGAGCTCGTTCCAGAGGGTCGGAGCTGCTACTGAGAAGGCTCTCCTCCGCGTAGTCGCCAGTCGGCACTGACTGGCGGATGGAATTCGGAGGAGGCCTAACCTGTGCGATCTGATAGGTTGAAGGGAGGTAATCGGCAGGAGGCGGTCTCTCAAGTACTCATCCACTACCATGGAGGGCTTTATGGGTGGTAAGTAACACCTTGAAGCGCACCCGGAGATCAACAGGTAGCCAGCGCAGCTCGCGGAGGATAGGTGTTATGTGGGCGAACCGCAGTGCGCCCACTATCACTCGCGCGGCCGCATTCTGGACTAGCTGAAGTCGCCGGATGCACTTCAAGGGCAGCCCCATGTAGAGCACATTGCAGTATTCCAGCCTAGAGATCACAAGGGCTCGGGTGACTGTTGTGAGGGCCTCCTGGTTCAGGTAGGGTCACAACTGGCGCACCAGGCGAACCTGGGCAAATGCCCCCCTGGTCACAGCCGACAAATGATGGTCGAAAGTCAGCTGTGGGTCCAGGAGGACTCCCAAGTTGCGAACCCTGTCTGAGGGGTGTAAAATTTGACCCCCCAGCCTGAGCGATGGAACACTGGCCAAATTATTGGGAGGGAAACACAACAGCCACTCGGTCTTGTCTGGGTTGAGTACCAGTTTGTTAGCACTCATCCAGTTCTTAACGGCCTCAAGACCCTGGTTCATCACGTCCACCGCTTCATTGAGTTGGCACGGGGCGGACAGATACAACTGAGTATCGTCCGCATATTGATGGTATTTTATCCCGTGCCTCCGAATGATCTCGCCTAGCGGTTTCATGTATATGTTAAATAGTAGGGGGGATAAGACCGAACCTTGCGGCACCCCATATGTTAGGGGCCTCGGGGACGATCTCTGCCCCCCCAACCAACACCGACTGCGACCTGTCCGAGAGGTAGGAGGAGAACCACTGCAAAACAGTGCCTCCCACCCCCACCTCCCGCAGTCGTCGCAGAAGGATACCATGGTCGATGGTATCGAAAGCCGCCGAGAGGTCAAGGAGAACCAGGATGGACGCATGGCCTCCCTCCCTGGCTCTCCAGAGATCATCGGTCAATGCGACCAAAGCGGTTTCTGTGCTGTAACCAGGTCTGAAGCCGGACTGGAAGGGGTCAAGGTAACTCTTTCCCACAACGGAAACAGATGAACAGCTTGGATTTGCTTGCAGACCCACTTCTCTCTCCTTTAGGAGCTCCTGGGGCGGGAGGTTGGGAGGGATAGCCTTTTCGCTTTCACTATCTTCACGGTAATTATCTCTGGCTAAGTCAATCTCCACATCCGCAGCCAGTTCATACCAGGGCTGAAGTCGGGGGGGGGGGGGGCTGTTTACACAGTTCTGGTATACCGTATATACTCGAGTATAGGCCGACCCGAATATAAGCCGAGGCACCTAATTGTACCACAAAAAACTGGAAAAGTTATTGACTCGAGTATAAGCCTAGGGTGGGAAATGCAGCAGCTACCGATAAATTTCAAAAATAAAAATAGATACCAATAATGCCATTGCCCATTGAATAACATATACAGCCTGCCTGTGCCCATTAAATATACAGTAGCCATTGTAAAAATTTGCTCTGCATAACAAATTATTATCACACAATACCGGTGTATTCAATGAAATACTTCACTCACCTCATGATGCTGATGTCCCGCTGTGATGATGATGTCCCGCCTCCTATGACACACAGCACAGTGATTCCTATCATTGGATCACTGTACCAGAGGAGGTGGGACATCGCTATGTGGCTGCTTGCCATAACAAGGAGGAGGTGGGACATCGTTGCAGAGCGGCAGGAGGGGGAGGAAGGGGAATCGTAAGACAGCCCTGCATTACATTAGAATGTGAGGAGGGGGGATGGTGCAGTGCACGCTGCGCGGCAAACTGACACAGAGGGAGGGGAAACGCAGGGGCGCCGGGCCATTCACGAGCGTCACCCAGCGGCATGGCCCCGCACCTTTTTCTCCTCCATTTCGGGCAAATTTTTCACTGACTCGAGTATAAGCCGAGGCGGCTTTTTTCAGCCCAAAAAGTGGGCTGAAAAACTAGGCTTATACTTGAGTATATACAGTATGTCTTTGTTTAGCCCGTCCATGAAACCGTCCATTAATGCCTCTTCGGATCAACCACGCATATACACAGATAATTCACGAAATTCTTGTATATATTCAGCAACTGGCCTCTTTCCCTTGGTAAGAGTTTTAAATTTAATTCTTGCTTTACGCTCTGTGAGTGGATCATCAAAGCGTTTCCAGAGGGCAGCCATAAATCTATTATAGTCTCTCAATAGGGGGGAATCAGCATTATGTAGGGCCACCATCCATGCAGCTGCCTTATTTTCCAATGCCATTGTAATTATTCTTACCTTGGCCTCTTCATTTGGCAGATCGTCTCCAAACATTTGCATGTAATTCCATACTCGAACGAGAAAAAAACCTAAATCCTTAGATTCTCCTCCAAACTTCACATCCAGGGGAGGGGGGACTTTAGCCATCCAATGTCTGTGGGGGACCCCTCCCCCTCTTGGAATGTTTCTGGCTGCTGCTACTGGGGTTGGAGCTGGGTCATCCTGATTAGTTCCACCTTCTGCCCGCCCGGCTCCTCTTGGGCGGAACAAGTCCTCTGCATACCTCTCCTCTGTTTCTGGGAGATTTGCTTCCCTTTCAGGACCACTCTCACGGGCACATCGCCTCTCCCAAGCCCCTTCAAAGAGCTTCATCACCTGAGACATCATAAGGTTCTCCTCATCTGCTACATGCCAAGCAGCTGCTGGTCGTCTCTGTCTCCTCGTGGTAACTCCAGCCGGAGGTTCCTCAGGATAATCCTTCCGTCCCACTCCCCGCATTCATCTGGGGCGAACGGATCGTTCTTCCAAATGCAATCCAGCCATTCGCTCCGTTTCCAAAGGGCACGAGGACGCAGCTGCTCCCATGTACTCCTCTTGATCGCTGCCTTGGTGGGACATCCTTCAGGGTTTTAGGATGTTGTTGCGCTCCCCTCGGAAGGTTTTAGCTCCAGGATGAGTGCGAAACTGAGATCTTGCTTAATGTCACGGCGGCCTCCCTCAGTAACCAAGAAAGAAACCACTCAACTCCATTTTGCAGAATTAAGAGTACTTTTACTGGTCATGAGTAAATAGCAGCTAGGCAAAGCAAGATCTGAGGCAAAAGTGCGCGTAATCATAGATATCAATATGTGACCCAACCCCCTCCCCTTGGTAACCCCATCCCATAGTCCAATCCGTACACCCCACAGGTGTCATGTGGGAGACATCTTCAAAAATCATCATCAGGTTGGTATGCCGGACAGTTGGCCTTGGCGGCAACTCCTCTATCTGCAACATGCACAGTAGATGGAGAGAACAAGTCCCTTTTTACAGTCACTCCTGCACAGATATAATTCCCCCATCCAAACACCATGCCCCCGCTTCCCGTTTCAATGATAGCCGAAAGCAAGCAGCAAAACCGAGGCTGAAAGTTAGAATCGCAGGCCCGATCAGAGGAAGGGCCCTCCAGTTGGCAAAAGGGAAGAGGGTTAATGTCTACACAGACAGTAAATATGCATTAGGAGTTTTACTTTCTCATGCGGCTATTTGGAAAGAAAGGGGGACGCTCAATGCCCGGGGAGGGGGGGCAATCAAACATGGGCCACAGATCATAGAATTATGTGAAGCTGTAAACTTCCCTCACGAGGTTGCAGTCATCCATGTCAGCAGTCATTCCGACAACGACACCTTGGTGGCAAAGGGAAATAGGTCAGCAGACAAGGCAAAATAAGAGGCCTCTCAGCTGGTTCCTGTACAGGTCTGTCCCCTGATCCCCTCTACCAGTTGCAAACCTCCCTGTCCAAACCATCCTATACTAAAGAGGAAGAAAAATGGGCTCAAGAACTGGGAGCCACTTGTCCCTGGACGGCTCGTAGAATTTAGGACAAAGGGTGGTGGGTGCCTAAGGTTCCCGTAAGACACGCGTGCCACAGGCGGTATGAAGAGCCATTTGCCAGGGCATGCGAGGCATTGCCCTGCGCTGGCCAGCTGCCTTTGGCCTTCTTTTGAGGCCATTTTTCACCCTCCAAACTTCCGGTTTGCTCGTAGGGCCAGTTTTTCACGCTCTGGAGGCTTCAGTCTGTTCCCGAAATTCTGGTTCTCCCGTAAATCTATTTTTTGCACTCCAAATGCTCCTATAAAGCCTCCCGGAGCCGGGGGGGGGGGGGGAAAGCACGTCAAAAATGGGGGGAGCGCTGGTCGTGTGCACATGCATGCTGGGGTCATGTGCATAGCATCATGTGTGTGAAACACCCGCGCACGCCCCCCTCCGCTCCCCCCGCTTTTGGCACATGAGCCAAAAAAGGTTTGCCATCACTGCCCTAAGAGCTTTACTGACCCAATTACACAAAAACGGAATCTGGGAGGGGGGTAGTAGTAAGTAGTAAGCTATTTACCTTCTGTAAGTAGCTCTTTTATTGTTTTGTGTACTTACTTTGATCTTATTTAAATAGTAAGTGCACAAAATAATACATTTCCTTTTTATATCTTCTTTTTGTAGATCATCCATTGGGGCAAAGAATTAAGTGACATAGTCTTGGCCACTCCCATCTGGTCACATGACTGCCAAGCCACTCCCACTCGGTCACATGGCCGGCAAGCCACTACCACAAAGTAGGCCACACCTACAGGTTCTGATAAATTTTGAAACCCACCACTGGGTTGAACAGATTTTAAAAAGCCCAGCAAGCCCCTTCCTCTCATCTCTTCTTCTTCATTCAACATTGAAGCATGTGATCACCTTTTCTGTTCAGAACTCAAGCCATGTCCTCCTGTCCACCATTAAACCATCTTTCCATACATCTGGCCAGTAATGGATAGGCAGAGAGAATGGTGCGATCCGCTAAAGAAGCCCTATCTTGGGTGAGGCCGGGAGATTGGCAAACACGGGTTGATCAATTCCTCCTCATTCAGCACCTCATGGCAAGTGCTACCACCGGGAGAAGCCCTGCCGAGCTTCTAATGGGTCTAAGTTCGCGCTTAGACCGGCTACACCCAAACAACTCCACCCCGAGATTCAGCTGGTCAACTTAGACACTTTAGCGTAGGGGATTGAGTTTATGCCCACAACTATGCTGGGGGAGGAGGGGACTCTGGATTCCTGCCACGGTTACAGGCATTACCAGACCTCGCCTGTCGTCAATTGGAGCTCGAGGATGGTTGAACTTGGAGGTAGCACATTGACCAACTCTGTGGCCACCTCTCCCAATCCAACATTAGGCAACCAGAGGTAACTCCTGCACAAGTTAGCCAAAGCCCTACCCAAAAGAAGCACGAATTCACTCCTTCCACAGACTTCTCAAGCCAAAAGTACCAGGGTACTTATCTGATGAAGTTGTAGGGCCGCAACGAACTCCGAGTGAAGCAGCTCCAGAAACTCCAGCCGCGCCTGTGGAAAGTTCCAGGAGCTTCCACCAAGCGAAGCCACAGAGATAACAGGTCCATCCAACCTGATTGAAGATCCAGCACCGACTGAACTGCGCAGGTCTGGGCGAGCCACCAGAAAGCCCGCCTACCTGCGTGACTACGTCACAAACTGGACGAACCCAACTAAGAGAAGAAGGTGTTACATACTGACAATCTGTATGATAGTTTCCACCAAGGTCCTCTGTTCCAACAGGAACAGTATTCGAATCTAATTGGCCGAAGGGTCTGACAGAGCCCTCATAAAAGGGCTGCTACCAGACAGAGTGTTTGCTGGATTGTACATAGTTGTCACTCAATAAATAGTTGTTGTTTGCTTGTTGAAGCCTGAGTCTGCCTCATCCATTCACCAAATCTAACAATAATATTCTGCCTTTTCAATATTTCCTAGGATATTTCATTTTTCTCGGAGAGGGCTGGGTGCTAACTTCTTATAGTGTGCTGTAATTACCTAAAAAGACAATTCAGTCCTAGTCTGCAGCATCACAGGGATAGTAACAAAGGCCACATGGAGTGTTAGTACTGTGTTATACTGTATTAGTAAGACTAAACTTTGAATACTGCATCCAGTTTTGATCACCAGGATACAAAAGTATTTAGACTGTAGAAAGAGTGTAGAGAAGAACAACAAAGTCATGTAGGGGACTGGAAGGTAAAACATAGGATGTACAATTATAGGAATTGGGTAACAGAGAGAAACACCGGAGTGATGTGATAGCAGTTTTTCAGTACTTATTATATTTCACTTGACAAAGCTGCAAATATAGGTTGCTAGGAGTCTGAACATGACTGATAGCACATAATCAGTGAGAGGATCTGGCCAATGCCATAGTTAGATAGGACAAGTCTGTTTTTCAGCCTCCTATCAGGAGATGGCAGCATCTGTGACTGAAGAGCCAACAGTACAATAGTGGCCTCTCCGATTGACCTTAAAGGAGTTAAAACCATCGAGCATTGTATTGCTAGAAAGGATGGAAAAAGGAGCACAGAGGAACTTCCTCATCCAAAACACTCACGGAAGAGAGGGGAGAGGAGCGTATAGAGAGGCTCTTCCGAGGCTCGAAGCAGCAGCTGGGAGGTGAGTTGAGGGCTGGTGGGAGGAGAATCCGGGAGCCACTCAGGCTTTTTGGTTCCCTCCACGGCCTGGAAGCAGAGAAAAAACTAGATAGAATGTGGAATAACAGCTGGGAGGGATCTTTGAGGTCATCTAGTCCAGCCCCCTGCTCCAGCAGGAGACCTTTTACATTTCAGGCACATGACTGTCCAGTCTCTTCCTGAAAGCCTCCAGTGATGGAGCGTCCACAACTTCTGCAGGGAAACCGGTTAATTGTTCTCACAGTCAGGAAACGTCGCCTTGTTTCTCGGTTGCTTCTCTGCCTGATTCGTTTCCATCCATTGCTTCTTGTTCTGCCTTCAGGTGCTCTAGAGAAGAGGTTGAGCCCCTCTTCTTTGTGGCAGCCCCTCAGATATTGGAAGACCTCTATCATTTCACCCCTCGGCCTCCTCTTCTGTGGACTGGAAGATTTCCAATTTCAACTCTTTTGTTCTGTTATGGACCCTTTTATGTTTTCTTGGCAATAATATTGGACTGATCTGCCACTGTGTCTTTTTTATTTTTTTTACTTCCACGTCTAGCCAACAAGCAGGATATTTCCTATTGGTGCCCCATCCATGTATTAACCAGGTTCAACTAAAAAGGTCCTATTGACCTTTTTAGTTGGCTTTTATGGTGCCTTTTACTATGGCACTGTAAAAGCAACTGCAGACATGGTCCAGAAATCTGTGGTACTCCTAACACTTCTTCAGTGACCTGAACAAGTCAACAGTTCCTGTGGTTATGAACATGCAGGAAAAGGAGTTGCACCAATTTGGGTTCTGCCAATCAGCGGACGTTTATGATGGTTGCAGCATCCCACACTCCTGATCCCCATTTGTGACCTTCCCAACTAGCTTCTGACAAGCAAACTCAGTGGGGATGCCAGCAGGAAGTTGCCAGTCAGGGTCCAGTGAAATTGCCTTTAACAACCCACAACTGCAGAGGAACAGATGCAAGTTGGCTCTGTCAGGTGACATCATGCTTCACAATCAGGCTGCTTAGTGACACATGCAAGTCACAAATGCAGTCAGTAAGTGAGGACTGCTTCAATGGGAATGTCAACAGAGTAGTTGTGGAAAGTATTTTCTGTGCTTACTTAGATCTCAGGACTTTCATGGGCAAAACGGTTGTTTCAAATCTTACAGAGGCTTTAGGCATCATTTCATCAGTTAAAGCCCCCACATCTCTGAAAGTAGCAGTAGCAATAGCAATAGCAGTTAGACTTATATACCGCTTCATAGGGCTTTCAGCCCTCTCTAAGCATTTACAGAGTCAGCATATCGGCCCCACAGTCTGGGTCCTCATTTCACCCCGCTCGGAAGGCTGGAAGGCTGAGTCAACCTTGAGCTGGTGAGATTAGAACCGCTGAACTGCACATAACAGTCAGTTGAAGTGGCCTGCAGTACTGCACCCTAAGCACTGCGCCACCTCGGCTCTCAAGTATTGAAAGGTTTCACTGTAACAATTTTGGAATACTTTTTGGGCTGAAAACACATAGATTTTCCAAATATATAAGTTTCTAGGTTTGTTTATATCTCTGAATGCATATATCTACAATTGTATAATCTATCCCCATCACTTCCAGATATATTTCACAGAAGCCCTTTGCAGTGCTAAGAATTTGGGGGTTTTGTTCACAAAAAAATTATTAATTGATCAAAATATAAACTATAGAAGTGCAAAGAAAACTGAAAATAATGGTAGAAGGGAGGAAAAGGGGGAGCGAGATAAGTGTAGGGTTAAGGGGATAAGGAAAAGAAAAGCATTGAATTCTGACTCCTTTTGGTGCACTAGAATAAGGTGCTAACATAAAACCTCAACTATTTAGTTTCATAAGATAATGTAAACTAGCCACTTCTATAACAACAAACTTATCTAATCTACAGAACCCAAAATCAAACTATATTTTTTCTCTATCTCAAGATCAAAGTTCAAAAGCAGTTTCCACGTACAAACAAATTATTCCTGTTCTTTTCTTATCAGGTTTTGTGGGAATGAAAAAATTCCTCCATTTTTGTGCACAAAGTATTCCTGCCCCAATCAACATATATAACAACTGTGTTTCATTTTTTAAAAGTTCTTTATCCATTAAGCCTAAAATAATCCTGTTTTATTTTATATTCACATTCATAGTCTTTAAGATTTATTAAGATGTGTATCTTATTCCATTTCTTTGCTTTGTGACATGCCCACCATAAATTATGAAAAGCTCTTCTTTATATTTCCAAAATTCAATGCTTTTAATGCATTCCAATTAAATGTATAATATTTTATTTCCATTTCATTCTATACAATCAGATGTTTACTGTGCATAACCGAGGCATATAACATTGGATAATAAACACAGCCCTCACTTATATAGAAAATGCCCCCTACAATACAAACCCAATATACCTTGGCCCACCATACACCCTCTTTCAACCCCCTCCAACTTTCATTCTTCCTTCTCTCATACCACTCTACACCTACTTCCCCTCCCCCTCTATCTAACCCTAACCCTATCACTCCCTCTCTTAATCCATTCCCTCCCTTCCTTCTCCTCCTCCTCTCTCTCCCCCTCTCCACCCTCCTTCTTCATTCACTCAGCTCCTCCCTTCAGTATACTTCTATAACCTTCCAATATATTGAGTTTGCTCTGTTTTAACGCTAACATTAAAAAGCCACAGTATACAAGTGCAATTATGTACTTTAAATTATATTTCCCCCCTTCTCCCCCTCCCCCTAGATCACCACCTCCCTTCCCTCCCCCCGACTTCCCAGAGCCCATACCCGGTATAACTTTTTGACAATCACAGTCTAAAATATCTCTACATTGAACTCAGCTTCTTACTGTTACCCAAATTTTAAACAATTTAAGTTATTACTGATATTAAGCATAAGCTATCTGAAGTTTCTTAGTCCCATATTTGCTTTGTGTATAATCAATCCATTTTTTCCAGTCTCGTTTATATCTCTCGTTTGAATGTTCTTTAAGATATGCTGAAATTTTTGCCATTTCGGCTAAGTTTATAACCTTCAAAGTCCATTCTTGAATTGTAGGCAAGTCTTTCTTTCTTCTTCCAGTATTGCGCCACCAAGAGTCTTGCTGCCGTTGTTAGGTACAGAACCAAATTAATCTCTACTGCTGTAAAGTCAATACATATACCTAGTAAAAACAGCTGGGGGGTAATTTTATCCTTTTTTTTGAAGATATTTTGCAGGATCCACCAAATTTTTATCCAAAATGCCTTAACATTACGACATGTCCACCATATATGAAAATACGTAGCATCAAGAGAACCACATCTCCAACATTTAGGCTGAACATTTGAATACATAGAAGCAAGCTTTTTGGGATCTAAGTGCCATCTATAAAACATCTTATAAAAATTTTCTCTCAGATTTTGTGCTTGTGTAAATTTTACATTTCTTACCCATATTCTTTCCCATGTGTCCAGCATTATTGGTTCCTCAATATTCTGAGCCCATTTTATCATACAGTCTTTAACCAATTCCGTTTCTGAATCCATCTGTATTAATACATTATATATCCTCTTTATGTGCATTAAGCTTTGATCTCTTATTTGTTTAAACAAGTTATCCTCAGCTTTTACAAAGCCTGTTTTTTGGTCTATTTTCCACCTGGCCTGTAATTGGCCATACTGAAACCACGTTTGAACTACCTTCTCTTTTTTAAGTACCTCTAAGGATTTTAATTGCAACACCCCTCTTTCTATAATAAGGAGTTGTCTATAAGTGGTTCTATCGTGTTTTTGTTCTATATTCATATTTTCAGTTGCATGTCTAGGAATTGCCCACATGGGCAATTTGTCATTTAGTTTATGTTGATATTTTTTCCAAACCCGCAATAAGGCATTTCTTAAAATATGATTTTTGAAGTTCTTATCCAATTTTTTGTTAAATAACAAATAAGCATGCCAACCATATAGCAAATCATGTCCCTCAATATTCAATATTCTGTCATTGGTTAAATGGATCCAATCACTAATTGCAGATAAGACCACTGCATCATAATATAATTTTAAGTTAGGTAATTTCAATCCTCCTCTTTCACGTACATCTTGCATTATTTTCATCTTTACCCTCGGCTTCTTTCCTGCCCATACAAATTTGTTGATACCCTTCTGCCATTCTAAAAGATTCACATCTCTTTTGAGTATTGGTAACATTTGAAACAGAAATAAAAATTTTGGTAAAATATTCATTTTCACTGCCGCTATCCTTCCCAGCAAAGATAAATGCAGTTTCTCCCACCTTTTCATCTCTGTTTGTATACTGTGCCAAAGTGGTTCATAATTATGCTTATATAATTTCCCATTTGAAGTTAAAATATTAACTCCAAGATATTTGACTTTTTTAACAACCTCACATCCTAACATCGCTCCCAATTCTTCCTTCTGTTTGATATTCATATTCATTGCTAATATTTTGGTTTTTCCTAAATTAATTTTAAATCCAGAGACTTGACCATATTGATTAATCGTATTCATTAAGACCTTACTGGATTCTTGCGGTTGTTTCAATATTATAACCAAGTCGTCCGCAAAAGCGCGGACTCTGTATTCTTGCTGTCTGATCTTGATCCCTTTTAGACCCTCCAAGCCCCGTATCTTATTCAACAATACTTCCAAAGTTATAATAAACAATAGTGGGGACAAAGGACAGCCCTGTCTTGTACCTTTTTCTATTTGAAAGGAATCTGTTAAACTTCCATTGACTATGATTTGGGCTTTTTGCTGCTGATATATTGCACTGATTGACCTTAAAAAGCCATCTCCTATCTGCATTGTTTGCAGTATCTTCAACAAAAATTGCCAATTGACTCGATCAAAGGCTTTCTCGGCATCCAAAAATATGAATGCGGCAGGGATTTGATTGTTCTTTCCCAAGTATTCTAAAGCATTAATAATTAACCTGACATTGCTCTTCATCTGTCTGCCCTGTATAAAACCTGTTTGGTCAGTATGTATCAGTTGTTGGATAACCACCATTAACCTATTTGCTAATATTTTAGTAAAAATTTTATAATCTACATTAAGTAATGAAATAGGTCTATAATTTTTCGGCTGAGTAAGATCTTGGTCTTCTTTGGGTATCAACGATATGAACGCTGTCTTCCATGAAGGGGGCACTTTAACTTCCGATTGAATTTTATTAAATAATTCTCTAAGAGGTTCTACCATTTCTAACTGTAAGTTTTTATAATAAACAGCTGTTAAGCCATCTGTACCTGGTGCTTTCCCTAGCTTTAATTGTTTGATTACCTGCAGAATTTCCCCAGAGGTTATTGGTTGGTTCAACCTATGCCTGTGTTCTTCGCTAACTAGGGGGATTTTCTCTTATTTATGTCTAAGTCCCTAATTTTGTCCCCTTTATACAACTCTGTAAAAAATTCTCGAAATCCCTTTTGGATCTCTTCCTGTTGAAACACTTCCTTCCCTCTGTAACACAATTTGGATACATTTCGAGTTTTCCTTTTTTTCCTAATCTGATAAGCCAACCACCTGCCGGGTTTATTTGCATTGCAGAAAGTATTATGTTTGGCATATAATAAACTGGTGGCTACCTGGTCAGAAATCAGCATATCAAATTGAGATTTTAATATGGAAATTGCTTCTTTAGTCTTTATATCACCTGGGTTCAGTGTTAATTCCAGCTCTTTCCCTTTAATTTCCTCTTCCAATTCTTTACGTTTTTGCCCTTGTTTATGTCTATGTATTTTGTTTATATTTATCAATACTCCTCTCATATACGCTTTGCTTGCATCCCATACATATTCCATAGATGTACCCTTATTCATGTTAAAAACAAAATATTCAGATAACAATTTTTTACAATCATTAACATATTTTTCATATCTGAATAAATTCTCATTCAGCCTCCAAGACCTTCTTGCCTGAACTACCCTTCCCAGCTCCATCCAAACTGGGTTATGATCCGAAAGAACTCTGGCCGTAATCTTTGTCTTCTTCACCCTAGAAAGTAAATCATTAGTAATTAGTATAAAATCAATCCTTGAAAAAGATTGATGTCTGTCGGAAAAGAAGGTAAAGTCATATTCTTCTGCATGCCTTTCACGCCAAATGTCTCGCAGTTCGAAGTCGTCCATCATGTCAAAAAAGGATTTGGGTAACTTAGCTCGGAATTTAGTATTCGGGCGGGATGTCTTCTTATCTCTTTTGGTGTCAATCACGCCATTCCAATCACCCAATAATATGCACGACTTAAAGTCCCACTGTACTAATTTAGCATGGAGATTTCTATAAAATCCATCTTGTTGTTGATTAGGAGCATAAATTCCCAAAAGCAATGTATTTTTCCCTGCTAAGATTAAATCTAATGTGATATATCTTCCAAAGGGATCTGCTTCGATTAGCTCGGCTTTAATGTCTTTTCTTAAGTATACTACTATGCCATTTTTTTTTCCGTAGCAGAGGTCACAAAATGTTGACCAAGTTTGGGATTGAACAAATATTTTTGATCAGTTAATTTTATATGAGTTTCCTGCAAACAAATTATGTTGTTCTTAAACTGTTTAAGATAATGAAATATTTTCTTTCTCTTCTGTGGAGAATTCAGTCCATTAACATTCCATGTCAAAATCTTAGTTGTCATTTTTGGTTGCCTGAAGCTTTTTTAGAGCCTCCCGCATGGCCTGTCTCACCTTTGGTCTGGCTCCTCCCACAGCTTCTGAGCTTGTTGCTATAGCTCCTTGATCAATGGCCGATGATTGTGGAGATTGTTGCGTTGTAGCTTGTTTTTCTGTTTGTCTGGTGGTCGTACGGTTAGATCTTTGTTCCTTAACCCCTTGCCCTTCCGGGAGGGGGAGATGATACGTTTTGTCTGGTAGTTGTGTAGTTTGCTGTTTCTCTTGTCCTGCTCGTGGTTTTTCTCCATATCCCGATGGTTCAGGGTGCCCCACTTTCAGAATCTTATGATAGAAATCTTGAGCTTTCCATACAGAGTTGAGACGATATCTTTGCTTATCAAATGTAACAATAATGCCAAACAGGGCATCCCATCTATACTGTATCTGGTGCCTTCTGAGCTCTTCCACCAAAAAAGCATAATCTCTTCTGGCTCTTAGCATTTGAGGTGGTATCTCTTTCAAAACCATCAAACCCCGTCCGCCAATTTGAAGCTTGGTATTGTAGGACTCTTGTAATATCTTATTTCTGGATTCTCTTGTAACAAAATATATTACCACGTCTCGGGGGAGTTGCTTTTGTTTTGCCGCCCAAGAATTGAGGTGAAAATTTTTATCAATCTGCCAATCAAAATTGGATCCCGGTCTTCCCACCAGACAGTCAAAGGTCTCAGAAAACATCTGCTTTAAGTTCTCCTGTCTCTCTTCGCGCAGCCCCCTAACTCTTAATGCAAGTTCCATCTGGTTATACTGTATCATAATCGTTTGTTTTTCAGCATTTTCAACTTTTCGATCCACCTCTTCGGTTTTAGATGTCAAATTAGTTTTAGCTTCATTGAGAATCTCTAAGTTGTCTTCCATTCCAGCAACATATTCTGTCAATACGTTTACAATTCCCATCATATCATCATTCATTTTGGTGATCTTGGTATCAAATTTGTCATATAAGACTTTTATCTCATTGCTTATCTCATTCCTTATTTCATCTCTGAACTCTCTGAGAGCTTCCAAATTCTGATCCCTTGATTCTCTGAACATTTCCAGCAAAAATTCTTTCGTTAGTACATCTCCACTAGGGGGCATAGAAGGTGGGGGCTGCGACTTTGTGCCAGGTATGGGAGACACAGATTTAGGAAGTAATTTCTCAGGATTCGATTTTGATGCCATAATATCTTTGCTTCAAGCACTTAATCAAATTTTACTAAACCACTATGCCGAGAAGAAAAAAGAAAAAAAAATCCTCCCTTTTTTTGCCAAGAATTTTACGGAGGATTTCAAAAGGCTGGCATTACACCAAAACAGTTCAGCAAAACAAAACAAAAAACAGAGAAAACCCCTGTTTGGAATGTCTCTGTGTCAACAAAGAGTCTTTGAGAACTTTTAATTAGATAAGGGAGAGTCTTCAAAGGAGTGAGGCTAATTAGATCGTGAAAGGCTGCCAAAATATACCATCATTGCAAATACAAAAGCTGGAGAATCGCCATCTTGAAAATAATTACACAAAAGAAACTTTATAACACTGAAGCTTGAGTTTTCCTAAAAAACAAATGTAAAGTTCTCAAATATGGGCTCTGCTTGTATTAATTTCATAAAAAAATAATTTCAAAGTTTGTCCTAAGAGGGGGTTCTTTGCCTTGTGCCGTTAATACAGCAGAGAAATCTGGCCGGAGATGACTCAGCTTTGGTATCTCTCCCCCCCGTTTGCAGCAGAAAAAAAAAGCTGCAAACTACAAGGAAAAGTTCTTACCGGCTGAGCCGCTCTCTGCAATCTTCTTGCCTGAAGTTTTGAGATATCTAAAGGATGTTTAATTAGATAACGGACCAGAAATCTGGGGGCGGCTCAATTAAGCCGCTGCCGACGGCCAAGTCCCTCCCCAGAAGCCGCTTTTAATGCATTCCCAAAGCATATCATGCCATAAATAGTCATGTCATAAAAATCTTAATTCATGGCCCTCTAGCTCATGTAACCTCTTAATTTGGAGAGTCACCCACTCTATTTGCCCGACAAAACAAGCATCAAAGTACAATTTCAAATCTTGTAAACCCAACCTCCTCTTTCCTGAGCATCTTGGAATAACTTATATTTAATTCTTGGTTTATCCCTTGTAATATAAAGTTAGAGATCTCCATCTGCCATTGTTTAAATGGAGTATCGCTTACAAGTATTTGTAAAGTCTAAAACAAAATGCAATTTGGGTAATTAGGGTGCTGGAGGTTAAAACCTACAAAGAATGGTTATAGGAATTGGGCATGTCTAGTCTAATAAGAAGGACTAGTGGAGACACAATAACAGTGTTCCAATATTTTAGGGGCTCCTATGAAAACAAAGACATCCATTTATTTTCCAAAGTACCAAAAGAAACAATAGATGGAAACTAACCAAAGAAAGAAGCAACCTATAACTGAAAAGAAAATTCCTAACCATTATAGCAATCAAAAGATAGAGCAGCTTGCCTTCAAAGGTTTTGGATGCTCCATAACTGGAGGCTTCCAAAAAGAGATTTGACAGCCACTTCTGAAGTGGTAGAGCAGAGGGTTGGACTAGAAGACCGTTAAGGTCCCTTCCCACTCTATTATTCTGTTATATATTATATTCATCTTAATTACAGCGATTCTATCCAATAATTGCTATTCTAAGAATTTTTATTGGCCCAAGTCAACCAGAGAATTTCATGGTTGAATGCAAATGTGAACTTGGATCTCGGTAATCTTCAATGTGTCAAATAAATCATAATTTATCTAAGGTTATTTTAGCATTGTGGAATATTTCCTTTTTATTTTTAATGTATATAGTTTTCTTTTTTACATCTTCTGCAACCATTTCATAAAAAGTTTCTTTGAATCTTACAGGCAAAGAGGATGCCAATAAGAGAACTCCGGACAACTGAGAATAACAAGCAACGTTAAAAAGGAAAACCAATCAAGCCAGACATCAAAACATTTCCATTTCCTTCAGAAACCCATAAAATTCTCCTTCTTCCCCAGCAGGTAATCAAGCAGAGATTTCGAACTGGAAAAAGTAGAGTATGCAGAACACAAAGATACATTACAGGTAGTCCTCGGCTTATAACTGTTTAGTAGCCATTCGAAGTGACAATGCCAAGGTGGCGCAGTGGTTAAATGCAGCACTGCAGGCTACTGCTAGATCAGCAGTTCAGCGGTTCAAATCTCACCGGCTCAGGGTTGACTCAGCCTTCCATCCTTCCGAGGTGGGTAAAATGAGGACCCAGATTGTTGGGGGCAATATGCTGACTCTCTGTAAACCGCTTAGAGAGGGCTGAAAGCCCTATGAAGCGGTATATAAGTCTACTGCTATTGCTGCTATTGCCACTGAAAAACCTGACTGATGATCATTTTTCACACTTATGACTATTGCCCATGGTCACATGATTTATTTTTGAATTCTTGGCACCTAACTCACATTTATGACGGTTGCCCTGTTTTACGGTCACATGATCCCCTTTTGCAGCTCCACAGCTATTGTGGGCAAAGTGCGTATTTCAAATCACAACTGAGTGTGCATGAAATCATCCACATTGGAGAAAAGCAATACTAATGTGGTCAAAGCTTTAGTCAGAACTGCTCCTTGTGGTTGGTTCATGGAAGGACCCACATAGGGGAGGAGCCCTACATGTACTCCCAACAAAGTGAGCTTGGCAAATTGGTGATACATTACAGAACTCCCACCAGGGAGAAACCCTTTGAATGCGCTGACTGTGGGAAAAGTTTGAGTCTAAACACCGGCCTGCTAATATACTAGAGGATGCACACAAAAAAGAAATCATATGAATGTTCTGATTGTGGGAAATGTTTCAGCAGCCATTCCCACCTAGTGATACACCAGAGGACTCACACAGGAGAGAAACCCTTTGAATGTCCTGACTGTGGGAAAGGTTTCAGTCAGAATTCCCACCTAATGATACACCAGAGGATTCACACAGGAGAGAAGCCATTTGAATGTCCTGTTTGTGGGAAAGGATTCAGGAGCAGGTCCAACCTAGTGATGCACCAGAGGACTCACACAGGAGAGAAACCCTTTGAATGTCCTGACTGTGGGAAAAGTTTCAGTCAGAATTTCGAACTAGTGGTACATCAGAGGACTCACACAGGGGAGAAACCCTTTGAATGTCCTGTTTGTGGGAAAGGTTTCAGTCAGAATTCCCACCTAATGATACACCAGAGGACTCACACAGGAGAGAAACCCTTTGAATGTCCTGTTTGTGGGAAAGGTTTTAGTCAGAATTCCCACCTAGTGATACACCAGAGGACTCACAAAGGAGAGAAACCCTTTAAATGTCCTATCTGTGGGAAAAGCTTTAGTTATAATTCCAGCCTGGTGACACACCAGAGGACTCACACAGGAGAGAAACCCTTTGAATGTCTTGACTGTGGGAAAGGTTTCAGTGCGAATTCCCAACTATGGATACATCAGAGGACTCACACAGGAGAGAAACCCTTTGAATGTCCTGTTTGTGGGAAAGGTTTCAGTCAGAATTCCCATCTAATGATACACCAGAGGACTCACACAGGAGAGAAACCCTTTGAATGTCCTGACTGTGGGAAAGGTTTCAGTCACAAATCCATCCTGATGAGACATCAGAGGACTCACACAGGAGAGAAACCTTTTGAATGTCCTGACTGTGGGAAAGGCTTCAGTCAGAATTCCAACCTACTGAAACACCAGAGGACTCACACAGGAGAGAAACCCTTTGAATGTCCTGACTGTGGGAAAGGCTTCAGTCAGAATTCCAACCTACAGAAACACCAGAGGACTCACAAAGGAGAGAAACTCTTCGAATGTCCTATTTGTGGGAAAGGTTTCAGTCAGAATTCCAACCTACTGAAACACCAGAGGACTCACACAGGAGAGAAACTCTTCAAATGTCCTAATTGTGGGAAAGGTTTCAGTCAGAATTCCAAGCTACTGAAACACCAGAGGACTCACACAGGAGAGAAACTCTTCGAATGTCCTAATTGTGGGAAAGGTTTCAGTAAGAATTCCAACCTACTGAAACACCAGAGGTCTCACACAGGAGAGAAACCCTTTGAATGTCCTATTTGTGGGAAAGGTTTCAGTCACAAATCCATCTTGATGAGACATCAGAGGACTCACACAGGAGAGAAACCCTTTGAATGTCCTGACTGTGGGAAAGGTTTCAGTCAAAAATCCATCCTGATGACACACCAGAGGACTCACACCGGAGAGAAACCCTTTGAATGTCCTGACTGTGAGAAATGTTTCAGCAGGCATTCCCACCTAGTGATACACCAGACGACTCACACAGGAGAGAAACCCTTTGAATGTCCTGTTTGTGGGAAAGGTTTCAGTCAAAATTCCAACCTGGTGATACACCAGAGGACTCACACAGGAGAGAAACCCTTTGAATGTCCTGTTTGTGGGAAAAGTTTCAGTCACAAATCCATCCTGATGATACATCAGAGGACTCACACAGAAGAGAAACTCTTTGAATGTCCTGATTGTGGGAAAAGATTCAGTCAAAATTCCCACATGGTGGTACACCAGAGGACTCACACAGGAGAGAAACCCTTTGAATGTCCTGACTGTGGGAAAGGTTTCAGCCAGAATTCCCACCTAATGATACACCAGAGGACTCACACAGGAGAGAAACCCTTTGAATGTCCTGACTGTGGGAAAGGTTTCAGTCAGAATTCCCACCTAATGATACACCAAAGGACTCACACAAGAGAGAAACCATTTGAATGTCCTGTTTGTGGGAAAACTTTCAGTCACAAATCCAGCCTGACGACACACCAGAGGACTCACACACGAGAGAAACTATTGGAAACTTAGACGCTTCCTGTAAGTTAACTGTGACCCCAACCTGAAAATGGGAAACAAGATGTTTAACTTACCAATTAGCACAGACATAATGTATTTCCGTGTTAGGCTGTTTTTGAGGAACATATAAGAAAGCTTGTCTCCATAAGGAGTTTGTTCAATTGTACAAATGACTGTCTTGCCTATCTTGCTCGGAACCTTGGTACCAAATAAAGTTACTTCTTTTCATCCCGAAGTCTGAGTCCTTAATTTTTGACAACAATAGAGTCTCCACATGGTCCCTATAGGCCTTTCTCTCCCCCACAGGTCTTTCCTTCCACCATAGAGTCTCCACATGGACCCCATAGGCCTTTCTCTCCCCCACAGGGCCCTCACTTTACTAGAAGCCTGCAATACTTAGGCCTGACTCCCCCACCCCCCTACCAGGCGTCACAGCCTCTTCCTCCTCCATACCTTTTGAAGATCTCTGAACCTCATGTGGGGAAGAGGGCTGGATATGTATATCTTGCCTGTGTGACTGTGTCAACGAAGCAGCCATTACTTTGTGCTCAGCATTCATCCCGAGGCCATGCAATAGACGTGTGGAAGCAGCTGCCATTTTGCCATGGCTCCCTCTATGTCAATATGGTGGCTGCTTCTGGTTCACTGTTGCATGGTAGTTGGACAAATTGTTCTATTTTGCTACCTTAACACTTTGTAGACTGTGTTATGGAGTTGTGGGTGCACCAAAAATGCTGGCTGTGTCTGGCAGATCTCCAAAAGGGCAAGCCATGTATCCCCGGGGTGCATGATAAGTGGACAAATACCACTTGTGTCAGTTTTGTGCTGCAGCTGCCAATAAAAGCCAATGCAGTCCTAGGCTGCATCAAAAGAGGAATAATGTCAAGAAAACAGGAAGAGAGAGAATTGCTTTAGACGGTGCTGATGATACCACACTCAGAATACTGTGTCCAGTTCTGGTCACCATGATACAAAAAAGTGGTTGAGACCCCGGAAAGTGGGCAGAGAAGAGTAACAAAGGTGCTAAAGGGTCATTACGAGGGACATGAGCTTCCAGTACTTGTGCATCTGACACAAAGAAGAGCGGATTGACTTATTCTCAAGGGCACCGGATGGCAGGAAAAGAAATAATGGGTGGAAGCTTGTTAAATTGAGGCCCAACCTAGAAGTTAAAAGAAATTGTCTGTCAGTAAGAGCAATGGATCAATGCAATAGCTTTCCTCCAGGGATTGTGGGTGCTCCATCACTGGAGGCTTTCAAGAATAGGCTGGACAACCATTTAAGTGGGTGGTGTAAAGCTCCCGCCTTGAGCAGTAGGTTGGACTAGAAGACCTCCGGGGTCCCTTCCAAGACTATAATGCTCCCGCCCCATGAATAAAGCAAAGTGGAGCAGATCCATGCAGATGACATCATCGCAACATGACTGGAGGAGGAATTCTGGGAGTTGAAGTCCACAAATCTTAAAGCTGTGCCGGGGCTTCAGCAGGGTTTTCGTGCTTGCCTCACCGGCCATGAAACTCACCGCATGTCACTGCCCTAAACCTAAACCTAACCTAACCCTAAACCTTACCCTAAACCTAAACGTAACCCTAACCCTTACCCTTACCTAACCCTAAACCTAACCCTAAACCTAACCTAACCCTAAACCTTACCCTGAACCTAACCGTAAACCTAACCCTGAACCTAACCCTAAACCTAAACGTAACCCTAACCCTTACCCTTACCCTTACCTAACCCTTACCTTAACAGTTTCCATTGTGCACAAAGCAACCCAAAGATAGCACAGAAACCTCCTTTGGGGGTGCTTATACTGGGCTCATAACCAGGTGCTGTGTGGCAAATAAAGTATTTTTCGGGCTATAAGACACACCGGTATATAAGATGCACCAAGATTTTGAAGTTGTTCCCCACCCCCCAGGAGGACTCTGCAGGCTTCAGAGGGGGCATTTTTCCCTTCCCCCAGCCCTGCTGAGGCCTGCAGAGTGCTTCTGGGGGGGTAGGGAAAGCAAAAATATCCCCATTTTGGTGAAAAAACAGCCCATTTTTTCAAAAAAACCGGATGCAGGGGCGGGGCTTCGGGAGGCCAAAAATGGCTGTATTCAGTGTATAAGACACACCAACATTTCCACGCTCCTTTAGTGGGGGGAAAAGGTGCGTCTTATACTCCGAAAAATACGGTAGATTTCACTGAATTTCTTCGGAAACTAGGATTTAGATATCTCTTGGTTTTGTGTGTACTTTTTCTGGGTGGGTTGAGGCTTTTCCATGCCATCCAAACAAGGCTAAAGAAGTAGCCCATATCCACACTCTGTCAGGAAGCCCAGCTGCACTGGCTGCAGGCCATTCCCACAGCTTTGCTACAGCTCAGAATTGCCCCACGAAAACGTAGCGTCCTTAGCCCCTTTGAACTCCTGTAGAGACATGCCTATCCGTTCTATAGATGGGGAGGCTATGCATTTGGTGGGGGAGGAGACCCTCACCATCAGTATGTGAACTAGCTTGCTGGGGTCGTGAATTCTCTTTCTCGTTACATGCCGAAAAAGAACCCCTGGGCCTGGGCCATCCAGTGCATCCCTTTCAACCAGGAGACTGTGAAATTGTGGCAGCTCGACTCCCTGGTCCAGGAGAAGTGGAAAGCCCATTCCAAATGCTGCTGAGCACACGTACTATGCTGAAGGGGAAAGGCCTGTCCTCATGGAGCCATCATTCCCACGTGAAGAAGTGCCCAGACCAGGAGGTGCCGGAGCAGTGAAATGTATTCCCAAAACCATGGGGCGATGGAGACTTGGGGCTCAAGTTTCTTTTCCAATGAAAGGCCACCTCTCATTCGCATTTCAGCACCTTCCTCTGGACTTTTGCTGACTTGGCCCATTTCGAGGAATGGTAGGACTGCAATACACAGCTGTAGCTGTGACTGTTCTCCTGTCTGTATGGACTGTCCAACTGAGAGTGAGAATTTGGACTGAACTCCTTGAACTTGAACCGCAGGAGGAGGAAGTGAGGTTCCTGATTTTCATTCCTCTCGGCCCTAGACCCATCGAACTACTCTGATTTATTTTCAAATTGGCAGGCATGAGTTCTCTATGGCTATGTTTGGTATTTGTGTGTGCCCTGCTGGTGGATAGCAGAGGTGGGTTCCTACCAGTTCGCACCTATTCTGTAGAACTGGTTCGTCAAATCTACCGAACCGGTTAGAAGAGGTTCCACCAGTGGATCCTGAAAGCAGGCCACACCTACAGAAGAGGTTCCAAAAATTTTTTGAAACCCACCACTGGTCCTTGGATATGATTATTCTACACTATCATGTTCATATTTATAAAACTCAGTGCCTGTGTGAAAGATAAGGATGACTACTGGGTTTGTGGTGCAATCAGAACATTGCATGTGTTGAAGTTGTTTTAACGCAAACCAAAGATTCCTTTAAAAAAACAAGTTTATATCATATTCTTATGCAAGCCAGTGCTGTGTGTGAGGTAATTTAAGGTGGTTCTGACAAGTGTCTTGGCATCTTCATATTTGGTCACATGGGCGGAAAGCCACTCCCATCCAGTCACATGGGTGGCAAGCCACTCCCACAAAGGAGGCCACACCCACAGAGTAGGTTTGAAAATTTTTTGAAACCCACCACTGGGTGGGCTGCCCTATGCATTTGTGTGTGTGCACTGGAAAGAGAGTGAAAAAGAGAGGGAGAAATAATTATATTAATTAGATAGACCAGTCAAGATTAAGATCTCTTGAATTAGATTCCGGCTGATGCGGCAGGGGCTGCGCTGGCGGGGACGGGCGGAGGGGATGGGACGGAGTCCTACGATCTTGGCGAGTGGGGAGTCCCATCCCACCCCGCCCGTCCCCGCCAGCGCAGCCAGGCTGCAATCGGTGGTCATCCCTGCTACAATCCGCGCCGCCCGCCTCATCAGCGGAATCTAATTCAAGAGATCTTAATCTTGACAGCGTTGTTGGGATCTGCGGGTGAAATTACTTTAATCAATGGGGTAAAGTCCTTTCTTCCCCCCCCCCCCCAGCTCTGATGCGGGCGTAAGGAAAGTCCTCTCTTTCCCCCTCATCAGAGCTCAGGCGAGCGAAAGAAAGAACTTTACCCCACTGATTAAAGTAATTTCTTCACCGCAGATCCCAACAACGCTGTTAAGATTAAGATCTCTTGAATTAGATTCCGCTGATGAGGCGGGCAGCGCGGATTGTAGCAGGGATGACCACCGATTGCAGCCTGGCTGCGCTGGCGGGGACGGGCGGGGTGGGATGGGACTCCCCACTCGCCAAGATCGTAGGACTCCATCCCCTCCGCCCGTCCCCGCCAGCGCAGCCCCTGCCACATCAGCCGGAATCTAATTCAAGAGATCTTAATCTTGACAGCGTTGTTGGGATCTGCGGGTAAAATTACTTTAATCAGTGGGGTAAAATCCTTTCTCTCCCCCCCCCCCCCCAGCTCTGATGCAGGCGTAAGAAAAGTCCTCTCTTTCCCCCTCATCAGAGCTCGGGCGAGCGAAAGAAAGAACTTTACCCCACTGATTAAAGTAATTTCTTCACCGCAGATCCCAACAACGCTGTCAAGATTAATATCTCTTGAATTAGATTCAATTGCGCCAGGGGGTTCCGCTGGTTGGAAGAAAGTCCTTCGCGCCAAGCGCTTTTCCCTCCCAACCGCACCCCTCTCGCGTTCTTCGGCCCGCTGAACCAATGGGGGCCCGGGGTAGGCGGAGCCCGGCGAGCCTCCCGGGCCGAGAAATTGGAAGGAGCGAAGTTGCGAACGCTCCGAGGAGTGAGTAAAGCGCCGCGCTCGGAGGAAGTAGCGGCACATGATTGGAGCGGGAAGAGGGCTGAGTTGGGGCATCCTCGGCATCCCCTGGGTCATCTCCGGGCCCCCGGCTTCCCCATCTCCTCTGCTATGGGGAGACATGCATCATAATGTTGTAAGCCGCCCGGAGTTACCTGTGTGTGAGGTGGGCTGCCCTATGCATTTGCATGTGTGGCTGGAGAGAGAGTGAAAAAGAGAGGGAGAAATAATTATATTAATTAGATAGATCAGTGTTTCTCCACGTTGGAGACTTGAAAGTGTGTGGACTTCAACTCCCAGAAAGGGAGTTGGGAGAAAGGGAGAAAGGAGGAGCGAATGAAAGGAAGATGGGGGAAAGAAGAAAGAGGAGAGGAGGATGGAAAGGAGAGAAAGAGGGGGAGAGAGGGTAGAAAGGGGAAGAGGAAGAGCAGGAGTAGGAGAAAGGTACGGGAAGAAGGAAGGGGAAGGAGAGCAGGAAGGAAGAAAGTAGAGAAGGGAGGAAGGGAGAAAAGAAAGGGAAAATAAGGTGGTGTTATAACAGGAGGAAGGGATGGTAAACAAAGCAACCCAAACTGTATATTATAACCTATTAAATGAAATAATAAATGTATAAGAATGATAAATGTTAAAACACTTGTAACCAAACGACATGCTGTATGTGATGATGGGTTTTTTTCTTTTTGTTTTGTTTTGTTTTTATTGTTGTGGGTATGTGTCGTCTATGTAACAAAAAATAAATAAAAAAATTATTTTTATAAAAAGGTGGAGAAACACTGAGATAGATGATAATGAGATGAGGGAGGGAGAGGGAGAGAGAGAGAGAGACCATAACTAGATAGACAGATAGGCAGGCAGATAGACGGATGGATAGAGAGAAAGAGAGAGAGATAGGTAGGCAAGCAGATAGATGGAGGGAGAAAGAGAGGGGGAAAGAGGGAGAGGGATACCATAACTAGATAGGCAGGCAGATAGACAGACAGATGGATGGATGGATAGAGAGAGAGAGGATGTATATAATTAAGGTGACCAGACGTCCCTAGCGAGGTCGCGGCCTGGCAGTAACTGCCGCGGCCTAGCTCCCCCCCCCCGGTCAGTGGTGTCCCTCTTTACCAATCTGAAAATCTGGTCACCTTACTTGTTTAGGTAATTCTGAGGTGGTTGATGGTTCTGTGAGTGCCTGTCCTTTATAATTTTCCACATTGCCTTGATGGTTTTTATTCCAGTGACTTTGTCTTTCCTGTTCTTAGGCTTAGGAAAAAAAAACTGGTTTCATTGGCAGTCTTTTGGGGGGGGGGGTATTTTTTTGGTATTTTCCTAGCACTGTCATAGTTTGTGGGTGTGGGTGGGTGTGTAATGTCCCACAGTTATCTATGCATTAATAATGATCTAGTAATATTAATAATATCTAGTAATTAGTAATATCTAGTAATAACATCGTCTTGGCCACTCCCACCAGGTCACATGGGTGGCAGGCCACTCCCATCCGGTCACATGGGTGGCAAGCCACTCCCATCCGGTCACATGGGCAGCAAGCCACTCCCACAAAGGAGGCCACGCCCACAGAGTAGGTTCGAACAATTTTTGAAACCCACCCCTGCCAGTGGAGGAAAGGATGGGGGACCATGGCAAGGGTGCCAAATGGAATTGACCATAAGCCCTTTTGTGAAAAAGCATGAGGATATCAAAATCACCCAAAACATTTCCCCTTCCACATATAAACTCTACAGAAACAAGGTCACTTTCTCTGCTTGGCCGCAGCTGCACATTACCAAACAGAGAGGAAACTCTACGAAGGGATCATATATAAGCCAGTCTGCAGCACCCAAATTCCCACTTTGGCTCAGCAGCAAGAAAGTGGGCTCAGACTGTGCTCTCTTTTCCTTTGGAAATGAGAGTTTCTGCTATTTCTTGGAGCCCGGAGTTCCCTTTATCATTGACAAATTCCAGGGACATGAAGAACCTCTACTCCAGCCACTAACTGGCATGTTTCTGGCAGGGACTTGGGGGGTCTGGAATAATGAATACAAGCGCTTTCACGCTTTCTCCATAAGCATGGCAGTTTATTTGGAAGAAAATGGGGTCTTCTTGAATGGGGGGAATGCATATGTATGTTTCCCTTGCAACTGGACTGGGACGTCTATTTTGGCACATCTCTTCCCAAAGAGGGGTGTTGTTGCTGGGGAACAGTCCCTCCCAGTCAGTGACGTGCAGTGATGTTTATGACTGGTGAGGCAGCAATTTTTTTAGACTTGTGGACTTCAACTCCCAGAATTCCATAGCCAGGCATGCTCAGTTACGATTTACAGCGACAGCATTTGTTTTTCTCCTTTCTAAATAAGTTTCCTTCTTTCTTTTTCTTTTTCTTCTCCCTTCCCCTCCTTCCTCCCTCTCTCCCTCCCTCCCTCCCCCCTCTCTCAAACACACACTCACACACACACACACACACATACACAAAGTTGCACCAGGATTAGAAAATTTAGGTTTTCCTCCTCAGCCTGTTCTGCCCCCCCCCTTCTCACGGCTCGTTAACAAACGCAGGCAGGCAAACTTAAAAGGACTTTTATTTATCAGTTCACAGTTCAAACTTGCTTCGAGCCCAGAAATAACATAAACACAAATATCCAACAAGAATTCAAAACAAAAGCTCTTACAAACGCTGCAGTTCTTCCACCCTATGCACGGATGAGGTTTACATGAAACGCCAAAGCACTTCTCCAAGTGTAACAAGCAATAAATCATGATTAATCAGCAAGCACTGTTGTACAAACCAAGGCACTCACGAAGGAACGACGTGGGGCGTGGCAGCATCCCTCCTTTTATCTCCAAACTTCCTCCCACAAGCCCCAGCTGCATACTGAATTTTGTATCCCGAAAAAATTCTCAGCAGAACTGCTGAGTCACAACACTATCCCCCACCGCAGGGCCCTTTCCTCGGGGTCCGATGGTTGGGATGACGTGTAACCAAGATGATCCGCACCCATTTCCCTTGGTGCCTTTTTCATGAATCCCAAACCTCTGGAGGCATAGCCCCCTTGAATCGGAACTCTTTCGGTATCCGGTGGCCACCATGTTTCCTTCCGCCCTTCCCGGCGTCGACACCCCGTCTAGGGTCATCCACCATCCACAAAGCCAACCCACCAACCTCCTACCGTCAGAGGTTGATGGCAGCTCTACTGACTGTGACCGAGCCTTCACTCCCTGTCTAGGGTCCTCCACCCTCTGCAAGGCCGACCCACCAACCCCCTTTCCGTCGGAGGTTGATGGCAGCTCTACCAACTTTGGCCGAGCCTTAACTCCCTGTTTAAGGTCCTCCACCCCCTGCAAGGGTGACCCACCAACCCCCTTTCCGTTGGAGGTTGACGGCAGCTCTACCGACTTTGGCCGAGCCTTAACTCCCTGTTTAGGGTCCTCTACCCCCCTGCACGGCCGACCCACCAGCCACCACGCAATCCCCTCCCGCAGAGCCCTTCCCCCGGTTTCGATGATCGGGGTGTGGCCCAGAAGGGTTGGTGACGGCCTCCCCAAAACACAGTTCCAGACCCCGGCACCCCACCGGGAAACCAGAGACAAAGTCCAGTGCTGCGGGAACCGTAGTTTACAAAGACTGGAATCTCGGCGGAGTTCTTTTTTTATTATTATTATTATTTTTAAAAATTAATTTTTAATTTAAAACAAATACAACATCTTTCTTTACATGCTATAGAAAGTGTATCAGTTGATTACAAATAGACTTTTGTGCATCTCTTCCACAGTCAACAAACATAATTCATGTTGACTCGAGCATTTTAACTCAAATATTCATACATATCACCATCATATATCCATTTTCATTTGACAATAATAATAATAATAATAATAATAATAATAATAATAATAATAATAATTTTTGTTTCTTAAACAATACATGCCCACACCAGTGGGAAAAGAAAAAATCAAAAGAGAAACCAAACAAACAAACAAAAAAGGAATACAGGTATATATTATTAAAAAAAAGGTATATCAGCTGGTTACAACATGTTTTGGTGCATCTCTTCCATTAATTCATATTAATTCAAATATCAACTCAAATGTTTACCATATTGACATCATTATACCTCCACTTTTAGTTGACTACAGTTATTTAAATATCCTTCTTCCTTAAATATGCCAAAGATTTAATCCATAACCACATGCTGACATTTCATTTATTTGTTTGTAAAATCCTCTATTAACATCAAATCCTCATATCCTGTTTTAGCTGAACATCCATAATATTTAATACCAAAAATTCCATCTTCCATGCAGTATAGTTTATTATCATTCTCCCTTCTTTATGTAATTATATCGTATATCGTAACATTTTCCCCATATTAGTTAACATTTAACTGTATATATTTTATTCTATTTTTAATAGTGATAATTATTGTGATTAATAACCTTTGTATATGGTCCAAAAATATTTCCAACCTTCCCTTCTCATATCCAATTATTATTTATCATATCAACTCCACATTATATACATTACTATCAATATCAATTATTATTCAGCTATGTCTATTACAAATAAGAGTAATTAGATTTAGCTAATTTTAAATTCTATTCTTCCATCTATCAGCCTATATCTCTCCAATAACAAAACCTCCTTAGTCCTATTGCCATTCGCGGAACAGGTTTACCAAATGTTTTTATAAGCAAGTCCAAACAGGAATATCTTCGCACCTTTTTGCTCAGGATGCCTCTGATGTAATAATAACGTTGTCCTCGGCTTGTTACACTTTTCAGTTTGTCTTTAATTCTCAAGGGTGGTATCAAAAATTCTGCAAATGATGTTTCATAAAGTATAGATTCTTTAATGCTTCTCATTCCTCCTGCACTCTGTCTTTTGAAATAAATCTTCTGTATGGCTGCCCCCCTTTCAAGTGTTGCATCTCTTCTCCCTCCGAAGTAAACCAGACGCCCGGCGTGTCAGCAAGTTGAAAAACTTCATTTCTAACATTCTTCATTTGTATTTCAGGAACATTCAAACATTCAACGTTCTCACTTTTTTCTTCATATTTTAATGTTAAATAGTCCAGCTTTTTTTCAAATCTTTCATATGAGTCAAACAACTTTTGAAATGCAGAGAAAATCATTTGAAACGAACCTTTTGGAGCATGTATAGACGCCATGTTGTGACGCAGCTAGAAGCTTTAAGATATTTGCAAGTAAGAACACGCTGGGAGTGTGCGATCTTATCTGATCTTAGACCAACACAGCCAAGCAATAAAAGTGTCAGATTATGAAAAGCCAAATTGTAGTAAATTGGTTTACAGCCCACTTAAGAAGAGTCAGAGGGAATGTTGGAGTAATCTCTCCTTTATCCACGTAAATATCATTAAAAGCATTTAAGAAATAGTGTAACCACCAGCCATAAATCCATTAAAAAAAACAATTCGCCGCTAGATTTTTCTGTTCTTTGGCTTCAATTAGCTTAAATTAAATGCGGACCGTATCTCTTTGAGTAATAAAATCAGCTTACCAGTTGAAACCACTTCCACCATTCTTAGGGGCAACTTGCAGTTTCAGTTAGCTTACAGCTAATCCAGAAGGAGGTGGCAAAAGGAGTTAAATTCCAAGCCCCCCAGAGACTTGCGAACGTCTCTGAGGTCACTGGATCTCCCCTAACCTTTCACTGTCTCTCCGAGACAGCTAGGATCAGAAACGACCCGTCCAATTTCCTTCAGAATAGGGGAATTTCAGGAATAGCCTGAAACTCCATCTTCTCACTGCTAAGCCCCGCCTTCTTCCCCTCAGTGGAGTTCTTGTAGATCTGGCCCAATGACACTGGGCACAGGACTGCACGCACCTCCGTACGTCATCTTTCAGATGGGCCACCAAAATTGATGGGAGGCCAGGCACAACGTCCGAACAAACCCCCAATGTCTTGATGCAGATGCGCAATGAATCTGCGAGAGCACCTGTCGACGAATGTGCCCTGCGGGAACATAGAGCCGGCCCCGACACTTCAAAATATCCCCTTCCAAAGTCCATGGGGATGCTGGCCTCACTTCCGCCTTTTGTCGCTCCACCCAGTCGTCACCCTGCTGCGCATCCCGTACCAGAGACTGCATGCTCCCAGGATGACAAACGGCAGTGCAGGTTGCAACGGGTAGAACAGTCCGAGATGGAAGCGAGTTCGCAGGGTCAGAGTTCTTTACTTTACTCGGCAGGGCGCCCGCCCTGGGACTCTACACACCCCGAACGCACGCTATCTTGTGCAAACGGGGTAACACAGCCGCACCAATGTGCTGGTTGTCCGTATTGATCGTGCATTGCTGAGGGATGGCTGCAGTCCGCGCAACCCTTCAGTTCTTCTTGGGGCAGCTCCCGGCCAGGTGTCCAAGATCCCCACAGTAAAAACACAATCCCTCCGCACGTCTTCTGTCCATCTCTGTCCGTGACACCCGAGGTCGGACAGCACCCAACTCCATGGGCTCCTCCCAATCCACTGCAGTCTCTTGCTGAACTGGCATGCTGGTGGTTTCCTGGAATACCTGGCGAGGCCTTTGCCTCTGCAGCCGGGCATCTATCCGGAGACACAGGTGGACCAACGCGTCGAACATCGGTGGCCTGTCCACCCTCGCCAGTTCATCCTGCAAGGCCTCAGACAATCCATCTTGGAACGTGTCCATTAGAGCTGGTTCATTCCATGTGGAATCTTGGCTACGTAGCCTGAATTCAGACATATATTCTTGCAAGGACCCAGTACCCTGCTGCAAGGATTTCAAACTTCTGGCAGCTGTTTCCCCTTTGATCGGATCTTCAAACATCCGTTTGAAATGCTGGCAGAAGCCCTGAAAGTCATCCAACAGAGGGCTCTGTTGCACTAACAAGGGTGTGGCCCAACGGGCAGCCGTGCCTGAGAGCAAGCTGATAATGAATCCCACCTTCGTCCGGTCAGTGGGAAAGTACTCCACTCTCAGGCTCAGGAACAGCTGGCATTGTTCCAGAAACGCGGTACACATAGCCAAACTTCCATCATATTTATCTGGCATGGCAACTGGGCACTTCCTCCTTGGTGGGGGTGGGGGGTTTGCAGCTCTCTGCAACTGTTGAATTTGGTCCGACAACATTGATATCTGCTGCGCCATTAATCTACTTTCCGCCATGAGCTGCTCCATAATTACTGAGATTTGGGTTGTAGTCAATCTGTTCTGTCCCCCCCTTCTCACGGCTCATTAACAAACACAGGCAGGCAAACTTAAAAGGACTTTTCTTTATCAGTTCACAGTTCAAACTGGCTTCGAGCCCAGAAATAACATAAACACAAATATCCAACAAGAATTCAAAACAAAAGCTCTTACAAACGCTCCAGTTCTTCCACCCTCTGCATGGATCAGGTTTACATGAAACGCCAAAGCACTTATCCAAGTGTAACAAGCAATAAATCACGATTAATCAGCAAGCACTGTTGTACAAACCAAGGCGCTCACGAAGGAATGACGTTGACTCCAGCGACTGGGGCGTGGCAGCATCCCTCCTTTTATCTCCAAACTTCCTCCCACAAGCCCCAGCTGAATACTGAATTTGTATCCCGAAAAAACTCTCAGCAGAACTGCTGAGTCACAACACAGCCCATGTTAGCAATACCACTAGCAGCATTTTGGCTGGCAGGTAAGTAGAAGGGGAAATTCATTCTACTGAAAACATTGTTTTTGCTTATGATTGGATAATTAAAATTTCAGAAGACCCAAAGGCATAGTATTAGAGTGTTACATAGTGCATAAACTAAAGAACTGTCTCAATATGCTCCCTTCCCCCCTCTCTCAAACACACACACACACACAGACAGACAAAAAGTTGCACCAGGAGGATGAAGTTTGAATTCCTCCCCCTCCCTCCGACCCACACGTACCTTTTCCAGCTGTTTCAGAGAGGATTTCAACTCTGCTCTTGCCTGCCATCATGAAAAGAAAAAAAAATGTAAAAGGAAAAAGGCAGGAGCTGAGGTCAGGCACGTCCCTGCCCCCAGTCCCTCTCATAGGCCATGTTCAGAAAAGAGTGCCACTCGGGATCCCACTGCTAGTGATCCTGGGGATAGGCGCAGCAGTTGGGACAGCGGTGGGTGGCCTAGCTCACTCCCTACAGTGCAGTTTAAGCAGCTGTCGGAGGAGTTCCAACATAGCCTAGGCCAGATTGCCTGGACCTTAGTCAAAGTGCAAGACCAGATAGACTCTTTGGCAGAAGTAAGTCCTGCAAAATCGATGGGGCCTGGACCTCCTGACATCTGAGATAGGTGGTTTGTTTGTTTTTAGGAGAAGAATGCTGTTTTTATATGAATAAATCAGGAGTGGTCAGAGAAGCTGCAAAGGACCTGCAAAACAGAGCACCCCAGATTGGACAGAGATTACTAGGGAGAGCCCAGTGGTTTTCATGGTTGCCAGGCACAGCCTGAGTCAAACAGCTACGGTTCCTGTTCAGTGGTGGGTTTCAAAAAATTTTGGAACCCACTCTGTGGGTGTGGCCTCCTTTGTGGGAGTGGCTTGCTGGCCATTCTCTCTCTCTCTCTCTTTCCTTCCTTTTGTCTCTCTGTCCCTTTTTTCTTTTTTTCTTTCATCTCTCACTCTTTTTCTTGCTTTTTTCTTTCTTTCTTTCTTTTTTTCTTTCTTTCTTTCTTTCTTCCTTTCTTTTTCTCTCTCTCTCGCTCTGTGTCAGTCTGTCTGTCTGTCTCTCTCTCTCTCTCTCTGTGTGTGAGTGGGGGGGGGGCAGTGGTGGGTTTCAAAAATTTTTGGAACCTCTTCTGTAGGTATGGCCTACTTTCCGGGTCCACTGGTAGAACCTCTTCTAACCGGTTCGGTAGATTTGACGAACCGGTTCTACCGAATAGGTGGATTCTGATTGGTTGTCAAACTCTCTAGGCTGCGTTTTGAATCCAGGTTTGGTTGAGTTCTCAGATGCCATGTGGTCAGTTGAGTAAAGGGCCACTATTATCATGCCTTAATCCTATTCCTCTGGATCTGAAGTGGAGAAGTCTTTATTATGTAAATGGACTATCTTGGCCTTCTTAATGGCCCATTGACAAAGTGGGGATGGGCAGGAAGCTACAGGCAGCTATTCTGTCTTTTAAAACATGTTTCTTTCTTTTCACATCCAGAGAAATATTCTGCCTTTTCAATATTTCCTAGGATATTTCATTTTTCTGGGAGAGGGCTGGGTGATAACTTCCTACACATCTACCGCGTTTTCTGTCAAAGGCCTGCTTGAAATCTAGAAACAGGGCAAGAAAAGGCATGATTTAAGTGGATGAGCATATTTCAGTCAAAACTGAGATTATCAGTCCTTAATCAAGCATGGAACAATCTATCTGCCTGTTCAGACTAATATGTCCATATGAGGAAACAAACAAGCATGAAGAAAATGTGAAGGGAAAGTGCTCTACTTGCTTCCCTTAGATTCTTAATAGATGTGTACACAATACACAGTAAATAGTATGTAGAATATTTATACTTTACCTTTATTTTGTAAAAGGAGCAAAAAGCAGAAAAAGAAATATTAGTTCATCCTGGATAGAGTTCACAAAGAAATTTGGATTAATGAAATAATATGATTTATTTTCTGGCTACCACGAAAAAATAGGGCTTTAGTAAAAAAAAAAAAAAATATCTAAATCTGCTTTCACAAAAGCGAGCATGTATCCAGCGCTTTCTGCTTGCCTTCTGCAAATCTAGACATGAAAGGGAAATACAGTAGAATTCGCTTCTTTGCTTAGAATTAAGGAATTTAGCCAATAAGAATGCTTTAAAATATTTCCGTGTTTTTGATGCTTTGAATACAATATAAAAATGTGTGTTTGGATTAGAATGCTGTTCAGATGTTAGAAATTGTTATCTCTATCTGAAGCATTTGGCCAAATAAAGCTATTTCTTGATCCCGCAGTCCAAATCTCCTGATTTTCTGCAACAGTGTGTCATTTGGTTGCAAGAGTTTATCATGCCAATGAGCTTTGTTGTGGTGTCCCATGTCTCCTGTCCCTAATTTCATTTTAAACTTGAGGAACATGTAACTCTGTTGATGCAAAGGGGGTGTAGAAAAATAACCCCACCCTTTCCTAGAAAAATGAAATCTAGGAAATATTAAAAAGGCAGAATATTATACCTCCCTGGATGAGAAAAGGAGAAACATGCTCTTGGAAAGCAGCCCCCACCTTTGTTAATAGTCCCAGAAAGACAAAAACATCTCATCTACAACACAAAAGAGCTTCAGGGTGATGAATCCCATCATCCCATCCCATTAGACTGGACTAATCCAGTCTTCCTCACTCAGATCCAAACAAGGACAAAGCCATTAAGCCATAATAGGAATTGCCCAAAGCCCCTTCATTACCACCACACAGCAAGACTCAACCCTGTTTTTCGGCCTCCTATCAGGAGATGGCAGCATTTGTAACTGGAAAGCCAACAGTACAATAGCACAGAGGAACTTCCTCTTCCGGAATACTGACGGAACACATTTTTCGTGCAGACAGGGACTTGCGCCTCTTCCGAGACTCGAAGCAGCAGCTGGGAGGTGAGTTGAGTGCTGGTGGGAATGGAATCCCGGAGCAATTCGGGATCTTTTGTTCCGTCAACCGCCTGGAAGCAGAGAAGCAACGAGATAGAATGTGGAATAACAGCTGGGAGGGATCTTTGAGGTCATCTAGTCCTGCCCCCTCCTCCAGCAGGAGACCTTTTACATTTCAGGCACATGGCTGTCCAGTCTCTTCCTGAAAGCCTCCAGTGATGGAGCATCCACAACTTCTGCAGGCAAACCGGTTAATTGTTCTCACAGTCAGGAAACGTCTCCTTGTTTCTCGGTTGCTTCTCTGCCTGATTCGTTTCCATCCATTGCTTCTTGTTCTGCCTTCAGATGCTCTGGAGAAGAGGTTGAGCCCCTCTTCTTTGTGGCAGCCCCTCAGATATTGGAAGACCGCTATCATTTCACCCCTCGGCCTCCCCTTCTGTAGACTGGAAGATTTCCAATTTCAACTCTTTTCTTCTGTTATGGACCCTGTTATGTTTTCTTGGCAAGAATGTTGGACTGATCTGCCACTGTGTCTTTTGGATTTTTTTACTTCCACGTCTAGCCAACAAGCAGGATATTTCCTATTGGTGCCCCATCCGTGTATTAACCGGGTTCAACTAAAAAGGTCCTATTGACCTTTTTAGTTGGCTTTTACGGTGCCTTTTACTATGTCACTGTAAAAGCAACTGCAGACGTGGTCCAGAAATCTGTGGTCCTCCTAACACTTCTTCAGTGACCTGAACAAGTCAGCAGTTCCTGTGGTTATGAATATGCAGGAAAAGGAGTTGCACCAATTTGGGTTCTTCCAATCAATGGACATTTATGATGGTTGCAGCATCCCACACTCCTGATCCCCATTTGTGACCTTCCCAACTAGCTTCTCACAAGCAAACTCAGTGGGGATGCCAGCAGGAAGTTGCCAGCCAGGGTCTGGTGAAATTGCCTTTAACAACCCACAACTGCAGAGGAACAGATGCAAGTTGGCACTGTCAGGTGACATCATGCTTCACGATCAGGCTGCTTAGTGACACATGCAAGTCCCAAATGCAATCAGTAAGTGAGGACTGCTTCAATGGGAATGTCCACAGAGTAGTTGTGGAAAGTATTTTCTGCCCTTACTTTGATCTCAGGACTTTCATGGGCAAAACGGTTGTTTCAAATCTTGCAGAGCCTTTAGGCATCATTTTGTCAGTTAAGGCCCCCACATCTCTGAAAGTATTGAAAGGTTTGACAGTAACAATTTTGGAATACTTTTTGGGCTGAAAACACATAGAATTTTCAAATATATAAGTTTCTAGGTTTGTTTATTTCTATTTTTCTCTGAATGCATATATCTACAATTGTATAATCTATCCCCATCACTTCCAGATATATTTCACAGAAACTCTTTGCAGTGCTAAGAATTAGGGGGTTTTGTTCAAAAAAAATTATTAATTGATCAAAATATAAAATATAGAAGTGCAAAGAAAAAGAAAAATAATGGTAGAAGAGAGAAAAAGGGGGAGCGAGATAAGTGTAGGGTTAAGGGGATAAGGAAAAGAAAAGCATTGAATTCTGACTCCTTTTGGTGCACTAAAATAAGGTGCTAACATAAAACCTCAACTATTTACTTTCATAAGTTAATATAAACTAGCCACTTCTATAACAACAAACCTATCTAATCTACAGAACCCAAAATCAAACTATATTTTTTCTCTATCTCAAGAACAAAGTCCAAAAGCAGTTTCCACGTACAAACAAATTATTCCTGTTGTTTTCTTTAATCAAAGCAGTCAATTTACCCATCTCTGCTAACTCTATCAGCTTTTGCAGCCATTTGTCCATTGTGGGAATGAAAATATTCTTCCATTTTTGTGCACAAAGTATTCCTGCCTCAATCAACATATAACAACTGTTTCATTTTTTTAAAGTTCTTTATCCATTAAGCCTAAAATAATCCTGGTTTTATTTTATAGTCACTTTAATAGTCTTTAAGATTTAATAAGATGTGTATCTTATTCCATTTCTTTGCTTTGTGACATGCCCACCATAAATTATGAAAAGCTCTTCTTTATATTTCCAAAATTCAATGCTTTTAATGCATTCCCAAACCACTTCATGCCATAAATAGTAATGCCATCAAAATCTTAATTCATGGCCCTCTAGCTCATGTAACCTCTTAATTTGGAGAGTCACACACTCTTTTTGCCAAACAAAACAAGCATCAAAGTACAATTTCAAATCTTGTAAACCCAACCTCCTCTTTCCTTAGCGTCTTGGAATAATTTATATTTAATTCTTGGTTTTATCCCTTGTAATATAAAGTCAGAGATCTCCATCTGCCATTGTTTAAATGGAGTATCACTTACAAGTATTTGTAAAGTCTAAAACAAAATGTATTTTTGGTAATTAGGGTGCTGGAGGTTAAAACCTACAAAGAATGGTTATAGGAATTGGGCATGCCTAGTCTAATGAGAAGGACTAGAGGAGACATGGTAACAGTGTTCCAATATTTGAGGGGCTCCTATGAAGACAAAGACGTCCATTTATTTTCCAAAGTACCAAAAGAAACGATGGATGGAAACTAACCAAAGAAAGAAGCAACCTATAACTGAAAAGAAAATTCCTAACGATTACAGCAATCAAACAATGGAATAGCTTGCCTTCAAAGGTTTTGGGTGCTCCATCACTGGAGGCTTTCAAAAAAGAGATTTCAGCCACTTCTGAAGTGGTAGAGCAGAGGGTTGGACTAGAAGACCTTTAAGGTCCTTTCCTGCTCTATTATTCTGTTATATATTATATTCATCTTAATTTCAGTGATTCTATCCAATAATTGCTATTCTAAGAATTTGTATTGGCCCAAGTCAACCAGAGAATTTCATGGTTGCATACAAATGTGAACTTGGATCTCCGTAATTTTCAATGTGTCAAATAAATCATAATTAATCTAAGGTTATTTTAGCATTGTGAAATATTTCCTTTTTACTTTTAATGTATATAGTTTTCTTTTTTACATCTTCTGCAACCATTTTATAAAACATTTCTTTGAATCTTACAGGCAAAGAGGATGCCAATAAGAGAACTCCGGACAATTGAGAATAACAAGCAATGTTAAAAAGGAAAATCAATCAAGCCAGAAATCAAAACATTTCCATCTCCTTCAGAACCCCATAAAATTCTCCTTCTTCCCCAGCAGATAATCAAAAAGAGATTTCGAACTGGAAAAAGTAGAGTATGCAGAACATAAGGATACATTACGGGTAGTCCTCGGCTTATAACTGTTTAGTAGCCATTCGAAGTGACAATGCCACTGAAAAACCTGACTGATGACCATTTTTCACACTTATGACTATTGCCGCATCCACATGGTCACATGATTTATTTTTGAATTCTTGGCACCTAACTCACATTTATGACTGTTGCCCTGTTTTTCAGTCACATGATCCCCTTTTGCAGCTCCACAGATGTGGCTATTGTGGGCAAAGTGCGTATTTCAAATCACAACTGAGTGTGCATGAAATGATCCACATTGGAGAAAAGCAATACTAATGTGGTCAAAGCTTTAGTCAGAACTGCTCCTTGTGGTTGGTGATACATTACAAAACTCCCACCAGGGAGAAACCTTTTGAATGCGCTGACTGTGGGAAAAGTTTGAGTCTAAACACCGGCCTGCTAATATACTAAAGGATGCACACAAAAAAGAAATCATATGAATGTTCTGATTGCGGGAAATGTTTCAGCAGCCATTCCCACCTAGTGATACACCAGAGGACTCACACAGGAGAGAAACCCTTTGAATGTCCTGTTTGTGGGAAAGGTTTCAGTCAGAATTCCTACCTAGTGATACACCAGAGGACTCACACAGGAGAGAAACCCTTTGAATGTCCTGACTGTGGGAAAGGTTTCAGTCAGAATTCCCACCTAATAATACACCAGAGGACTCACACAGGAGAGAAACCCTTTGAATGTCCTGACTGTGGGAAAGGTTTCAGTCAGAATTCCCACCTAATGATACACCAGAGGACACACACAGGAGAGAAACCCTTTGAATGTCCTGACTGTGGGAAAAGTTTCTGTCAGAATTCCGACCTAGTGAAACATCAGAGGACTCACACAGGAGAGAAACCCTTCGAATGTCCTGACTGTGGGAAAGGTTTCAGTCAGAATTCCCAGCTAATGATACACCAGAGGACTCATACAGGAGAGAAACCCTTTGAATGTCCTGACTGTGGGAAAGGTTTCAGTCAGAATTCCCAGCTAATGATACACCAGAGGGCTCACAAAGGACAGAAACCCTTTGAATGTCCTGACTGTGGGAAAGGTTTCAGTCAGAATTCCCGCCTAATAATACACCAGAGGACTCACACAGGAGAGAAACCCTTTGAATGTCCTGACTGTGGGAAAGGTTTCAGTCAGAATTCCCACCTAATGATACACCAGAGGACACACACAGGAGAGAAACCCTTTGAATGTCCTGACTGTGGGAAAAGTTTCTGTCAGAATTCCGACCTAGTGAAACATCAGAGGACTCACACAGGAGAGAAACCTTTTGAATGTCCTGACTGTGGGAAAGGTTTCAGTCAGAATTCCCAGCTAATGATACACCAGAGCACTCACAAAGGACAGAAACCCTTTGAATGTCCTTACTGTGGGAAAAGTTTCAGTCACAAATCCATCCTGATGAAACACCAGAGGACTCACACAGGAAAGAAACCCTTTGAATGTCCTATTTGTGGGAAAGATTTCAGTCACAAATCCATCCTGATGAAACATCAGAGGACTCACACAGGAGAGAAACCCTTTGAATGTCTTGACTGTGGGAAAGGTTTCAGTCAGAATTCCAACTTACTGAAACACCAGAGGACTCACACAGGAGAGAAACTCTTTGAATTTCCTATTTGTGGGAAAGGTTTCAGTAAGAATGCCAACCTACTGAAACACCAGAGGACTCACACAGGAGAGAAACTCTTTGAATGTCCTATTTGTGGGAAAGGTTTCAGTAAGAATGCCAACCTATTGAAACACCAGAGGACTCACACAGGAGAGAAACTCTTTGAATGTCCTATTTGTGGGAAAGGTTTCAGTAAGAATTCCAACCTACTGAAACACCAGAGGACTCACACAGGAGAGAAACCCTTTGAATGTTCTATTTGTGGGAAAACTTTCAGTCAAAATTCCAACCTGGTGATACACCAGAGGACTCACACAGGAGAGAAACCCTTTGAATGTACTATTTGTGGGAAAAGCTTTAGTAATAATTCCTATCTGGTGAGACACCAAAGGACTCACATAGGAGAGAAACCCTTTGAATGTACTATTTGTGGGAAAAGCTTTAGTAATAATTCCTATCTGGTGAGACACCAAAGGACTCACACAGGAGAGAAACCCTTTGAATGTCCTATTTGTGGGAAATGTTTCAGTCACAAATCCATCCTGATGACACATCAGAGGACTCACACAGGAGAGAAACCCTTTGAATGTCCTGACTGTGGGAAAGGTTTCAGTCAGAATTCCCACCTAATGATACATCAGAGGACTCACACAGGAGAGAAACCCTTTGAATGTCCTGACTGTGGGAAAGGTTTCAGTCAGAATTCCCACCTAGTGATACACCAAAGGACCCACACAGGAGAGAAACCCTTTGAATGTCCTGTTTGTGGGAAATCTTTCAGTCAGAAATCCAGCCTGATGACACACCAGAGGACTCACACAGGAGAGAAACTATTGGAAACTTAGACCCTTCCTGCAAGTTAACTGTGACCCCAACCTGAAAAGTAGAAATGATGTTTATCTGCTTTTTGCATAGTAACAGCAACTTACCAATTAGCGTAGACATAATGTATTTCCGTGTCAGGCTGTTTTTGAGGAACATATAAGAACGCATGTCTCCATAAGGAGTTTGTTCAATTGTACAAATGGCTGTCTTGCCTATCTTGCTCGGACCCTTGGTACCAAATAAAGTTACTTCTTTTGATCCTGAAGTCTGAGTCCTTAATTTTCTGCAACAATAGAGTCTCCACATGGTCCTCATAGGCCTCTCCATCCCTCACAGGTCTTTCCTTCCACCATAGAGTCTCCACATGGTCCCTATAGGCCTTTCTCTCCCCCAGAGGGCCCTCACTTTACTAGAAGCCTGCAATACCTAGGCCTGACTCCCTCCCTTGAAGATCTCTGAACCTCATGTGGGGAAGGGTGCTGGATATGCATATCTTGTCTGTGTGACTGTGTCAACGAAGCAGCCATTACTTTGACTGTGCTCAGCATTCATGCCTAGGCCATGCAATAGACCTGTGGAAGCAGCTGCCATTTTGCCATGACTTCCTCCATGTCAATATGGTGGCTGTTTCTGATTTATTGTTGTGTGGTAGTTGGACAAACTGTTCTATTTTGCTACCTTAACACTTTTTAGACTGTGTTACGGAGTTGTGGGTGCACCAAAAATGCTGGCTGTGTCTGGCAGATCTCCAAAAGGGCAAGCCATGTATCCCTGGGGTGCATGATAAGTGGACAAATACCACTTGTGTCAGTTTTGTGCTGCAGCTGCCAATAAAAGCCAATGCAGTCCTAGGCTGGAAAAGAAATAATGGGTGGAAGCTTGTTAAAATGAGGCCCAACCTAGAAGTAAAGAGCAATTGTCTGTCATTAAGAGCAATGGATCAATGCAATAGCTTTCCTCCAGGGATTGTGAGTGCTCCATCACTGGAGGCTTTCAGGAATAGGCTGGACAACCATTTAAGTGGGTGGTGTAAAGTTCCCGCCTTGAGCAGCAGGTTGGACTAGAAGACCTCCGGGGTCCCTTCCAAGACTATAATGCTAGGTTTCCATGAATTTAGAGATGAGTTGGCTAGAAAAGGCTAAAGGGTTAGAAATAGAGCGGCCCATGAACTTGCTGCTCATAAACTGGCTTAAAAAAAATTAGTCAGAAAATTAATTTAAATTATAGAGGTTTATAGAGGTTTATAGAGGTTTATTTGCATTTGTAGGCCGCCCTTTTCCCTGAGGGGACTCAGGGCGGCGCACAGAAAACCAGGGAAGGGGGGATACAACGTTGAGACAACAACACATAATAAAATAATGAGCAACATGCATACAACATTCGGGCGGGGTAGCAATCCTTATCCCCAGGCCTGACGGGCGAGCCAGTTCTTCAAGGCTGTGCGGAAGGCCTGGACGGTGGAGAGGGTACGAATCTCTACGGGGAGCTCGTTCCAAAGGGTCGGGGCCACTGCTGAAAAGGCCCTCCTTGTAGTTGCCAGCCGACACTGGCTGGCCGATGGAATACGGAGGAGGCCTAATCTATGAGATCGTATAGGTCGTAGGGAGGTAATTGGCAGAAGGCGGTCTCTCAAGTATCCAGATCCACTGCCATGTAGGGCTTTATGGGTGATCAATAGCACCTTGAAGCGCATCCGGAGATCGACAGGTAGCCAGCGCAGCTCGCGGAGGATAGGTGTAATGCGGGTGAATCGGGGTGCACCCGCGATCACTCGCGCGGCTGCGTTCTGTACTAGCTGAAGTCGCCGGATGCTCCTCAAGGGCAGCCCCATGTAGAGCACATTGCAGTATTCCAGCCTAGAGGTCACAAGGGCCCGAGTGACTGTTGTGAGGGCCTCCCGATTCAGGTAGGGTCGCAACTGGCGCACCAGGCGTACCTGGGCGAATGCCCCCCTGGTCACAGCCGCTATATGGTGGTCGAATGACAGCTGTGGATCCAGGAGGACTCCCAAGTTGCGAACCCTCTCTGAGGGGTGTAAAATTTGACCCCCCAGCCTGAGTGTTGGATTATTGGCCAAATTTTTGGGAGGAAAACACAACAGCCACTCGGTCTTTTCTGGGTTGAGCACGAGCTTGTTAATCCTCATCCAGTCCATGACGGCTTCAAGCCCCCGGCCCATCACGTCAACCGCTTCATTGATTTGGCACGGGGCGGACAGATACAATTGAGTATCGTCCGCATATTGATGGTATCTAATCCCGTGCCTGCGGATGATCTCTCCCAGCGGTTTCATGTAGATGTTGAATAGTAGGGGGGATAAGACCGAACCCTGCGGCACCCCATATTTTAGGGGCCTTGGGGACGATCTCTGCCCTCCCACTAACACCGACTGCGACCTGTCCGAGAGGTAGGAGGAGAACCACCGTAACACGGTGCCCCCCACTCCCACCTCCCGCAGTCGTCGCAGAAGGATACCATGGTCGATGGTATCGAAAGCCGCTGAGAGGTCGAGGAGGACCAGGATGGAGGGATGTCCTTCATCTCTGGCCCTCCAAAGATCATCCATCAATGCGACCAAAGCGGTTTCTGTGCTGCAACCGGGTCTGAAGCCGGACTGGAAGGGGTCTAGATAATTTGCTTCCTCCAAGGACCGTTGGAGCTGGAAGGCCACCACCTTCTCAACAACCTTCCCCAGAAAGGGGAGGTTGGAGACCGGGCGATAGTTGTTAAGGACAGCTGGATCCAAGGATGGTTTCTTCAGGAGGGGTCTCACCACCGCCGCTTTCAGTGCGGCGGGGAAGTTCCCCTCCCGAAGGGAGGCGGTTACAACCGCCTGGATCCAGCCTCGTGTCACCTCACTGCAGTTAGAGACCAACCATGAGGGACACGGATCCAGAGCACAGGTGGAGGAACTTACAGCTCTCATGGCCTTGTCCACATCCCCGGGGGTAACTTCCTGAAACTCAACCCAGAGCTGTTCTACTTGGTCCCCCTGTGCCTCGGCTGGAACTGCAGGTCTGGAGTCCAAGTCCGCCCGAAACCGAGCAATTTTGTCCGCTAAGAATTGGGCATATTCTTCAGCTCTGCCCTGCAGGGGTTCCCCCGTCTCCCTTTTATTCAACAGGGAGCGGGTTATCCTAAACAGGGCGGCTGGACGAGACTCAGCGGATGCAATCAGGGAAGCTATGTGTGATCTTTTAGCTGTCCTAAGTGCCCTAGTATATTCCCTGGTGCAGATGGTAACCATTGCTCGGTTCGATGCGGACTTATCGGACCTCCAACGGTGCTCTAGGCATCTCCTCCGGCGCTTCATCTCCCGGAGTTCCTCGGTGAACCAAGGGGGTCTCCGGGATCCGCCGCCTCGGAGGGGCCGCAGTGGCGCAATCCGGTCGAGGGCCTCTGATGCTGCCAAGTGCCACGCAGCAGCCAGAGTCTCCGCCGGACTGTGGGCGAAAGTGTCAGGAATAACCCCAAGCTCTGTCTGGAACCTTGCTGGCTCCATAAGACGCCTGGGGCGGAACCACCTGGTCGGTTCCTCCTCCCTACAGTGGGGGTTTGGCCTCCGGAAGTCGAGCCTCAGTAGGCAATGGTCTGACCACGACAGGGGTATGATGTCACTCCCCCTCAGACCAAGATCACACATCCACTGCTCCGAGAGAAATACAAGGTCAAGCATGTGTCCCGCTGAATGGGTTGGGCCTCGAATTACTTGAGTCAAGCCCATGGCTGTCATGGAAGCCATGAACTCCTGCGCCCCATCAGAGTTTTCACCGAGCGACGGCAAATTAAAGTCCCCCAGGACCATCAACCTAGGGAACTCAATTGCCAGCTCGGCTACCGACTCGAGGAGCGAGGGGAGGGCTGCTGCAACGCTGTTGGGAGGCAGGTACGTTAGCAGCAGACCCACTTGACCCTTGAGGTCCAACTTTAACAGCAAAGACTCACACCCGACAATCTCCGGAGCAGAAAAAGTAAGAAAAAGTAAGAAATTTTAAAAAACAAAACAATAGACACAACATTTAAATAGAAGGGAAAAAGGGGGTTGAAGAAGACAAAAACAGATTGAATGAACCAACAGCAAAGTTAAAACATCAAAGCATTAACAAAGTTTTGCATTTAATTTGTATAAAGTCCAGAATGGCTTTTTATTTACCATAAGTCACCATAATCCTTGTCTCTGATCTGTCCGGGATGGAATATCGTTGTTTGATTCTTACAAATAAACCTTTTCTTAATATTTTGGTTGAGAACAATAAAACAACTATGGTGTTTTATTCCTCAAAATCATAAACCTCTGTTGTCGATCCATTTTCCCCAAAGAGTCCAGTCCAAATAGTTTTCCAGTTGGCTATGGCAAGTCCATTTCCCATTGACAACCAACTTCCCTTCAAAGTCTGTTCATCACACATCAAATCTGTTCACTCCAAATCTGTAGAATCCACAATTCCTTTAGCCTTTTCTAGCCAACCAGCAGTTTCCAAACCATGGTGGGGAATCTTTTAAGAAGTGGCTGTGCTCCCAATGGGAGCTCCTTGCGAAGAGCTCAGGCTCACAAAAGAATTCATTTGAGGGCGCTCATAATCCCAAAAGCTTCCATCTGTTTTTCAGGCCATTTCCAGGCTGTTTTTTGAGCCGTATTTGGGTGATTTTTAGGAGGTTTCTGGGGTGTCTTGGGGCCATTTCTCAGGCCATTTACAAGCTGGTTTTTTGGCTGTTTTTGCCCGCCTTTTACACTATTTTTTGGCTGTTTCAGGCTGTTGTCAGGCTGTATTTTGGCACATTTTTGGCTGTTTTTAGGCCTTTTCTGAGCTGTTTTGGGGGTGTTTTTCAGGTTGTTTCCAGGGTGGTTTTTGGCCCATTTTTGGCCTGTTTTCAGCTGTTTTTCAGACAATTTCTGGGGTTCGTTTTGAGCTATTTTGGGGGCATTTTTCTGGCTGTTTCTGGGAGGGTTGTTTTCCATTTTTTTGACACTTTTTTGGCTGTTTTGGGGACATTTCCAAGCTGTTTTTCAGGCCCAAAATGTTTGGGGGTGGGGCCAGTCAGTGGTAGAATTAGCCAGTTCACCGAACTGGGCAGAATTTTAATAACTGGTTTGCCCAAACCAATCCGAACCAATCCAAACCTGCTGAATCCCATCTCTACCTAGAGACCACCCTGGACCCAATGGAATCTGGTCAGCTCCACTAGGCACACTGCTCACTGCGGAGCAGTGGGCAGGCTGGCTGAGGGGACATCCATTGGGCTTCTGCCGAACTCCGTCAAGGAGGGTCCTGGTCCTCGTCCCCTCAGTTGGGTCTCCTGAGATCTGCCCTGACCTTCACCAACCAAAGCTCAGATTCAGGTTTTCCCAAATGTGCCAACATGACTCTCTTAATAAATTGGAACTTAGAGAAATACTTTGCCTTGGACTCTGATTTAATTTTGGATGTTATTTGGAACCCTGACGGCCCACCTGGTGTTGACTTAACTGCAACAGGGCCCTCAGTGTGGCTGCTGCCTCTTCCCCCATTTCCCCATGCTGCCAGGACCCAACATCACAAAAATTGGCCTCACCAAACCACTTCCAAAGCAGCTCCATTCTTTGACAGCCAACTGTGGTGGAATAACTCCATTCCCTGTCATCATCGCCCTCAGACAGGCACCTCTTCCGCCACCACGTCAAATAGCTGCCAGACAGTTTTGGTGTCAGTAGCAGGGTCCTGAACCAGCAGCTGCCAATGACCTCCACCGCTCCAGTGGGTCCCATCTCTTGCCCTGTGTCCTGGACCAATGCCACATTGGCCAGCTGTACATATTTGGGGGGCCTCACACTCCTTGGGGCATACATCCAACTGGGAAGCCCTATCGTCCTGCACTGGAAGGATTGCTACTGCGGACGGTGCCTCCCCCGCTCCGGCAGCAGCCTCCATTGCTGTTCCCTCAGCATTTCACATGATAGTCCCCTGCCTTCTTATGCCCTGCAGGCAACCAGTAGGCAAAGAGCTGGAGACACCGGGGGGAGGAGGGGAATACGGAGCACTGACTTACTGTTATGTTCTAAGCTTCCAACATCAGAAAACGGCAAGCGACATAATTCTTGGCATGAGATGCGTTTAATGCAGGCTTGAAAACTCAGCACAAAGTAACTGCAGTCAAAGTCATCACTAGCCACTGCTGCTTCACACCTGTATGCCCCTCCTCTACTCAGTAGGTTCTGGATGCTGACAATGGCCAAGAAGTGTTAGGTCAAGGGTGGGTTCCAGCAGTCACTACTGTATGTTTGTTCATGGGCATGCACAGAGCAATAAAAATTGCTCTGCCCATTCACAGAAGCAAAATACAAGATGGTGGTACCTATGGCGCTGCTGGGAGAAACGGGTCAGGGGCGTGGCGGGCCTGGGTCACAGAATGCCTGCTTTTTGGTCACAGCTGATTGACAGGTACTCTGGGGTCCAGCTTATCAGCAAGACCTCCAGCTTCCCAGCATTTTTCCCTGCAGCTATAAGCTTCGCGGTGAGGCGAGGCGTACTCGGAAGGGTGGCTGCTTCTATGCCAGAGGCAATCAGTTTGGGGGAGACTTGAGTTCACATTAAAAAGAATTAGTAATATATCGTTGCTAAGACTGGCCACCCGCAAAGGACCTCCCCAGACTTGTTTTGATGAGTGCGGGGCGACTGACGGTAGTTTGCGCCTGCCATGCCTGCTCAAACTAGCCTCAAACTAGCCTCAGTTGCCCCGTGTTCAGCAAGTCAAGGCCGGGGAGGTCCTTTGTGGGCGGCCAGTCTTAGCCGCTTGCGTCCAGCACTGCGGCTGAAGTGAAGCCCCAAAGTCCATGCTGCCACCGCCACCAGAATAATTGCTGCTGCCTCCTCCTCCTCCTCCAACAGCACCACCACATTTGCTACCCGGTGCTGCGGCCTTTTTTCCTGCTCCCGCTCCCTCCCGTGGACTCATGGCACCTCAAAAGCACGGCGGAGGAGGAGGGGGCAGGGGTAACGTGGAGCCCAGCTCAGGTGCTCCGAGCAAAGGGGGAGACACTGCTGCCACAGGCAGGGGCACTGGTCGGACCTTTGCTGGCTTCACCTCAAATCCGGCAGTGCTCCAGAGGAAGAGTAGGTGGCAACAGATATGCATCTTCAGCGGCAGCCCTCCCCTGCCCCGTGAATAAAGCGAAGTGGAGCAGATCCTTGCAGATGACATCATCGCAACATGACTGGAGGAGAAATTCTGGGAGTTGAAGTCCACAAATCTTAAAGCTGTGCCGGGGCTTCAGCAGGGTTTTCATGCTTGCCTCACCGGCCATGAAACTCACCGCACGTCACTGCCCTAAACGTAACCCTAAACCTAATCCTAACCTAACCCTAAACCTTACCCTGAACCTAACCGTAAACCTAACCCTGAACCTAACTCTGAACCTAACCCTGAACCTAAACCTAAACCTAAACGTAACCCTAACCCTTACCCTTACCCTAACACTTACCTTAATCATAATGGCACTTCTGTCGGCGCTCTTTTGTCGGCACCCTTCTGTGCTCGTTTGTTGGCGCACTATCAACATCGCGGTTTTATCGCCACGCTTTTGTCGGCGTGTTGTTGGCGGGCGCGCATTTGTCGGGTCACAAGCTAATCTTAGTACCAAGGGCCTTTCCATACCCAGTGCTATGATGAAACTGGGTCACTATGTGTGCCCCCATCTGCATTTCTATCAGCTCAGTGACAAACATCACTGGGATCCCCCCTGCTACATATCTGTCCAGCTGGCAAAAGGCCACCGGCACCCCATCAGTTGCATTTTGTTCATAGATAGTTTTATTTTCCATTTTCATTTTCTTACAGTCACACATATATTGTACAGAACCGGGAACATATAACATTAAACAATAAACACAGCCATTCCTCTTGTGAATAATACCCCCCAAAATAGAAACTCAATGTACCCCTTCGACCCTCCATACACCCTTCCTTTCGCCCCCCTCCAACTTTCCATCTTCCCACCATCATTCCCCTCTACCCTACTTCCCCTCCCCCTCTACCACACCTCTCTCCCAATACACTCCCTCCCTTCCTTCTCACCCTCCCTCCAATCCTCTCTCCCACCCTCTCTACCCCTCTTTCTTCTTTCCCTCTACTCCTCCCTTCGGTGTATTTCTACTATCTATTAATATATTCAGCTTGTCCTATTTTTACACTGGAATTAAAGAGCAACAGTATACAAGTGCAATCGTGTTACTTTAGTATCTAGCACATACTATATATCCCCCCTTCCCCCTTCCCCCCTAGGACCCCACCTCCCTCCCCCCCGACTTCCCAGAGCCCGTGGGTGCAGGGTGTCCCACCTTCAAAATATTGTGATAGAAATCTCGGGCTTTCCATACAGAGTTGAGACGATATCTTTGCTTGTCAAGTGTAATTATAATACCAAATGGCACATCCCATCTATACTGTATCTGACGGTTTCTGAGTTCTTCCACTAGAAAAGCATAATCTCTCCTGGCTCTTAGCATTTGAGGTGGTATTTCTTTCAAGACAATCAAATCCTGGCCGCTGACTTGAAGCCTGGTGTTATAGGACTCTTGTAATATCATGTTTCTGAACTCTCTTGTGGCGAAGTATATAACTACATCTCGGGGGAGTTGCTTTTGTTTTGCCGCCCATGAATTAACGCGATAAATTTTATCGATCTGCCAGTCAAAGTTGGATCCCGGTCGTCCCACCAGACGGTCAAAAGCCTCTGAAAAAATGGTTATTTAAACATCCTTCATCCTTAGCTATGCTAAAGAATTAGTCCATAACACATGCTGGCAATTCATTTACTTATTTGTAAAATCCTCTATTATCATCAAATCCTCATATCCTATTTTAGCTAAACATCCATAATATTCAATTATATCATATATCATAACATTTTCCCAGTATTGATTAACATTTGATTGTATGAATTTTATTTGGTTTTTTAATAGTGATGATTATTGTAGTTAATACTCTTTATGTATAGTCTAAAGGTGTTTTCTCATATCCAATTGTTAGTTATCATATCAACTCCACATTATATACATTACTATCAATATCAATTATTATTCAGCTATATCTGTTACAAGAAAAAGCAATTAGGTTTAACTAGTTTTCAATTGTATTCATCAATCTATCAGCCAGTTCCAAATTATATATATTGCTATCCATATCAGTCATTATTCAGCTATATCTATTACAAATTGAAATAATCCGATTTAGCTAATTTTAAGTTGTATTTTCCCATCTGTCAGCCTGTGTCCCTCCAACAACGAGATTTCCTCAGTCCAATAGCCATTCGTTGGATAAGTTTACCAAATGTTTCCATAAGCAAATCCAAACAAAAATATTTTGGCACCTTTGGATTCTGAATGTCGGTGATGAAATAATAATGTTGTCCTAGGCTTATAAAATTTCCCAAATTAACTTTAATTCTCAAGGGTGGATTTTCCATTCCTCCTGCACTCTGTCTCTTTAAATGAGTCGTCTTTATAGCTCCCCCGCTCCTCTCTTCCTCTGAGATAGACCAGACACCATTTCTCACATTTTCCATTTGTGTTTCAGGAACATTTAAGCATTCAACGATCTCAGTTTTAGCTTCATATTTTATAATCAGTTGATCCAATTTTCTTTCCAGTTTTTGATAAGAATCTAAAAGTCCTCTACACGCAGAAAAAAGAGCCTGAAATGAAATCTTAGAGGTATTTTGGGACGCCATGATGTGTCGTAGTTAAAAATTAGAAGCTCTCTTTTTTTTTCCCCACCGGCTTCGAAGCACTTTTTTTTAGTCTCTTACAGGCTGTCAATCTTATCTAGTTGTAAACAGAACTAGGTAGTAAAGTAATAAAAATGTCGAATCGTGACGAGCTAATTAGTAGGAGATAAGTTTTACGATCCACTTAGGGAGATTCAGAGGGGGGAGGATGTCGCGGAGTTTCTTGAAGCATTTAAGAAGTAAAGTAACCACCAGTCATAAATCCATTAGAATAAGCCAATTCGCCGCTAAATCTTCCTGTTCTTTGGTTTCAATTAGCTTAATTTTTTAACACGAACAGTCTCTCTTGGATAATAAAATCAGCTTACCAGATGACATCACTTCTTCCATTCTTAGGGGCAACCTGCAGTTTCAGTTAGCATGCAGCTAATCCAAAAAGGAATTGGCACGAGGAGTTAATACCCCCCCCCCAGAGATTTGCGGGTATCTCTGAGGTCCTGGGCCTCTCCCCACCTTCACTGTCGTCTACGGGACAGCTAGAGTTCAAAGAACCCGTCCAAAAATCCTTCGGTATAGAGGAATTTCAGGAGTAGCCTGAAACTCCATCTTCTCACTGCTAAGCCCCGCCTTCTTCCCCATAATAATAATAATTAAAACTGAAGGTATAATGATGTTGATATGGTAAATATTCAAGTTAAGATATTTGAATTAATATGAATTAACGGAAGAGAAAACATGTTGTAACCAGTTGATATACTTCTTTTTTTTTTCATAGTAGACACTTGTGTTTTGTTTTGTTTTCCTGATTGTCGTTTTTGTCTTTTTTTGTATTATTTACTATCTTTTATTTTAATTTTAATTTTCTATTTGTCCTTTTTTCTTTTTTCTTTTTTTTGATTTTTGTTTAAGATTATTACTCCTACCAATATTTCTAAATAATAATCACAGTTAAATGAAAATGGATATATAATAATGCTTGAGTTAATATGAGTTATGTTGGTTGACTGTGGAGGAGATGTACCAAAACTTATCTGTAATTGATTGATATATTAAGAAAGATGCTGTACCCGTTTTAAACTAAAATTAAAAAACATTTAATAAAAAAAAAAGCCTCTGAAAAAATCTGTTTCAAGTTCTCCTGTTTATCCTCACGCAACCCCCTGACTCTTAATGCGAACTCCATCTGCCTGTACTGTGTCATAATAATCTGTTTTTCAGCGTTTTCAACTTTTTGTTGCACCACCTCAGTTTTGGATGTCAAGTTGGTATTAGCTTCATTAAGAACCTCTAAGTTATCTTCAATTCCAGAAACATGTTCTGTCAGTACGGTTACCAGTCCCAGCATATCATCGTTTATTTTGGCAATCCTAGTATCAAGTTTATCATATAAGTCCGCCTTAAAGAGCCAAGGTGGCGCAGTGGTTAAATGCAGCACTGCAGGCTACTGCTAGATCAGCAGGTCAGCGGTTCAAATCTCACCGGCTCAGGGTTGACTCAGCCTTCCATCCTTCCGAGGTGGGTAAAATGAGGACCCAGATTGTTGGGGGCAATATGCTGACTCTCTGTAAACCGCTTAGAGAGGCCTGAAAGGCCTATGAAGCGGTATATAAGTCTACTGCTATTGCTACTGCTATTAAACTCTTTTAATTCGTCCTTTATCTCCTTAATCTCCTCTCTGAATTCTTTGAAGGTTTCCAAAAAAAGTTCTTTCATTAGCACATCTCCAGTAGGGGGCAACTTTGTGCCAGGTATCAGAGATGTGCTTCTAGGAGGAAGTTTCCCCCCAGGAATTAATTTTGATGCCATTATAAGTCTTATCTATGGGCAATTAATCAAGCTCTACTGGCTTACTGTGCAGCTTACGAGAAAAAAAAAGAAAGAAGGGTGTTAAGTCACCCCTTTTTTAGCTCTTTAGGATTTTTCAAAGGATTTCAAAAAAAAGAAAAAGAAGAAAAAGCATTGTTACGAAGCAGCTCGACATATTCAGTGCCATCTTTGACTTCTCTGTATCAGAAATAACAAAGTTGATAAAAACAAAGTCTTGTAAACTCTTCAGAGAAGTGAAACTAATTAATAAGAAACTGCTGGCTGGCTGTTCCTCCCTTTGAACTTTTATCACTGCTTTTGCAGAAGAATTAGGAATGTGGCATTGTTACGAAGAACGCACAATTGCCATTTTAGGAGCCAGTTTCTTTTAAGAAAAAAAAAGCTAAGTACACGAAGGAAGCTCTTGTAAAAAATGAAGCTAGGATTTTTTTAAAAAAACAGATAAGGTTCTCAGATACAGACTCTCCTTGTATTAATTAGGATTTTTCAAAGGATTTCAAAAGAAAAAGAAAAAGAAGAAAAAGCACTGTAACGAAGCAGCTCGGCATATTCAGTGCCCCCTTTGACTTCTCTGTATCAGAAATAACGAAGTTGATAAGAACAAAGTCTTGTAAACTCTTCAGAGAAGTGAAACTAATTAATAAGAAACTGCTGGCTGGCTGTTCCTCCCTTTGAACTTTTATCACTGCTTTTGCAGAAGAATTAGGAATGTGGCATTGTTAGGAAGAATGCACAATCGCCATTTTAGGAGCCAGTTTCTTTTAAGAAAAAAAAAAGCTAAGTACATGAAGGAAGCTCTTGTAAAAAATGAAGCTAGGATTAAAAAAAAAACAGATAAGGTTCTCAGATACGGACTCTGCTTGCATTAAATTCAGATAAGTAGATCAAATATTGTCCTAAGTAGAGGTATCTTACTTTGAGCCGTGAAGACGACGGCTAGGAATTTCCGGCTCGGAGAGAATGATTCAGCCTTGGCTGGCCCCCTTTCCCTTCACAGCCGAAAAGGCTGCAAACTTCAAAGGAAAAGCTCTTGCCAGCTGGATCTTCTCTCCCCCTCTTCTTTGCCTGAAGAGTGAGGTACCTGCCAGATATCTAGGCAGATAACGCAACCAAAAACCCGGGGGCAGCTCTATTAAGCTGCCGCCATCAGCAAGTTCCCGCCCAGGAAGTCTGGCCCCCATCAGTTGCATTTTGAAAAGGATGTTTGGGACAACAGCTTGAATGCCTCATCTAGTATATCCAGTTTGTTCATACATGACTTCTTAGATGAAGAGATTAGAAGAGAAGTCATCAAATTTGCAGGTGACACCCAGTGTGGGGCAATAGCCAACATTTTAGAAGATAAGCCCAAGATCCAGAAAGATCTTGACACATGTGATCACTGGGCCCTTTCCAGCAAAATGGAATTCAGTGGTGAGAAAAGTCTTACACTAAGGCAAGAAAGTCTTGGGCCTTGGGAGTTGGCCAAGGCCCAGTGGAAAAAAGCACTGTAAAATTTCACCTGTAGAGAGGCTGTTCTGCCTTGCAGATGAGCCTGATGGAGAAGAGCTGTTGAGTTGATATTGAGTTGAGGAGAAAAGGGATTGTGGTTTTGATCCCAGCATCTCCAGGTTTATTAGCAACTCCTGCTAGGATCTCTTTTTCTTCCAAGTCCCTGTGTGTTACTCTTTGATGGCTGCTGGATGACAGTAGCACCATATTGCTGACATATGTGTTGCATCCTTCTTGGTGGTGCCAATTTGAGAAAAAAATGTACACTGGAAAATGTTTCATTTTTAAAAATGCATTGAGTAAAAATCCTCAATAGCTTTTGACAAGCAAAAATATGGGCATTGTCATTGTGGCTATGAACTGTAGGAAGTTAAAACCCACCCCTCTCCTATAAAAATGAAATATTGATAAGGGAGGATATTACATTTCTCTGGATAAGAAATGGAGAAACATGTTTTTGGGAAGGAAGCAGAGTCACTCTTAATAGCCCCCACCTTTGTCAATGGGCCCTCAAAATGCCCGAGCCTGGCTATTCTACATAACAAAGATCTCCCCCTTCAACTCCAGGGTGATGGGATTAAGGTATGATAGTATTCACCCCTTATCCATCTCACCACAGTACACCTGGGAAGAAGCAATGCTCAACCAAACTTGGACTCAAAACACACCCTAGAGAGTTGCCCCTACATGGCCCCATGGGAGTGTGACAACCAATCAGAATACAAGCTCAAGATCAAAGCCAGAGAGGGCATAAAATGGGGACTTTCAGCATCTTGCTCTCTTTTTCTTCTTCACCCAACATTTTGAAGCATGTGATCCGAGGTGGGTTCCTCCCAGAATGGTACAGTACACCAGAAGGGGTAGTGAAAATCTGGCCGACCGGACCGGACAGAACGTGGACAGGAATCTCTTCTGCCACCATGTCAAATAGCTGCCAGACAGATTTGGTGGGAAAAAAGCCATTCAAAATTAGCCACACTGCTAAAAAGGCAGGAACCGCGGCCAGGAGATAACAAGACGACTAACCATATTCGGTTAACCCCCAGAGCGGGAAGAGGCTGAATTGGGGGCTCTGTGAGTTGCTTTGTAGGACACAGATGGCCGTGATCATAGGATTTGTTGTGGATCGATTTTAGTTCAAAGAATATATCTACAAATATAACTGGAAGGGATGAGTGCATGTGTGAGAGAGAAAGAGTGGAGAGAGAAAGAGAAAGAGAAAGAAAAAGGAAGGAAGGAAGGGAGAGAGAAAGAGAAAGAGCGAAAGAAAGAAAGAGAAAATAAAGCAGGAAAGAGAAAGAAAGAGAGAGAGACAAAGGAAGGAAGAAAGAAAGAAAGAGAGAGAGAGAGAAAGAAAGAAAGAAAGAAAGAAAAAGAGTACTTATGAACACAATGGAGCCCAAAATTTTGGTTGCTAAACAAGAGCGTTGTTAAGTGAGTTTCATCACATTTTACAAGTTGGCCATGCTTGGGGAGGCTATGCATTTGGTGGGGGAGGAGACCCTCCATCAGTATGTGAACTAGCTTGCTGGGGTCGTGAATTCTCTTTCTCGTTACATGCCGAAAAAGAACCTCTGGGCCTGGGCCATCCAGTGGATCCCTTTCAACCAGGAGACTGGGTCTTAGTGAAATTGTGGCAGCTCGACTCCCTGGTCCAGGAGAAGTGGAAAGCCCATTCCAAATGCTGCTGAGCACACGTACTATGCTGAAGGGGAAAGGCCTGTCCTCATGGAGCCATCATTCCCACGTGAAGAAGTGCCCAGACCAGGAGGTGCCAGAGCAGTGAAATGTGTTCCCAAAACCACGGGGCGATGGAGACTTGGGACTCAAGTTTCTTTTCAAATGAAAGGCCACCTCTCATTCGCATTTCAACACCTTCCTCTTGATTTTTGCTGACTTGGCCCATTTCGAGGAATGGTAGGACTGCAATACACAGCTGTAGCTGTGACTGTTCTCCTGTCTGTATGGACTGTCCAACTGAGAGTGAGAATTTGGACTGAACTCCTTGAACTTGAACCACAGGAGGAGGAAGTGAGGTTCCTGATTTTCATGCTGAAGAGATCGTCTTCCTCTCGGCCCTAGACCCATCGAACTACTCTGATTTATTTTCAAATTGGCAGGCATGAGTTCTCTATGGCTGTGTTTGGTATTTGTGTGTGCCCTGCTGGTGGATAGCAGAGGTGGGTTCCTACCAGTTCGCACCTACTCTGTAGAACTGGTTCGTCAAATCTACCGAACCGGTTAGAAGAGATTCTACCAGTGGACCCAGAAAACAGGCCACACCTACAGAAGAGGTTCCAAAAAATTTTTGAAACCCACCACTGGTCCTTGGATATGATTATTCTACACTATCATGCTCAATTTATAAAACTCAGTGCCTCTGTGAAAGGTAAGGATGACTACTGCGTTTGTGGTGCAATCAGAACATTGCGTGTGTTGAAGTTGTTTTAACGCAAACCAAAGATGCCTTTTAAAAAACAAGTTTACATCATATTCTTATGCATGCCAGTGCTGTGTGTGAGGTAATTTAAGGTGGTTCTGACAAGTGTCTTGGCATCTTCATATTTGAGTATTTGAGTATTTATTAATACTTATAGGCCGCCCTTTTCCCTGAGGGGACTCAGGGCGGCTTACATAAAATGAGGGGAAGGGATATACAAACAATAACACATACAATACATAAAGTAAAATAATAAGCAACATTCATTCATCATTCGGGTGGGGGCAATTATCTTTGTCCCCAGGCCAGACGGGCTAGCCAGGTCTTAAGGGCTGTGCGGAAGGCCTGGACGGTGGTGCGGGTACGAATCTCCACGGGGAGATCGTTCCAAAGGGTCGGAGCAACTACTGAGACTATCTGGTCACATGGGCAGCAAGCCACTCCCATCCGGTCACATGGGTGGCAAGCCACTCCCACAAAGGAGGCCACACCCACAGAGTAGGTTCGAACAATTTTTGAAACCCACCACTGGTGGATAGGGTAGCAATAGCAGATTTGGGTCCTGAACAACAGCTTAGCCTGTTGTGAATATGGCCAGTTGCCTACTCCCACTCAAGAAGGAGGATGGGTCCTGGAGTTTTGTTAGGGATCTTGAGGAGGGAGGAAGCATCAGGGCCCATGGTTTGGGGGTCCTCTGCCACACCACACGAAGTGAGACCTGAGCTAGTCCACTCCTCTCATCACCACCGTTGCATTTATGGTGTCCTTCACCTCCCCAAAACCAGTCTATCCCCTAAACCCAAACCCAAGTTGGACAGAAGGAAGGATATCACCCGGACTACATTTGAGGGGAGGGCACTCAGTGGGGGAAAGGATGGGGGACCATGGCAAGGGTGCCAAATGGAATTGACCATAAGCCCTCCTCAGAAAAAGCATTAGGATATCAAAATCACCCAAAACATTTCCCCTTCCACATATAAACTCTACAGAAACAAGGTCACTTTCTCTGCTTGGCCGCAGCTGCACATTACCAAACAGAGAGGAAACTCTACGAAGGGATCATATATAAGCCAGTCTGCAGCACCCAAATTCCCACTTTGGCTCAGCAGCAAGAAAGTGGGCTCAGACTATGCTCCCTTTTCCTTTGGAAATGAGAGTTCCCGCTATTTCTTGGAGCCCGGAGTTCCCTTTATCATTGACAAATTCCAGGGACATGAAGAACCTCTACTCCAGCCACTAACTGGCATGTTTCTGGCAGGGACTTTGGGGGTCTGGAATAATGAATACAAGCGCTTTCACGCTTTCTCCATAAGCATGGCAGTTTGTTTGGAAGAAAATGGGGTCTTCTTCTTGAATGGGGGGAATGCATACGTATGTTTGCCTTGCAACTGGACTGGGACGTCTATTTTGGCACATCTCTTCCCAAAGAGGGGTGTTGTTGCTGGGGAACAGTCCCTCCCAGTCAGTGACATGCAGTGAGGTTTATGAAAGCCCTATGAAGCGGTATATAAGTCTAAAAACAAAACAACATGACTGGTGAGGCAGCAATTTTTTTAGACTTGTGGACTTCAACTCCCAGAATTCCACAGCCAGGCATGCTCAGTTACGATTTAAAGCGACAGCATTTGTTTTTCTCCTTTGCTAAATAAGTTTCCTTCTTTCTTTTTCTTCTCCCTTCCCCTCCTTCCTCCCTCTCTCCATCCCTCCCCCCTCTCTCAAACACACACACACACAGACAAAACGTTGCACCAGGAGGATGAAGTTTGAATTCCTCCCCCTCCCTCCGACCCACACGTACCTTTTCCAGCTGTTTCAGAGAGGATTTCAACTTTGCTCTTGCCTGCCATCATGAAAAGAAAAAAAATGTAAAAGGAAAAAGCAGGAGCTGAGGTCAGGCACGTCCCTGCCCCCAGTCCCTCTCATAGGCCATGTTCAGAAAAGAGTGCCACTCGGGATCCCACTGCTAGTGATCCTGGGGATAGGCGCAGCAGTTGGGACAGCGGTGGATGGCCTGGCTCACTCCCTACAGTGCAGTTTAAGCAGCTGTCGGAGGAGTTCCAACATAGCCTAGGCCAGATTGCCTGGACCTTAGTCAAAGTGCAAGACCAGATAGACTCTTTGGCAGGAGTAAGTCCTGCAAAATCGATGGGGCCTGGACCTCCTGCCATCTGAGAAAGGTGGTTCGTTTGTTTTTAGGAGAAGAATGCTGTTTTTATATGAATAAATCAGGAGTGGTCAGAGAAGCTGCAAAGGACCTGCAAAACAGAGCACCCCAGATTGGACAGAGATTACTAGGGAGAGCCCAGTGGTTTTCATGGTTGCCAGGCACAGCCTGAGTCAAACAGCTACGGTTCCTGTTCAGTGGTGGGTTTCAAAAAATTTTGGAACCTACTCTGTGGGTGTGGCCTCCTTTGTGGGAGTGGCTTTCTGGCCATGTGACCTGGTGGGAGGGGCTTGCCGGCCATTCTCTCTCTCTCTCTCTCTCTTTCTCTCTCTCTGTCTTTCCTTCCTTTTGTCTCGCTGTCCCTTTTTTCTTTTTTTTCTTTCATCTCTCACTCTTTTTCTTACTTTTTTCTTTCTTTCTTTCTTCCTTTCTTTCTCTTTCTCTCTCGCTCTGTTTCAGTCTGTGTGTGTGTGTGTGTGTGTGTGTGTGTGTGTGTGTTTGTGTGTGTGGCAGTGGTGGATTTCAAAAATTTTTGGAACCTCTTCTGTAGGTGTGGCCTGCTTTCTGGATCCACTGGTGGAACCTCTTCTAACCGGTTCGGTAGATTTGACGAACCGGTTCTATCGAATAGGTCCGAACTGGTAGGAACCCACCTCTGTTCCTGTTGTTCTATGGGATAGCAGGAATAGCCTTCATCCCCTGTGTGATCCCTCTACTCAGACAACTGGTTATAAGGATTGCAAAAGAATTGATCATCTTAGGAGGCCTTTTGGGAAGTGGGCCTTCCCAAGGTCTTTGAGGGGGGAAATGAAGGATCAGATGATGGAATGTATGTACAGATGAGGCCCTGGGGATCAGAGGAAGGGTCACGTGTGGAGATAGGACCCAGGTATGGATGGAATGCACATGAGAGTGAGGAATATGAATGCGGACAAAACATTTTCTCTTGTCTTCATTTCTTTGCCTTGACAATTAAGAGCTTCTTGTCTCTCCATTGAAGAGGGAGTGGGGGGGGGGGGTTTGCTGCTTCAGACAAAAGTTTTAAATTGCTTTCACGTTTCTCTGCGGAAGGAGGGGGGCCGCGGGGGAGCCGCCTCAGGTAAAAACTGCGAAGTGACATTTAGCTATTTAACATAACAAGCGTAAGGGTTTGGGGGGGCTGGGCTGAAATCCAAATAACCAATCCATATTATCTGTTATGTATGCATTATTAGGGGAAGGGCAAAGGATTGAATGCGACATTCCTTGACTATAAAAACTGCTGTAAGATTCTAATCTTGGCCCTTGGTTAGCTTTTCAAACCGGGCTCCTTATATCTCGGTATCAAAATAAAATTATAATTCTGCATCACACCTTGTGTCTGGTGACTTATCGGCTTCAACACCAAGCAAGAGCCCAGTTTTGGGGACAAAATCAGAGACAATGAATATATTCTCATATCTAGATGTGGCGTAGAAGCAAGGAGGATAGATGTTTCTAGTTATGGTCCATTGTTTCATTATTCTATTAATAAGATGAAGCTGGAAATCATTTAGAGGCTGTGCACACAAACAAGAACTTTATAAATGTTTATGGCACAGCACCTTACTAATCCTGAGAAGGTAAATTGGTCAGGCTTCACTCTTCAAGGTTCGCTCAGTTGCAAAAGTAGGCTTTGGGGGGTTATCCTGCACTCCCACTTCCCTGCAGTTTCCTTGGCAAGGTTTTTCCCCCTTTCCTAGGCCTGAGAGGACAGGACAGGCCAAGATTTCTCAGATGACTTTGTGCCTAAAGCAAGAGAGGAAATGAGTGTCTCTCGGGCTCTAGGCTGGTGACCACCAAACTGGGCCTTCTTCCTCCTCACAAAATCTATCCATTCAGCTGTTCCTGCTATCCCAGCCCCAAATTCAAGACTGCAGCTTTCAAAATCCAGTATCCTCCAAATAACACATAGTTTACACTGTTGAAAGAAATGTCCTTCTGCGTTGGGCTCCAAGTGGGGAAAAAGACACTGGAGAAATGGAGGCTGCTTGGAAAGATGGTTCAATGGAGGACAGGACTACATGGCTTGAGTCCTGAACAGAAAAGATGATCACATGCTTCAATGTTGGGGAGAAGACGCGGAAGAGAAGCTGATTCCCTGGTTTTATGCCCTCTCTGGCCATTGATCTTGAGCTTGTATTCTTATTGGTTTTCAGACTCCCATAGGCCCATGCAGGGGCAACTCTCTAGGCTGTGTTTTGAATCCAGGTTTGGTTGAGTTCTCAGATGCCATGTGGTGAGATGGATAAAGGGCCAATATTATCATGCCTTAATCCTATCCCCCTGGAGCTGAAGGGGAGAACTCTTTATTATGTAAAGGGACTGGTTGGCCTTAATGGCCCATTGATAAAGTGGGTGGAGGCAGGAAGCTACAGGGAGCTAGGCTCAATTTAAAACATGTTTCTTCCTTTTCACATCCAGGGAAATATAATATTCTGCCTTTTTTAATATTTCCTAGGATATTTCATTTTTCTGGGAGAGGGCTGGGTGATAACTTTCCACAACACTTTTCCATCTGAGCTTCAGACTTTTATTCTGAGGAAATAGATTGTTTTTCTGAGTGGGGACTTATGGCTTTTGACCTCTCCCTGTAGACCATCCGCTCTGATGTTAGGTTGGCTTTATTTAATTTGGCTTGATATTTTTATATAGCCCTGTGAGAGATTCAGAGGCTTTGGGATCATTGCAAGGGTTTCCAACTCCTAACCATAAGAATGATAAACATGTCCACTAAAAATGACACCAAGGAAAGAGAAAAAGAAAAAAAAAACAATTAAATATCACTTTACTATTTTAAAGTTTAGAAATTTTGCACATTAAATTCGAAGTCACTTGAGCTTGAGACTCAAGCCAAGAGTTTATTGGTTCACACACCTCTTCTGGCCCAGGTTGTTGCCTGTCCTTCAAAGGGATCATACAATGTGACCTACTAAAAAGCAACCTGTCTTTTTGAATGGTGTTGGAGAAATCAACAAACTTGGATTTCTTTGGTGTCTTTCAATCCCAGTAATGTCAGACAATCTAACTAAACTAACTAAAATGTCACTTTCACTGCTACATATAATGTTCCTCTCTTTATTTGAAGGATAATTATTTTTTTAAAAAATTAAGGAGCCCTGGAATAGAAGCAGTGGTGAAATTCATTTTTTTTAACTATCGGTTCTGTGAGCATGGCTTGATGGGCATGGCAGGGGAAGGAAACGGCAAAATCTCCATTCCCACCCCACTCTGGGGCCAATCAGAGGTGGTATTTGCCAGTTCTCTGAACTACTGAAAATTACCGCTACCGGTTCTCCAGAACCTGCTGGATAGAAGTGAAAACACAGCAAACATCTGATGAAAGAAATGTCTTTCTGGGTTCTACTGCAAGTGGAGAAAAAGATACTGGAGACGTGGAGGCTGCTTGGAAAGATGGTTTATTGGTGGGCAGGACCACATGGCTTGAGTCCTGAACAGAAAGGGTGATCACATACTTTACCTTTATTTTGTAAAAGGAGCAAAAAGCAGAAAGAGAAATATTAGTTCATCCTGGATAGAGTTCACAAACAAATTTGGATTAATGAAATAATATGATTTATTTTCTGGCTACCACAAAAAATAGGGCTTTAGTAAAAAAAAAAAAAAATCTAAATCTGCTTTCACAAAAGCCAGCATGTATCCAGCGCTTCCTGCTTGCCTTCTGCAAATCTAGACATGAAAGGGAAATACGGTAGAATTCGCTTCTTTGCTTAGAATTAAGGAATTTAGTCAATAAGAATGCTTTAAAATATTTCTGTGTTTTTAATGCTTTGAATACAATATAAAAATGTGTGTTTGGATTAGAATGCTGTTCAGATGTTAGAAATTGTTATCTCTATCTGAACCATTTGGCCAAATAAAGCTATTTCTTGATCCCGCAGTCCAAATCTCCTGATTTTCTGCAACAGTGTGTCATTTGGTTGCAAGAGTTTATCATGCCAATGAGCTTTGTGGTGGTGTCCCATGTCTCCTGTCCCTAATTTCATTTTAAACTTGAGGAACATGTAACTCTGTTGATGCAAACGGGGTGTAAAAAAATAACCCCACCCTTTCCTAGAAAAATGAAATCTAGGAAATATTAAAAAGGCAGAATATTATACCTCCCTGGATGAGAAAAGGAGAAACATGCTCTTAGAAAGCAGCCCCCACCTTTGTTAATAGTCCCAGAAAGACAAAAACATCTCATCTACAACACAAAAGAGCTTCAGGGTGATGGGATTAGCCCTCCTCATTCAGATTCAAACAAGGACAAAGCCATTAAGCCATAATAGGAATTGCCCCAAGCCCCTTCATTACCACCACACAGCAAGACTCAACCCTGTTTTTCGGCCTCCTATCAGGAGATGGCAGCATTTGTAACTGGAAAGCCAACAGTACAATAGCGGCCTTTGTGGTTGAGTTTAAGGAAATAAAACCGTCGAGTACTGTATTGCTAGAAAGGATGGAAGCAGGAGAGAAGCACAGAGGAACTTCCTCTTCCGGAATACTGACGGAACACATTTTTCGTGCAGACAGGGACTTGCGCCTCTTCCGAGACTCGAAGCAGCAGCTGGGAGGTGAGTTGAGGGCTGGTGGGAGGAGGATCTGGGAGCAACTCGGGATCTTTGGTTCCCTCAACCGCTTGGAAGCAGAGAAGCAACGAGATAGAATGTGGAAATAATAGCTGGGGGGGGATCTTTGAGGTCATCTAGTCCAGCCCCTGCTCCAGCAGGAGACCTTTTACATTTCAGGCACATGGCTGTCCAGTCTCTTCCTGAAAGCCTCCAGTCATGGAGCATCCACAACTTCTGCAGGGAAACCGGTTGTTTTCACAGTCAGGAAACGTCCCCTTGTTTCTAGGTTGCTTCTCTGCCTGATTCGTTTCCATCCATTGCTTCTTGTTCTGCCTTCAGGTGCTCTGGAGAAGAGGTTGAGCCCCTCTTCTTTGTGGCAGCCCCTCAGATATTGGAAGACCGCTATCATTTCACCTCTCGGCCTCCTCTTCTGTAGACTGGAAGATTTCCAATTTCAATTCTTTTGTTCTGTTATGGACCCTGTTATGTTTTCTTGGCAATAATATTGGACTGATCTGCCACTGTGTCTTTTGGATTTTTTTACTTCCACGTCTATCCAACAAGGAGGATATTTCCTATTGGTGCCCCATCCATGTATTCACCAGGTTCAACTAAAAAGGTCCTATTGACCTTTTTAGTTGGCTTTTACAGTGCCTTTTACTATGGCACTGTAAAAGCAACTGCAGACGTGGTCCAGAAAACTGTGGTCTTCCTAACACTTCTTCAGTGACCTGAAGAAGTCAGCAGTTCCTGTGGTTATGAATATGCAGGAAAAGGAGTTGCACCAATTTGGGTTCTGCCAACCAGCGGACGTTTATGATGGTTGCAGCATCCCACACTCCTGATCCCCATTTGTGAGCTTCCCAACTAGCTTCTGACAAGCAAACTCAGTGGGGATGCCAGCAGGAAGTTGCCAGTCAGGGTCCAGTGAAATTGCCTTTAACAACCCACAACTGCAGAGGAACAGATGCAAGTTGGCACTGTCAGGTAGCAATAGCAATAGCAGTAGACTTATATACTGCTTCATAGGCCTTTCAGGCCTCTCTAAGCAGTTTACAGAGAGTCAGCATATTGCCCCCAACAATCTGGGTCCTCATTTTACCCACCTCGGAAGGATGGAAGGCTGAGTCAACCCTGAGCCGGTGAGATTTGAACCGCTGACCTGCTGATCTAGCAGTAGCCTGCAGTGCTGCATTTAACCACTGCGCCACCTTGGCTCATGCTTCACGACATCATGCTTCACGATCAGGCTGCTTAGTGACACATGCAAGTCCCAAATGCAGTCAGTAAGTGAGGACTGCTTCAATGGGAATGTCCACAGAGTAGTTGTGGAAAGTATTTTCTGCCCTTACTTAGATCTCAGGACTTTCATGGGCAAAACGGTTGTTTCAAATCTTGCGGAGGCTTTAGGCATCATTTCATCAGTTAAGGCCCCCACATCTCTGAAAGTATTGAAAGGTTTGACTGTAACAATTTTGGAATACTTTTTGGGCTGAAAACACATAGATTTTCCAAATATATAAGTTTCTAGGTTTGTTTATATCTCTGAATGCATATATCTACAATTGTATAATCTATCCCCATCACTTTCAGATATATTTCACAGAAACCCTTTGCAGTGCTAAGAATTAGGGGTTTTTGTTCACAAAAAAATTATTGATTGATCAAAATATAAACTATAGAAGTGCAAAGAAAAATAAAAATAATGGTAGAAGGGAGGAAAAGGGGGAGCGAGATAAGTGTAGGGTTAAGGGGATAAGGAAAAGAAAAGCATTGAATTCTGACTCCTTTTGGTGCACTAAAATAAGGTGCTAACATAAAACCTCAACTATTTACTTTCATAAGATAATATAAACTAGCCACTTCTATAACAACAAACTTATCTAATCTACAGAACCCAAAATCAAACTATATTTTTTCTCTATCTCAAGAACAAAGTCCAAAAGCAGTTTCCACATACAAACAAATTATTCCTGTTCTTTTCATTAATCAAAGCAGTCAATTTACCCATCTCTGCTAACTCTATCAGGTTTTGCAGCCATTTGTCCATTGTGGGAATGAAAATATTCTTCCATTTTTGTGCACAAAGTATTCCTGCCTCAATCAACATATATAACAACTGTTTCATTTTCATTTTTTAAAAGTTCTTTATCCATTAAGCCTAAAATAATCCTGGTTTTATTTTATATTCACTTTAATAGTCTTTAAGATTTATTAAGATGTGTATCTTATTCCATTTCTTTGCTTTGTGACATGCCCACCATAAATTATGAAAAGCTCTTCTTTATATTTCCAAAGTTCAATGCTTTTGTAGCATTCCCAAAGCATATCATGCCATAAGACAAAGACGTCCATTTATTTTCCAAAGTACCAAAAGAAACGATGGATGGAAACTAACCAAAGAAAGAAGCAACCTATTATTGAAAAGAAAATTCCTAACGATTACAGCAATCAAACAATGCAATAGCTTGCCTTCAAAGGTTTTGGGTGCTCCATAACTGGAGGCTTCCAAAAAGAGATTTGACAGCCACTTCTGAAGTGGTAGAGCAGAGGGTTGGACTAGAAGACCTTTAAGGTCCTTTCCTGCTCTATTATTCTGTTATATATTATATTCATCTTAATTACAGCGATTCTATCCAATAATTGCTATTCTAAGAATTTGTATTGGCCCAAGTCAAACAGAGAATTTCATGGTTGAATGCAAATGTGAACTTGGATCTCCGTAATTTTCAATGTGTCAAATAAATCATTATTAATCTAAGGTTATTTTAGCATTGTGGAATATTTCCTTTTTACTTTTAATGTGTATAGTTTTCTTTTTTACATCTTCTGCAACCATTTCATAAAAAAATTCTTTGAATCTTACAGGCAAAACGGATGCCAATAAGAGAACTCCGGACAACTGAGAATAACAAGCAATATTAAAAAGGAAAATCAATCAAGCCAGAAATCAAAACATTTCCATCTCCTTCAGAAACCCACAAAATTCTCCTTCTTCCCCAGCAGGTAATCAAGAAGAGATTTAGAACTGGAAAAAGTAGGGTATGCAGAACACAAGGATACATTACAGGTAGTCCTCGGCTTATAACTATTTAGTAGCCATTCGAAGTGACAATGCCACTGAAAAACCTGACTGATGACCATTTTTCACACTTATGACTATTGCCGCATCCCCATGGTCACATGATTTATTTTTGAATTCTTAGCACCTAACTCACATTTATGACTGTTGCCCTGTTTTACGGTCACATAATCCCCTTTTGCAGCTCCACAGATGTGGCTATTGTGGGCAAAGTGCGTATTTCAAATCACAACTGAGTGTGCATGAAATGATCCACATTGGAGAAAAGCAATACTAATGTGGCCAGAGCTTTAGTCAGAACTGCTCCTTGTGGTTGGTTCATGGAAGGACCCACATAGGGGAGGAGCCCTACATGTGTTCCCAATGAAGTGAGCTTGGCAACTTGGTGATACATTACAGAACTCCCACCAGGGAGAAACCCTTTGAATGCGCTGACTGTGGGAAAAGTTTGAGTCTATACACCGGCCTGCTAATATACTAAAGGATGCACACAAAAAAGAAATCATATGAATGTTCTGATTGCGGGAAATGTTTCAGTCAGAAATCCATTCTGATGAGACACCAGAGGACTCACACAGGAGAGAAACCCTTTGAATGTCCTGTTTGTGGGAAAGGTTTCAGTCAGAATTCCTACCTAGTGATACACCAGAGGACTCACACAGGAGAGAAACCCTTTGAATGTCCTGTTTGTGGGAAAAGTTTCATTCAGAATTCCTACCTCGTGATACACCAGAGGACTCACACAGGAGAGAAACCCTTTGAATGTCCTGACTGTGGGAAAGGTTTCAGTCAGAATTCCCACCTAATGATACACCAGAGGACTCACACAGGAGAGAAACCCTTTGAATGTCCTGACTGTGGGAAAGGTTTCAGTCAGAATTCCCACCTAATGATACACCAGACGACTCACACAGGAGAGAAACCCTTTGAATGTCCTGACTGTGGGAAAAGTTTCAGTAACAGGTCCAACCTGGTGATACACCAGAGGACTCACACAGGAGAGAAACCCTTTGAATGTCCTGACTGTGGGAAAGGTTTCAGTCAGAATTCCCACCTAATGATACACCAGAGGACTCACAAAGGAGAGAAACCCTTTGAATGTCCTATTTGTGGGAAAGGTTTCAGTAAGAATTCCCACCTAATGATACACCAGAGGACTCACAAAGGACAGAAACCCTTTGAATGTCCTGACTGTGGGAAAATTGTCAGTCACAAATCCATCCTGATGACACATCAGAGGACTCACACAGGAGAGAAACCCTTTGAATGTCCTGACTGTGGGAAAGGTTTCAGGCAGAATTCCCACCTAATGATACACCAGAGGACTCACACAGGAGAGAAACCCTTTGAATGTCCTGTTTGTGGGAAAGGTTTCAGTCAGAATTCCTGCCTAGTGCAACACCAGAGGACTCACACAGGAGAGAAACCCTTTGAATGTCCTATTTGTGGGAAAACTTTCAGTCAAAATGCCAACCTGGTGATACACCAGAGGACTCACACAGGAGAGAAACCCTTTGAATGTACTTTTTGTGGGAAAAGCTTTACGAATAATTCCTATCTGGTGACACATCAAAGGACTCACACAGGAGAGAAACCCTTTGAATGTACTATTTGTGGGAAAAGCTTTAGGAATAATTCCTATCTAGTGAGACACCAAAGGACTCACACAAGAGAGAAACCCTTTGAATGTCCTGTTTGTGGGGAAACTTTCAGTCACAAATCCAGCCTGATGACACACCAGAGGACTCACACAGGAGAGAAACTATTGGAAACTTAGACGCTTCCTGCAAGTTAACTGTGATCCCAACCTGAAAAGGGGAAACAAGATTGAATTGAATTTATTGCATTTATATGCCGCCCTTTTCCCCGAAGGGGACTCAGGGCAGCTCACAATCCAAGTCAGGGAAGGGGTACAGATAAGGGATAAAAAAGACAAATAGAACAATACACAATTTAAAAGCACACAACAACCATACCATTCGGGGGGGGGGGGGGCAAAAGCTCCTTAGCCCCAGGCCTGTCGTAACAGCCAGGTCTTAAGGGCTTTGCGGAAGGCCTGGAGGGTGGTGAGGGTTTGAATCTCCACGGGGAGCTCGTTCCAGCATGGCACGACAAAAGCACGCTCAACTAAAGCGCGCCCGATTAAACCGCGCCACTGATGTCATCAACAGGGCGACAACAGCGAGCATGGAGAAAGAAGGGCGCTTTAAATAGCGCTTTGAAAGCAAGCCGATTCAAGTTAAGGTAAGGGTTAGGGTTAGGTTAAGGGTTAGGTTTAGGATTAGATTTAGGGGGGTTAGGTTTAGGTTTAGGGATTAATTTTAGGTTTAGCGTTTACAGCGTGCTTCTGTCTCCGCGCTGTTGTCGCCTTGTGATGACATCAGCTACGCGGTTTCGTCGAGCGCGCTTTAGTCGAACACGGTTTTGTGGTGGAACCCATTACAGAGGGTCGGAGCAGCCACAGAGAAGGCCCTCTTCCGGATAGTCGCCAGTCGGCATTGGCCAGCGGATGGAATTCGGAGGAGGCCTAATATGTGGGATCTCATCGGTCTATTGGAGGTAATTGGCAGCAGGAGGTCTCTCAAGTACCCAGCTCCAATAGCATGAAGGGCTTTATAAGTGACGACTAGTGCCTTGAAGCGTATCCGAAGACCAATATTCAGCCAGTGCAGCTCGCGGAGGATAGGTGTTACGTGGGTGAACCGAGGTGCACCCATGATCGCTCGCGCGGCTGCATTCTGGACAAGCTGAAGTCTCCGAATGCTCTTCAAGGGCTGCCCCATGTAGAGCACGTTGCAGTAGTCCAGTCTAGAGGTCAGAAGGGCACGAGTGACTGTTGTGAGGGCCTCCCGGTTCAGGTAGGGACGCAACTGGTGCACCAGGCGAACCTGGGCAATGCCCCCCTGGTCACAGCCGACAAATGGTGCTCGAAAGTCAGCTGTGGGTCCAGGAGGACTCCCAAATTGCGAACCCTGTCTGAGGGGCATACTGTTTGACCCCCCCAGCCTGAGAGATGGAAAACTTGGCCAATTAGTAGGAGGGAAACACACCAGCCACTTGGTCTTATCCAGATTGAGTACAAGCTTGTTAACCCCCATCCAGACCCTAACAGCCTCGAGGCACTGGCACATCACGTCAACCACTTCACTGAGTTGGCACGGGGCGGACAGATACAGCTGTGTATCGTCCGCATACTGATGGTATTTTATCCCGTGCCGTCGAATGATCTCACCCAGCGGCTTCATGTAGATATTAAACAGGAGGGGGGACAGGACCGAACCGTGCGGCACCCCATAATTCAGGGGCCTAGGGGTCAATCTCTGCCCTCCGACCAACACCGACTGCGACCTGTCTGAGAGGTAAGAGGAGAACCACCGTAGAACAGTGCCTCCCACCCTCGCCTCCCGCAGTCATCGCAGAATGATACCATGGTCAATGGTATCGAATACCGCTGAGAGGTCAAGGAGCACAAGGACGGAGGCATGACCTCCATCCCTGGCTCTCCAAAGATCATCGGTCAGCGCGACCAAAGCGGTTTCCGTGCTGTAGCCAGGCCTAAATCCCGACTGGAAGGGATCTACATAATTGGTTTCCTCCAAGGACTGCCGGAGCTGAAAGGCCACCACTTTCTCAGCAACCTTCCCCACGAAGGGAAGGTTGGAGACTGGACGATAGTTGTTTAAAACGGCTGGATCCAAAGATGGCTTCTTCAGAAGGGGTCTCACCACCGCCGCCTTTAAAGCGGGGGGAAAGAACCCCTCCCGAAGGGAGGCGGTAACAACCGGCTGGATCCAGCCCTGTGTCACCTCCCTGCTGTTAGCAACCAGCCAGGAGGGGCACGGGTCCAGCACACATGTGGAGGCACTTACGGCTCCCATGGCCTTGTCCACGTCCTCAGGGGTAACAGCTTGAAAATCAATCCAGTGATGTCCATCCAGATTCTCCCCTGGTGCCTCGGCTGGCTCTGCGCAATTGGAGTCCAGGTCCGTCCGAAGCAGAGCAACTTTATCCACAAGGAATTGAACGTAGTCCTCAGCTCTGCCTTGCAAAGGATCACTCGTATCCCTCCTGTTTAGGAGGGAACGGATTATTCTGAACAAGGCGGCTGGGCGCGACTCAGCAGAAGCTATCAGAGAGGCAATGTGTGTTCTTTTTGTCGTCCTGATTGCCCGAAAGTAGACTCTGATGCTGGATGTTAAAAGCGCTCGGTCTGACTCAGACTTACTGGATCTCCATTGTTGCTCTAGGCGTCTCTTTCGGCGCTTCATCTCACGGAGTTCCTCAGTAAACCAAGGAGCCCTCCTGGATCCACTGCCTCGGATCGGCCGTAAAGGCGCAATCCGGTTAAGAGCCTCTGCCGTTGCTGAATTCCAGGCAGCAACCAGAGTCTCCGCCGGACTGCGGGCAAGGGTATCAGGAACAACACCAAGCTCCAAGATGTTTATCTGCTTCTTACATAGTAACAACAACTTACCAATTAGCGCAGACATAATGTATTTCCGTGTTAGGCTGTTTTTGAGGAACATATAAGAACGTATGTCTCCATAAGGAGTTTGTTCAATTGTACAAATGGCTGTCTTGCCTATCTTCCTCGGAACTATGGTACCAAATAAAGTTACTTCTTTTGATCCTGAAGTCTGAGTCCTTAATTTTCTGCAACAATAGAGTTTCCACATGATCCCCATAGGCCTCTCCATCCCCCACAAGTCTTTCCTTCCACCATAGAGTCTCCACATGGTCCCCATAGGCCTTTCTCTCCCCCACAGGGCCCTCACTTTACTAGAAGCCTGCAATACTTAGGCCTGACTCCCCCACCCCCCTACCAGGCGTCACAGCCTCTTCCTCCTCCATACCTTTTGAAGATCTGTGAACCTCATGGGAAGAGGGCTGGATATGCATCTCTTGCCTGTGTGACTGTGTCAACGAAGCAGCCATTACTTTGACTGTGCTCAGTATTCATCCCAAGGCCATGCAATAGACGTGTGGAAGCAGCTGCCATTTTGCCATGACTTCCTCCATGTCAATATGGTGGCTGTTTCTGGTTCACTGTTGTGTGGTAGTTGAACAAACTGTTCTATTTTGCTACCTTAACATTTTGTAGCCTGTGTTACGGAGTTGTGGGTGCACCAAAAATGCTGGCTGTGCCTGGGAGATCTCCAAAAGGGAAAGCCATGTATATCCAGGGTGCATGATAAGTGGACAAATACCACTTGTGTCAGTTTTGTGCTGCAGCTGCCAATAAAAGCCAATGCAGTCCTAGGCTGCATCAAAAGAGGAATAATGTCAAGACAACAGGAAGAGAGAGAATTGCTTTAGGCGGTGCTGATGATACCACACTCAGAATACTGTGTCCAGTTCTGGTCACCATGATACAAAAAAAGTGGTTGAGACCCTGGAAAGTGTGCAGAGAAGAGCAACAAAGGTGATAAAGGGTCATTACGAGGGACATGAGCTTCCAGTACTTGTGCATCTGGCACAAAGAAGAGCGGATTGACTTATTCTCAAGGGCACCGGATGGCAGGAAAAGAAATAATGGGTGGAAGCTTGTTAAAATGAGGCCCAACCTAGAAGTAAAGAGAAATTGTCAGTAAGAGCAATGGATCAATGCAATAGCTTTCCTCCAGGGATTGTGGGTGCTCCATCACTGGAGGTTTTCAAGAATAGGCTGGACAACCATTTAAGTGGGGTGGTGTAAAACTCCCCCCCCCCCGAGCAGCAGGTTGGACTAGAAGACCTCCGGGGTCCCTTCCAAGACTATAATGCTAGGTTTCCATGAATTTAGAGGTGGGTTAGAAATAGAGCAGCCCATGAACTTGCTTCTCATAAACTGGCTTAAAAAAAATTACTCGGAAAATTAATTTAAATTATAAACTCAAAAAAAGAAAGAAATTTTAAAAAACAAAACAATAGACACAACATTTAAATAGAAGGAAAAAAGGGGGTTCAAGAAGACAAAAACAGATTTATATATATATATTACCCACCCCCAGTTGAGTATTCATGAATATATTAGAACAATCAACTTCCTCCTTGCAAAGCAAAATTTAAAAAGTGGTTAACAATGAACCAACAGGAAAGTTAAAACATCAAAGCATTAACAAAGTTTTGCATTTAATTTGTATAAAGTCCAGAATGGCTTTTTATTTACCATAAGTCACCATATTCTCCTGTGTGCTGCTTGGGGAAGCACGGACTTTGAAGGGAAGTTGGTTGTCGCTGGGAAATGGACTTACCATATCCAACTGGAAAACTATTTGGACTGGACTCTTTGGGGAAAATGGATCGACAACAGAGGTTTATGATTTTGAGGAATAAAACACAATAGTTGTTTTATTGTTCTCAACCAAAATATTAAGAAAAAGGTTTATTTGTAAGAATCAAATAAGAATATTTCATCCCGGACAGATCAGAGACAATGATCGACCGTTGACTTACCTGAACGGTCCTTCTATGTGTGCTGCGAGGGGAATCCAAGCATGGGTTAACTTTGTCCATTAGCCTAGAGACTGAGTTATCCGATCACATGGGTGGCAAGCCACTCCCACAAAGGAGGCCACACCCACAGAGTAGGTTCGAACAATTTTTGAAACCCACCACTGGTGGATAGGGTCCTGAACAACAGCTTAGCCTGTTGTGAACATGGCCAGTTGCCTACTCCCACCAAAGAAGGGGGATGGATCCTGGAGTTGAAGGGGGATGGGTCCTGGATCTTGAGGAGGGAGGAAGGATCAGGGCCCATGGTTTGGGGTCCTCTGCCACACCAAAAAAAGTGAGACCTGAGCAAGTCCACTCCTCTCATCACCACCGTTGCATCTATTGTGTCCTTCACCTCCCCAAAACCAGTCTATCCCCAAGATTTTATCATGCCAATGAGCTTTGTTGTGGTGTCCCATGTCTCCTGTCCCTAATTTCATTTTAAACTTGAGGAACATGTAACTCTGTTGATGCAAACGGGGTGTAGAAAGATAGCCCCCACCCTCTCCTAGAAAAATGAAATCTAGGAAATATTAAAAAGGCAGAATATTATACCTCCCTGGATGAGAAAAGGAGAAACATGCTCTTGGAAAGCAGCCCCCACCTTTGTTAATAGTCCCAGAAAGACAAAGACATCTCATCTACAACACAAAAGAGCTCCAGGGTGATGGGATTAGCCCTCCTCATTCAGATCCAAACAAGGACAAAGCCATTAAGCCATAATAGGAATTGCCCAAAGCCCCTTCATTACCACCACACAGCAAGACTCAACCCTGTTTTTCGGCCTCCTATCAGGAGATGGCAGCATTTGTAACTGGAAAGCCAACAGTACAATAGCGGCCTTTGTGGTTGAGTTTAAGGAATTAAAACCGTCGAGTACTGTATTGCTAGAAAGGATGGAAGCAGGAGAGAAGCACAGAGGAACTTCCTCTTCCGGAATACTGACGGAACACATTTTTTGTGCAGACAGGGACTTGCGCCTCTTCCGAGACTCGAAGCAGCAGCTGGGAGGTGAGTTGAGGGCTGGTGGGAGGAGAATCCGGGAGCCACTCAGGCTGTTTGGTTCCCTCCACGGCCTGGAAGCAGAGAAGCAGTTATGTTTTCTTGGCAATAATATTGGACTGATCTGCCACTGTGTCTTTTTTATTTTTTTACTTCCACGTCTAGCCAACAAGCAGGATATTTCCTATTGGTGCCCCATCTATGTATTAACCAGGTTCAACTAAAAAGGTCCTATTGACCTTTTTAGTTGGCTTTTACAGTGCCTTTTACTATGGCACTATAAAAGCAACTGCAGACGTGGTTCAGAAATCTGTGGTCCTCCTAACACTTGTTCAGTGACCTGAGCAAGTCAGCAGTTCCTGTGGTTATGAATATGCAGGAAAAGGAGTTGCACCAATTTGGGTTCTGCCAACCAGCGGACGTTTATGATGGTTGCAGCATCCCACACTCCTGATCCCCATTTGTGACCTTCCCAACTAGCTTCTGACAAGCAAACTCAGTGGGGATGCCAGCAGGAAGTTGCCAGTCAGGGTCCAGTGAAATTGCCTTTAACAACCCACAACTGCAGAGGAACAGATGCAAGTTGGCACTGTCAGGTGACATCATGCTTCACGATCAGGCTGCTTAGTGACACATGCAAGTCCCAAATGCAGTCAGTAAGTGAGGACTGCTTCAATGGGAATGTCAACAGAGTAGTTGTGGAAAGTATTTTCTGCCCTTACTTAGATCTCAGGACTTTCATGGGCAAAACGGTTGTTTCAAATCTTGCAGAGCCTTTAGGCATCATTCCATCAGTTAAGGCCCCCACATCTCTGAAAGTATTGAAAGGTTTGACTGTAACAATTTTGGAATACTTTTTGGGCTGAAAACACATAAAATTAATCACCCATAAAGCTATTAATCACCCATAAAGCCCTACATGGCGGTGGATCTGGATACTTGAGAGACCGCCTTCTGCCAATTACATCCCTGCGACCGATAAGATCCCATAGATTAGGCCTCCTCCGTATCCCATCGGCCAGCCAGTGTCGGCTGGCAACTACAAGGAGGAGGGCCTTCTCAGCAGTAGCCCCGACCCTTTGGAACGAGCTCCCCGTGGAGATTCGTACCCTCTCCACCGTCCAAGCCTTCCGCATAGCCTTGAAGAACTGGCTCGCTCGTCAGGCCTGGGGATAGGATAGTTACCCCTCCCGAATGATGAATGTATGTTGCTTGCTATTTTATTACATGTTTCTGTCTTAATGTCTGTATTCCCCCTTCCCAGTTTTGTGTGAGCCGCCCTGAGTCCCCTCAGGGAAAAGGGCGGCCTACAAATACTAATAAAATTCTAAAAAAATAAAATTCTAAAAATTTCCAAATATATAAGTTTCTAGATTTGTTTATTTCTATTTTTCTCTGAATGCATATATCTACAATTGTATAATCTATCCCCATCACTTCCAGATATATTTCACAGAAACTCTTTGCAGTGCTAAGAATTAGGGGGTTTTGTTCAAAAAAAATTATTAATTGATCAAAATATAAACTATAGAAGTGCAAAGAAAAATGAAAATAATGGTAGAAGGGAGGAAAAGGGGGAGCGAGATAAGTGTAGGGTTAAGGGGATAAGGAAAAGAAAAGCATTGAATTCTGACTCCTTTTGGTGCACTAGAATAAGGTGCTAACATAAAACCTCAACTATTTACTTTCGTAAGATAATATAAACTAGCCACTTCTATAACAACAAACTTATCTAATCTACAGAACCCAAAATCAAACTATATTTTTTCTCTATCTCAAGAACAAAGTCCAAAAGCAGTTTCCACGTACAAACAAATTATTCCTGTTCTTTTCTTTAATCAAAACAGTCAATTTACCCATCTCTGCTAACTCTATCAGCTTTTGCAGCCATTTGTCCATTGTGGGAATGAAAATATTCTTCCATTTTTGTGCACAAAGTATTCCTGCCTCAATCAACATATAACAACTGTTTCATTTTCTTTTTTCTCATTCAAAAGTTTTATTTCTTTTAAAACACAAATATTTCATCATTTGTCAATCATTAAAACATCGAAGTACAATTTTTTTTGTCTTTGTGCCCCTCCCTCCACCCCCCTACCCCCCTCCTTCCCCCCCCCCCCCGGCTTCCCAGAACCCGTACACGGTATGGATTTTTAACAAACACAGTCTAAAATCTATTGAAAGAAAAAGAAATAAAGAAATTAATGACATTCTACATTGAGCTTAGCTTCTTCTTGCTGAACTAACTTTAAACAATTTAAATCATTTCTGATCTTAAGCATAGGCTAACTGGAATTTCTTGGTCCCGTATTTATTTTGTATATAGTCAATCCATTTTTTCCAGTCTCGTTTATATCTCTCATTTGAGTGATCTTTAAGATATGCCGATATTTTAGCCATCTTGGCTAAGTTTGTGACTTTCAATGTCCATTCTTGGATTGTAGGCAAGTCTTCCTTCTTCCAGTATTGCGCCACCAACAGTCTTGCTGCCGTTATTAGGTACAGAATCAAGTTAGTCTCTACCACTGTAAAATCAGTACATATACCTAGTAAAAATAGCTGAGGAGTAAACTTTATCCTTCTTTTAAAAATATTTTGCATAACCCACCATATTTTTATCCAGAATGCCTTAACCTTTTGGCAGGTCCACCATATATGATAATATGTAGCATCGAGAGAACCACACCTCCAACATTTAGGCTGTACATTCGGATACATAGAAGCCAACTTTTTAGGATCTAAATGCCATCTATAGAACATCTTGTAAAAATTTTCTCTCAGATTTTGAGCTTGTGTAAATTTCACATTTCTTACCCAGATTCTTTCCCATGTATCCAACATTATTGGTTCTTCAATATTTTGAGCCCATTTTATCATACAATCTTTAACTAATTCTGTTTCCGAGTCTATCTGTATTAATACATTATATATCCTCTTTATATGCGTTAAGCTTTGATCTCTTATTTGTTTAAACAAATTATCCTCAACTTGGATAAAACCAATTTTTTATCTATTTTCCACCTAGCCTGTAATTGCCCATACTGGAACCATGTTTGAACTACCTTCTCTTTTAATACCTCTAAAGATTTTAATTGTAATACCCCCCTTTCCGAGATAAGAAGCTGTCTGTAAGTAATTCTGTCCTGTTTTTGTGTTATATTCATATTTTCAATTGCGTGTCTAGGAATTGCCCACATGGGTATCTTGTCATTTAATTTATATTGGTATTTTTTCCAGACCCGCAGTAAAGCATTTCTTAAAATATGACTTTTAAAATTCTTATCCAGTTTTTTATTGAATAACAGGTAAGCATGCCAACCATATACCAGATCGTGTCCCTCAATATTCAATATTCTATCATTGGTTAAGTGAGTCCAATCACTAATTACAGATAATGCCACTACATCATAATATAGTTTTAAATTAGGTAGTTTCAATCCTCCTCTCTCACGTACATCTTGCATTATTTTCATCTTTACCCTCGGCTTCTTTCCTGCCCATACAAATTTGTTGATACCCTTCTGCCATTCTAAAAGATTCGCATCTTTTTAAAGTATAGGTAACATTTGGAAAAGAAATAAAAATTTTGGTAAAATGTTCATTTTCACTGCCGCTATTCTACCCAGCAAAGATAAATGCAATTTCTCCCATTTTTTCATCTCCGTCTGTATACCATGCCAAAGTGGTTCATAATTATGCTTATATAATTTCCCATTTGAAGTTAAAATGTTAACTCCAAGATATTTCACTTTTTTAACTACCTCACATCCTAGCATCACTCCTAATTCTTCCTTTTGTTTAGTATTCATATTTATAGCTAATATTTTTGTTTTTCCTAAATTTATTTTAAAGCCAGACACTTGACCATATTGATTAATCGTATTCATTAAGACCATACTGGATTCCTGCGGTTGTTCCAATATTATGACCAAATCATCCGCAAAAGCATGGACTCTATATTCTTGCTGCCTAATCTTGATCCCTTTTAAACCATCCAAGCCCCGTATTTTATTCAACAGTACTTCCAAAGTTATAATAAACAATAATGGGGATAAAGGACAGCCCTGTCTTGTACCTTTTCCAATTTGAAAAGAGTCTGTTAAACTTCCATTGACTATGATTTCTGCTGTTTGCTGTTGGTATATTGCTTTAATTGACTGTAAAAAATTATCTCCTATCTGCATTTTTTGCAATATCTTCAACAGAAATTGCCAGTTAACTCAATCAAAGGCCTTCTCAGCATCCAAAAATATAAACGCAGCAGGGATCTGGTTGTTCTTTCCCAAATATTCTAATGCATTAATAATTAATCTGACATTACTTTTGATCTGTCTTCCCTGTATAAAACCTGTTTGGTCCGTGTGTATCAATTGTTGAATAACCAACATTAACCTATTTGCTAATATTTTAGTAAAAATTTTATAATCTACATTCAGTAATGAAATAGGTCTATAATTTTTAGGTTGAGTAGTATCTTGATCTTCTTTGGATATCAAAGATATAAATGCTGTCTTCCAAGATGGAGGCACTTTACCTTCCATTTGAATCATATTAAATAATTCTCTAAGAGGTTCCACCATTTCTAACTGTAAGTTTTTATAGTAAACCGCTGTCAAGCCATCTGTATCTGGTGCTTTCCCTGACTTTAATTGCTTAATTACCTGCAAGATTTCCCCCGAGGTTATTGGTTGATTCAATTTTTGCCTGTGCTCTTCTCTAACTGAAGGTATTTTCCCTTTATCTAAATATTTGTCTATATCTAAACCATTAATTTTATCCCCTTTATACAGTTCTGTAAAAAATTCCCGAAAGGCCTTTTGAATCTCTTCCTATTGAAACACCTCCTTCCCTCTGTAAATCAGTTTAGATATATTTCGAGTTTTCCTTTTTTTCCTAATCTGATAAGCTAACCATTACAAAAAGTATTGTGTTTTGCATATAATAAGTTAGTGGCTACCTGGTCAGAGATTAACATGTCAAATTGAGATTTTAATATGTTAATAGCTTCCTTAACCTTTGTATCGTATGGGTTCATTGTTAACTCCAACTCTTTTCTCTTAATTTCCTCTTCCAGTTCTGTCCGTTTTAACCCTTGTTTATTTCTATGTGTTTTATTTATATTCATCAGCACTCCTCTCATATACGCTTTGCTTGCATCCCATACGAATTCCATACATGTACCCTTATTCATATTCAAAACAAAATATTCAGATAGTAATTTTTTACAATCATTAATATACTTTTCATATCTAAATAAGTTTTCATTCAATCTCCAAGACCTTCTTGCCTGCGCTACCCTTCCCAACTCCATCCAAACTGGGTTATGGTCCGAAAGGACTCTAGCTGCAATCTTTGTCTTCTTGACCCTAGAAAGCAAATCATTAGTGGTTAGTATAAAATCAATCCTTGAAAGGGATTGATGCCTGTCCGAGAAGAAAGTGAAGTCATATTCCTCTGCATTTCTTACTCGCCAAATATCTCTCAATTCAAAGTCATCCATAATGTCAAAGAAAGGTTTGGGTAACTTTGCTCGCATCTTAGTATTTAGGCAGGAAGTCTTCTTATCTCTCTTAGTGTCTATCACTCCATTCCAGTCACCCAATAGTATACAGGAACTATAGTCCCACTGTACTAATTTAGCATGAAGATTTCTATAGAATCTATCTTGCTGTTGATTGGGAGCATAAATTCCCAAAAGTAATGTCTTTTTCCCTTCTAGGATTAAGTCTAAAGCAATATATCTTCCGAAGGGATCTGCTTCTATTAATTCAGCTTTCATATCTTTTCTTAAGTATACAACTATACCATTCTTCTTTTCCATAGCAGAAGCTGCAAAATGTTGACCAAGTTTTGAGTTGATCAAATATTTTTGATCAGTTGATATGAGTTTCTTGCAAACAAATTACATCGTTCTTAAACTGTTTGAGATAATGAAATATTTTCTTCCTCTTCTGTGGAGAATTCAGTCCGTTGACATTCCATGTTAAAATCTTAGTTGTCATCTTTGGTTGGCTGAAGCATTTTTAGAGCTTCCTGCATGGCCTGTTTAACCTTAGGTCTAGCTCCTCCCACTGCTTCCAGACTTGTTATCGTAGTTCCTTGATCGATGGCCGGTGATTGTTGATATTGTTGCTTTTTAGCTTGTTTCTCCATTCGTCTAGTAGTCATGCGGCTAGGTCTTTGTTCCATAACACCTTGCACTTCTAGAAGAGAGAGATGCTCCATCTTGTCTGGTGGTTGTGTAGTTTACTGTCTATCCTGTCCTTCTTGCGGTCTTTCTCCGGGTCCAGATGGTGCAGGGTATCCGGCCTTCAATATATTATAATAAAAATCTCGGGCTTTCCATACAGAGTTGAGGCGATATCTTTGCTTATCAAATGTAAATATAATGCCAAATGGTGCATCCCATCTATACTGTATCTGACGATTTCTGAGTTCTTCGACCAAAAAAGCGTAGTCTCTCCTGGCTCTTAACATTTGAGGTGGTATCTCTTTCAAAACAATGACCGCCAATTTGAAGCTTAGTGTTATAAGACCCTTGTAGTACCATATTTCTAAGCTCTCCTGTAGTAAAATATATAACAATGTCTCAAGGAAGCTGCTTCTGCTTTGCCAGCCAAGAATTAACGCGGTAAGCTTTGTCGATTTGCCAGTCAAGGTTGGTCCCTGGTCTTCCCATCAGGCGGTCAAAAGCTTCCGATAGGATCTGTTTCAGGTTCTCCTGTTTCTCCTCACGCAGCCCCCTTACTCTTAATGCAAACTCCATTTGTCGGTACTGTATCATAATAATTTCTTTTTCAGCATTTTCCACTTTTTGTTCTACCACCTCTGTTTTCAATGTCAAGTTGGTATTAGCATCATTAAGAACCTCTAGAGTATCTTCCATTCCAGAAGTATGTTCTGTCATTACAGTTACAAGTCTCAGCATTTCATCTCTAATTTTAACAACCTTAGCGTCGATTTTCTCATACAGCTCCTGTTTAAGTCCTTTTATTTCACTTTTGATTTCTTCTTTCGTTTCTTTTATTTCCTCTTTTCTCTCCTGTTTTATCACCTCTCTATTATCTCTAAGCTTATCTTCCATTTTAATTGTCAGTGCATAAAGAGCCTCGCTTAGTTTGCTCAGGAAAAATTCGTTAACACATCCCCAGCAGGGGGCGTAGGAAGCGGAGGCTGCAGCCTTGTGCCAGGCACTGGAGATGTGCCCCTGGGAGTAGAGGGTGATGACTTCAAATTAATATTTAATTTTGAAGCCATTTCAAAATTTATCTGCCTGCAATTAATAAAACTCTGTTGCCTGAATATGCAGCTTTAAGCAGCTTCAAGTAAAGAAGCTGAGTTCCCCTTTTACTTTGAAATTTAAGGCTTGGCAAAACTTTCAGTGAGTAAACATTGTAACAAGACAATTCAGCAGATTCATCACCATTTAACTTCCAGATAAGAAAGATTAATGAGGGAGTGAAAGTCTTGTAGAAATGAAACTAATTAAAAAGCTTCTGCTGGCCGATTGTCTCCTTTGAAGTTTTGAATTCTTGTAACAGTTAACAAAAAGTATTACATTATTACTCCTTCTTCCTCAGCAGGTAATCAAGAAGAGATTTCGAACTGGAAAAAGTAGAATATGCAGAACATAAGGATACATTACAGGTAGTCCACGGCTTATAACTGTTTAGTAGCCATTCGAAGTGACAATGCCACTGAAAAACCTGACTGATGACCATTTTTCACACTTATGACTTTTGCTGCATCCACATGGTCACATGATTTATTTTTGAATTCTTGGCACCTAACAGACATTTATGACTGTTGCCCTCTTTTATGGTCACATGATCCCCTTTTGCAGCTCCACAGATGTGGCTATTGTGGACAAAGTGCGTATTTCAAATCACAACTGAGTGTGCACAAAATGATCCACGTTGGAGAAAAGCAATACTAATGTGGCCAGAGCTTTAGTCAGAACTGCTCCTTGTGGTTGGTTCATGGAAGGACCCATATAGGGGAGGAGCCCTACATGTGCTCCCAATGAAGTGAGCTTGGCAACTTGGTGATACGTTAGAGAACTCACAGCAGGGAGAAACCGTTTGAATGCGCTGACTATGGGAAAGGTTTCAGTCTAAATACCGGCCTGCTAATACACTAAAGAATGCACACAAAAAAGAAATCATATGAATGTTCTGATTGCGGGAAATGTTTCAGCAGCCATTCCCACCTAGTGATACACCAGAGGACTCACACAGGAAAGAAACCCTTTGAATGTCCTGTTTGTGGGAAAGGTTTCAGTCAGAATTCCCACCTAATGATACACCAGAGGACTCACACAGGAGAGAAACCCTTTGAATGTCCTGACTGTGGGAAAGGTTTCAGTCAGAATTCCCACCTAATGATACACCAGAGGACTCACACAGGAGAGAAACCCTTTGTATGTCCTGACTGTGGGAAAGGTTTCAGTCAGAATTCCAACCTAATGATACACCAGAGGACTCACACAGGAGAGAAACCCTTTGAATGTCCTGACTGTGGGAAAAGTTTCAGTCAGAATTCCGACCTAGTGAAACATCAGAGGACTCACACAGGAGAGAAACCCTTTGAATGTCCTGACTGTGGGAAAGGTTTCAGTCAGAATTCCCACCTAATGATACACCAGAGGACTCACACAGGAGAGAAACCCTTTGAATGTCCTGACTGTGGGAAAAGTTTCAGTCAGAATTCCGACCTAGTGATACACCAGAGGACTCACACAGGAGAGAAACCCTTTGAATGTCCTGTTTGTGGGAAAGGTTTCAGTCAGAATTCCTACCTAGTGATACACCAGAGGACTCACACAGGAGAGAAACCTTTTGAATGTCCTATTTGTGGGAAAGATTTCAGTCACAAATCCATCCTGATGAGACACCAGAGGACTCACACAGGAGATAAACCCTTTGAATGTCTTGACTGTGGGAAAAGTTTCAGTCAGAATTCCAACCTACTGAAACACCAGAGGACTCACACAGGAGAGAAACCCTTTGAATGTCCTGTTTGTGGGAAAGGTTTCAGTCAGAATTCCTACCTGGTGATACACCAGAGGACTCACACAGGAGAGAAACCCTTTGAATGTCCTGTTTGTGGGAAAGGTTTCAGTCAGAATTCCTACCTGGTGATACACCAGAGGACTCACACAGGAGAGAAACCCTTTGAATGTCCTGTTTGTGGGAAAACTTTCAGTCACAAATCCAGCCTGATGACACACCAGAGGACTCACACAGGAGAGAAACTATTGGAAACTTAGACGCGTCCTGCAAGTTAACTGTGATCCCAACCTGAAAAGGGGAAACAAGATGTTTATCTGCTTCTTGCATAGTAACAACAACTTACCCATTAGCGTAGACACAATGTATTTCCGTGTAAGGCTGTTTTTGAGGAACATATAAGAACGCATGTCTCCATAAGGAGTTTGTTCAATTGTACAAATGGCTGTCTTGCCTATCTTCCTCGGAACCTTGGTACCAAATAAAGTTACTTCTTTTGATCCCGAAGTCTGAGTCCTTAATTTTCTGCAACAATAGAGTCTCCACATGGTCCCCATAGGCCTTTCTCTCCCCCACACGTCTTTCCTTCCACCATAGAGTCTCCACATGGTCTCTATAGTCCTTTCTCTCCCCCAGAGGGCCCTCACTTTACCAGAAGCCTGCAATACCTAGGCCTGACTCCCTCCCTTGAAGATCTCTGAACCTCATGTGGGGAAAAGGGCTGGATATGCATATCTTGCCTGTGTGACTATGTCAACTAAGCAGCCATTACTTTGACTGTGCTCAGCATTCATCCCAAGGCCATGCAATAGACGTGTGGAAGCAGCTGCCATTTTGCCATGGCTCCCTCCATGTCAATATGGTGGCTGTTTCTGGTTCACTGTTGTGTGGTAGTTGGACAAACTGTTCTATTTTGCTACCTTAACACTTTGTAGACTGTGTTACGGAGTTGTCGGTGCACCAAAAATGCTGGCTGTGTCTGGGAGATCTCCAAAAGGGCAAGCCATGTATCCCCGGGGTGCATGATAAGTGGACAAATACCACTTGTGTCAGTTTTGTGCTGCAGCTGCCAATAAAAGCCAATGCAGTCCTAGGCTGCATCAAAAGAGGAATAATGTCAAGACAACAGGAAGAGAGAGAATTGCTTTAGATGGTGATGATGATACCACACTCAGAATACTGTGTCCAGTTCTGGTCACAATGATACAAAAAAGTGGTTGAGACCCTGGAAAGTGTGCAGAGAAGAGCAACAAAGGTGATAAAGGGTCATTACGAGATACATGAGCTTCTAGTACTTGTGCATCTGACACAAAGAAGAGTGGATTGACTTATTCTCAAGGGCACCGGATGGCAGGAAAAGAAATAATGGGTGAAAGCTTGTTAAAATGAGGCCCAATCTCAAGTAAAGAGAAATTGTCTGTCAGTAAGAGCAATGGATCAATGCAATAGCTTTCCTCCAGGGATTGTGGGTGCTCCATCACTGGAGGTTTTCAAGAATAGGCTGGACAACCATTTAAGTGGGTGGTGTAAAGCTCCCGCCCTGAGCAGCAGGTTGGACTAGAAGACCTCCGGGGTCCCTTCCAAGACTATAATGCTAGGTTTCCATGAATTTAGAGGTGAGTTAGAAATAGAGCAGCCCATCAACTTGCCTCTCATAAAGTGGCTTAAAAAAAATATTCAGAAAATTAATTTAAATTATAAACTTAAAAAAAGAAAGACATTTTTCTGGGCTCTGGGTTACCCCTGCCGTCGCCTCCACCTCCGCCGCTTTCCTACTAGCTCCCGCGGTCTCAAAAGCACGGCAGAGGAGGAAGGGGGAGGGATAACGCGGGAGCCAGCTCAGGGGCTCCGCGTGGAGGGACAGGCACCACTGCCATGGGCGGAGGCGCCAGCGGGAGCTTTGCTGGTGAAAGAGAAGAAGCAAGAGGACTGGCGGCTTTGAAATGCAACCCCCTGGTCCCGCCGGCCGCGGATTTGATTCGGCGTAAGTGGGGGCCGAACACATGCTGAGCCGACTTTGCGCAGTGAGGCGGAGTAATTAACCCCCCCCCACAAAGAACGTGTGTGTGTGTGTGTGTGTGTGAGAGAGAGAGAGAGAGAGAGAATTGGATCAAAATTGGTGGCCAAAGGAGTGGAGGGAGGGAGGGAGGGAGGGAGGGAGGGAAGGAAGGAAGGAAGGAAGGGAGGGAGGAAGGAAGCCCTGCCCCCTGTGAAAAAAACTGAAGATGGAGCAGTGAATGAATAAACCATAAAAGCAACAAACAGTTAATGCGTAAGTAAGCTGAAGAGCAAGTTCTCAACTAAGGAAGAAATATAAGAAAGAAATATAAAAAACTCAATATGCCAAAACACTTATTTTAGTCTTCATTTAATTACTTGTATTGTAGTCTGATGTAACGTCTTTTTAAAGTTAACGTTAGTTAGAAAATATAGGGTACAAAACTTAAATAATAAAAAAATTGTACATTCATTTTGAAAAATAAATGCAATACTTGATTAATTTCATATCTTTATTTAAAATAGTTTTGGCATGGCATATGATTTTATTGACTCAGTTGGAAATGATGTGGATGTTGTATCTGATTCTGAGGTATATATATTCTTAAGTAACATAACATATAGCATATTGTCCAAACTTGCTAGACTATTTAATTGATCTTACTACCTTAAAGGGGGAGAGTTTCATGATAAATTATTTTATTACATTTATGTTGCATTTATATATTATATTTATTACATTTATATTCCACATTATATATTTGTATTGTTATTTTAGTGTATATTGTCAATTTCGATAGATATTATATTGATATATCAATACTGATTTTAATCATACTAAATAACAATTACTGCTATTATTTATCAGCATTACATATTTACAGTTTTTAATATCGAGTTAGTCATATTTTAGAATAATAGCGTTATTTTTTAATAGGATAATTGGCAAAATCTAATTCACATGTGATGGGTTGCATTCCAAAGGAATGTGAGAGGACAGGTTGCCTGCAAAATGCCAGGACCCAGGCCAGGACCCTGTTGGTGCCATGTCTCTCTCTAGCCAGTCTAACAATCTAAAAGCTGAGCAGAGAGCCTTTTTTTTTTCAGGGTGAGCGGAAAAGTATAGTCTTTGAGTGGCACTTTTCATGCCTGGCATTCATCAGGCTGAAACCTCGCTAGCAATCGGCGCTTGATGCTTGGTATGTTGCGCAAATGTCCAGCAGACGTGACAGCAGTTCAAACTGTGGCTCTCTTAGGTGCTCAGGCATGAAACTGTGCCGCTCAAACACTATACTTTTCCGCTCACACTGAAAAAAAATTAGAGGGAACATTGGTAGGAGTTCATTTTTCTCTACATTGAATTTCATTTTGTTAAATAGGGCTCAGTGTTCAAATCTGTCAAGATCCAGGTGGATTTTGAGCCTCTCTTCTATGGTGGTGGCTATTCCTGCCAGCTTAGTATCATCTGCAAAGTTCCCCTTCTATTCCCCTATTAAGTTGTTTATGGAGATATTGAAGAGTACTGGGCCTAAGATGGAACCTTGTGGTACCCCACTGCTTACTTCCCTCCATGTAGACATCGACCCAGTAAGAACTACTCATTGAGTATGGTTTGTTAGCCAGTTATGATCATCTGGTGGAGATGCCGTCTATCCCACTTTTTTCTAGCTTACTAAGAAGTACCATATTTTTCAGACTATAAGATGCTCCTGACTATAAGACATACCTAGGTTTTGGGGAGGAAAACAAGAAAAAAAAAACTGCCTCTGCCTTCCAGCAATTTGTCTCCTTGCAGCAAACAGCAAACAATCTGCTCAGCTTCAGCACAGCCTGATTTAGCACAAGCAACTGGTGGTTGGATCTGCCTTCCAGAATACCTACAATCAGCTGATCCAGGCTGCGGGGATTGCTGGCGCCCATCAGTGCTGCCATTTCAGGCAGTGGGGATAGGTGGTGGCAGCCTGGAACAGGCCAAAAACGGGATGTTTGGAGGCCAAAAATGGGCTCATAGAAGCCAAAAATGGGATGCATGGATCCCGAAAATTGGGCGTGCAGAAGCGGCAAAAAGAGGCAGCAGCGATGGGTGGCAGCGGCACCAATGGGCGCAGCAAACCCCACATCCTGGAACAGCTGATTGGTGGTATTCTGGGAGGTGGATCCAACCACCAATCAGGTATTAATTGATCAAAATATAAAATACAGAAGTGCAAAGAAAAATGAAAATAATGGTAGAAGGGAAGAAAAGGGGGAGCGAGAAAAGTGTAGGGTTAAGGGGAAAAGAAAAAGCATTGATTTCCAACTTCTTCTATTAAGATGTGCATCTTACTCCAACATTTCTTTGCTTTGTGACATCCCACCATAAATTATAAAAAAAATTCTTTATATTTCCAAAATTCATTACTTTTATATCATTCTCTAACCATATCATACCATAAATAGTCATGCCATCAAAATCTTAATTCATGGCCCTCTAGCTCATGTAACCTTAATTTGAAGAGTCACCCACTCTTTTTGCCAAGGATCAAAGTACAATTTCATCAGTACAAATCTGATAAACCCAAGCCGCCTCTTTCCTTAGCGTCTTGCAATAATTTATATTTCATTCTTGCAATATAAACTTAGAGATCTCCATCTGCCATTGTTTAAATCAAGTATCACAAGTATGGGTGAAGTCTGAAACAGAAAATGTATCTTTGGTAATTAGGGTGCTGGAGGCTAAAACATACAAAGAATGGTTACACGAATTGGATATGACTAGTCTAATGAGAAGGGACGCAGTGACTCAGTGGCTAAGACGCTGAGCTTGTCGATTAGAAGGTCGGCAGTTTGATGGTTCGAATCCCTAGTACCATGTAATGAGGTGAGGTCCTGTTACTTGTCCCAGCTGCTGCCAACCTAGCAGTTTGAAAGCATGTAAAAATGCAGGTAGAAAAATAGGAACCACCTTTGGTGGGAAGGTGACAGTGTTCCATGCACCTCCGGCCACATGACCATGGAGAGGTCTTCGGACATCGCTGGTTCTTCAACTTTGAAACGGAGATGAGCACTGCCCCCTAAAGTCAGGAACGACTAGCACATATGTACAAGGGGAACCTTTACCTTAGTCTAATGAGAAGGACTAGCGGAGACATGACAGCAGTGTTCCAATATTTGAGGGGCTCCTACAAAGACAAAGAAAAGTCAAACTATTTTCGAAAGTACCAAAAGAAACAATGGATGGAAACTCCTAATTAATGTAACATGTTCTTTTAGCATTGTGGCATGTTTTCTTTTTGCCTTTAATGTACATGCTTTTCTTTTTTCACATATTTTGCAAATAATTTATAGCCAATGAAAGTTACTCTTTTCTTTGAATCTTACAGGAAAACTCCGGACAACTGAGAATAACAAGCAATGTTAAAAAAGAAAGCAAATCAAGCCAGAAATCAAAATATTTTCCATTTCCTTCAGAAAATCCCAACATTCTTCTCCTTCCCCAGCAAGTGATCAAGAAGAGATTTGAAACTGGAAAAAGTAGAGTATGCAGAACACAAGGATACATTACAGATAGTCCTCGACTTATCACAGTTCATTTAGTAACTGTTTGAAGTAAGCCAGAACAGCTCCCTTGTGGTTCATCGAAGGACCCAAATAGAAGAGAAGCCCTACAGATACTAAGCATGACAACTTGGTGATACATTAGAGCAGTGGTCCCCAACCCCCGGTCCGCGGACCGGTGCCGGGCCGTGGAGTACCTGGCACCGGGCCGCGCAGCGACCGGGGGCCATGATCGCTGCAGCGGCCGGGGGACATGATCGCTGCAGCGGCCGGGGGACATGATCGCTGCAGCGCAAAGGCTCCTGGGCCGTGCGCAAAAGCTCCTGGGCCGTGCGTAAAGGCTCCAGGGAAGTTTAATCAAAACAATCTGATATATAAACAATCAATGTGTCGTCGCGAACAACGCCCCACACCCCTGCGCGCGCTTAGCGGGCCACGGTAAAATTATCAAAGGCTGACTGGTCCGCGGCGATAAAAAGGTTGGGGACCACTGCATTAGAGAACTCACACCAGGGAGAAACCCTTTGAATGCGCTGATTGTGGGGAAAATTTTGGTCTGAACTCCAGCCTGGTGATATACTAGAGGATGCACACAAAAAAGAAATCATATGAGTGTTCAGATTGCAGGAAATGTTTCAGCAAGCCTTCCAACCTGGTGAAACACCAGAGGACTCACACAGGAGAGAAAGCTTATCAGTGTCCAGACTGTGGGAAAGGTTTCAGTCAGACTTCCGACCTAGTGATACACCAGAGGAGTCACACAGGAGAGAAACCCTTTGAATGTACTGTTTGTGGGAAAGGTTTTAGTCAGAATTCCAACCTGGTGACACACCAGAGGACTCACACAGGAGAGAAACCATATCAGTGTCCAGACTGTGGGAAAGGTTTCAGTCACAATTCCGACGTAGTGATACACCAGAGGACTCACACAGGAGAGAAACCCTTTGAATGTCCTATTTGTGGGAAAGGTTTCAGTCAGAATTCTGACCTAGTGAGACACCTGAGAACTCACACAGGAGAGAAACCCTTTGAATGTCCTGTTTGCGGGAAAGGTTTCAGTCAGAATCCCTACCTAGTGAAACACCAGAGAACTCACACAGGAGAGAAACCCTTTGAATGTCCTGTTTGTGGGAAAGGTTTTAGTCAGAATTCCAACCTGGTGACACACCAGAGGACTCACACAGGAGAGAAACCATATCAGTGTCCAGACTGTGGGAAAGGTTTCAGTCAGACTTCCGACCTAGTGGTACACCAGAGGACTCACACAGGAGAGAAACCCTTTGAATGTCCTGTTTGTGGGAAAGGTTTTAATCACAATTCCGCCCTAGTGAAACACCAGAGGACTCACACAGGAGAGAAACCCTTTGAATGTCCTGTTTGTGAGAAAGGTTTCAGTCAGAATTCCGACCTAGTGAGACATCTGAGAACTCACACAAGAGAGAAACTCTTTGAATGTCCTGTATGTGGGAACAGTTTCAGTCACAATTTCCAACTGATAAATCACAGGAAGACTCACACAAGAGAGAAACCATATGAGTGTCCGGTTTGTGGAAAACGTTTTGTTGACAATTCCAAACTGGTGAGACACCAGAGGACTCACACAGGAGAGAAACCCTTTGAATGTCCTGTTTGTGGCAAAAAATTCTGTCAGAGGTCCAACATGGAGAGGCACCAGAGGACTCACACAAGCAAGAAACCATTGGAATGTTCTGATTGTGGGGAAAGTTTCATTACAAAATTGCAGCTCACAAATCACCAGAGGACCCACACAGGAGAGAAAAGTTGATGCGTTTCGAGAAGGTTTGAATTTCATTTCTGAACTTGTGTTAAGAGTGTAGATGAGAAATAGACTCTGTACAAGTTTAGACCTGTAGTTGGAGAGGGGAAAAATTGGAATCTCTTATTTGATAAAGGTGAAGTAACTGTTTCTGGATATATATTTATTGTGAAACTCCATCATGTGGAGTTTCCATTTTCTACCTTGTTGTCCTCCAGATTATGTCTGCCATATTTCCTCATGGATCCTTTTTCTCACGAAACAACACAGGGGCAGCCACTCATGGCCTAGCTGGTTGGATGAAGCACCGCTTTAGATTTTTGTCAATAAAGGCTGGCAGCTCCTCCAGGTCTCACAGGGTCATCGAGTAGATCTTTGGCTTAGTAGATCGAGTAGATCTTTGCGCTCTACATGGGGCAGCCCTTGAAGAGCATTCGGAGACTTCAGCTCGTCCAGAATGCAGCTGCGCAAGCGATTGTGGGTACACCTCGGTACACCCAAGTTACACCTATCCTCCGTGAGCTGCACTGGTTACCGATTGGTCTCCGGATACGCTTCAAGGTGCTAGTCGTCACTTATAAAGCCCTTCATGGTATTGGACCTGGGTACTTGAGAGACCGCCTGCTGCCAATTACCTCCCAAAGACCTATTAGATCACACAGGGTTGGCCTCCTCCGGGTTCCGTCTATCAGCCAATGCCATCTGGCTACTACCCGGGGGAGGGCCTTCTCTGTGGCAGCGCCGGCCCTTTGGAACGAACTCCCCGCCGAGATTCGGACCCTCACCTCTCTCCAGGCCTTCCGAAAAGCCGTTAAAACCTGGCTGTGTCGGCAGGCCTGGGGTTGATGAGTTCCCTTCCCCTCTTGATTGTTTGTCTGTTGGTTATTTTAAATGCTTGTATTTGTAGTGTTTCCCTTCCCCTCTTGGGTTTGTGAGCCACCCTGAGTCCCGCTGGGAATAGGGCGGCATATAAATAAAACAAAACCTAAACCTTAGGGACTTTCACCCCGGGAGGATTTCTATGTTGCAGTGTGGGGCGATGGGTTGGGAGCACATCCGAGCCCCTCTCACTGAATGCCTCCAGTGTTTTGGAATTTCCTCCTCACCATCTAGGCGCTTGCTCGCCACAGGCCCTAGCTCCCTCGTAACCTTGGCTCTGGGTGGAGTTTTGGCCCCCAGTTCTTCTCGCCTGTATGGAATGGATTTGTAAAAGCCCCTTCCTCCAATTCACCCGAGGGTTCCATTTTTGGAGCCAGGGTAATCCAAAGAAAAGGGGTTGCTGCATTCTGGGGGCTACAAACAAACTCAGTTTGGTGATTCCCCCATCCACATCTCCACTGGTTCGGTTACAAAGAGACCTGGGTCTCCCCCAGCTACCGACGCATCCAGTTAGCAAAATGCTATGGGCACCTTCAGTGTTCTCAGTCCCAGTCCCAGTTTTTCCACCACCTCAGGGCTGATCTCGCATCTCGTGCACACCAAGTCCACAAAATTTAGCATCTTCCCTGGGCAGCAGACGAGGGTACCCACAGCTCCCCTGGCATGGTCATGGGGGCCACATGCTGACTTACCAGGGGTCGTCATCGGAGTCGGTCTTGCTCTCCTCCCGGGTGGCCAGAGTTCACAGCTCCTGGCCAGGAAGGGAAAACTCAACAATCTCTACCCCTTTCAGCGCTGTTTCGCAGTGCTTGACTGGCTGCTTCTTGGGCTTCCTGCCCCCAGCAGTTGTCAGCTTGGAGCTTGGCTTGGCTTGGTGATCCTCCTTTCCACACTTGAAGCATGCCATGGACCTCGGTTTGATTGCTGGCCTGCCTTTGGCAGCTCTTGGGGCCTCTTTAAGGGCAGAGGGGGAAGTCTTGCTCCAACTACCGGCGTCCACAGTGCTGGTCTCTAGCCAGATTGATTTCCACCTCGGCTACCAACACATACCAGCGCTGAACGTCTTGAGGGCTCCCCGGGAGATGCAGCTCTGATTGATGTCTTCGTTGAGCCCATCTTTGTAGCACCCCATCAGGACCTCTGGGGGTCAGCCTTGCATGTGGCAGGCCAACTCATGAAACTCCTGCATGTATTCTGCTAGTGATTTATGGTCATCTTCCTAGTCCTAACCTTGCGTTCAGCTAGAGGGTCTTTGAATCACGTGCAGAGCGCTATCATAAACTGGTTGTAATCCCTCAGCTGGGGGGTGGGGGGCATATCATCATGAAGAGTGACCATCCAATCTGCTGTGATCCCTTCCAGGGCCATGGTGATACATCTCACTTTGGCTGCCTCCCAAGCAAAGTCCTCCATTGACATCTTGTGCACGGCAGTGGTGGGGTACAAATTATTTACTACCGTTTCTGTGGGTGTGGCTTAGTGGCATGACATGGCATGGCTTGGTGAGTGTGGCAGGGGAAGGTTACTGCAAAATCCCCATTTCCTCCCGATCAACTGGGACTCGGGAGACAAAGTTTCCGCTACCGGTTCTCCAGAACTGGTCAGAACCTGCTGAATACCACCTCTGGTGCACCGTCCCCACGGTAGAGGTGATGTCCTCTGTGGATTGACCGCGATTGTAGATTCCACCTAATGTCACACTGCCCCAGTCAGATCACTAAGGAAAGAAAAACCCTTGACTCCATTTCTATGGACTGGATGAGGGTTAACAAGCTTGTGCTCAACCCAGAAAAGACCGAGTGGCTGTTGTGTTTCCCTCCCAAAGATTCGACCAATATTCCATCACTCAGGCTGGGGGGTCAAATTTTATACCCCTCAGAGAGGGTTCGCAACTTGGGAGTCCTCCTAGATCCACAGCTATCGTTTGACCACCATCTGACGGCTGTGACTAGGGGGGCATTCGCCCAGGTTCGCCTGGTGCGCCAGTTGCGACCCTACCTGAATCGGGAGGCACTCACAACAGTCACTCGGGCCCTTGTGTCCTCTAGGCTGGAATACTGCAATGTGCTCTACATGGGGCTGCCCTTGAAGAGCATCCGGCGACTTCAGCTAGTACAGAATGCGGCCGCGCGAGCGATTGTGGGTGCTCCTCGGTTCACCCACATAACACCTATCCTCCGCGAGCTGCGCTGGCTACCTGTCGATCTCCAGATGCGCTTCAAGGTGCTATTAGTCACCCATAAAGCCCTGCATGGTAGTGGATCCGGATACTTGAGAGACCGCCTCCTGCCAATTACCTCCCTGCGACCAATTAGATCTCACCGATTGGGCCTCCTCCGTATTCCATCGGCCAGCCAATGCCGGCTGGCAACTACAAGGAGGAGGGCCTTCTCGGTAGTAGCCCCGACCCTTTGGAACGAACTCCCTGTGGAGATTCGTACCCTCACCACCGTCCAGGCCTTCCGCACAGCCTTGAAGAACTGGCTAGCCCGTCAGGCCTGGGGACAAGGATAGTTGCCCCTCCCGAATGATGAATGTATGTTGCTTATCATTTTTATAATATGTGTCTATGTCTTTGTTGTATTTCCCCTCCCTGATTTTATGTGAGCCGCCCTGAGTCCCCTCAGGGGAAAGGGCGGCCTACAAATGTTAATAAAATCTAAAAATCTAAATCTAAAAATCTGTGAAGTTACATTTACAAAAGAGATGGTGGATGCAGTAAAGTCAGACACAATCTGAGTTTCCCATGCATCAAGTATTTCCTTCATTCCCATCCCTCTTCCCATGACCAGTCCAAACTCAACCAATGAGATGCTGCCAGGATGTTTTGGGAATGTTGAGGTGTTTGAGCCAGTAACTTACCACACTCAGGGCCTCAGCCTTGAAGATGTCTGGCATGAACCAGTGTCACGATGATCTCCTTTCTTCAGGTGTCGTTCTCCCCTTGTGAACTCCCACACAGCATGCATACAGATTTATCGCTCATTTGTCCCCTGCATCCCTCGCTACTAGTCTTTTGATGGGAAATCTCAAAGATGCTCCTGCTGGGCTAAGGGCTTTAACAACTACAGTGAAACGCTGGGTGAAATCCACATACCAGAGCATAGGCTTCCTTCTCTCAGATAACCCATTGTCTCTCAGTCTCAGAGAGTTTGCGGAAGGTGCAAGAACATGGCTGTAATTTTCACTTCATGTTCTTCTGAAGCAACACTCCCACCCCCTCAACCTGGTCACTGTCATCCCCTTGTTGTCAGGGTTCCAAATAGCATCCAAAAGTAAATCAGAGTCCAAGGCAAAGTATTGCTCAAAGTTCCAGTTTATTAAGAGAGCCATGTTGGCACATCTGGGAAAACCCGAATCTGAAAGCTTCCCGGTTTTCCCCACCCAGTTGAAAGTTCAAGATCTTGCCCCCACACCCACAAGTCCATCACATGGGCCAATCTTCCACTGCCATGCTGGCAGTTCCACCCATCCAGTTCCAGTCAGGTGCAGAGCTGCAAAGACAAAGGATGACCTTGGCTTTCTAGAAAGAATTTTGATATGGCTACATTGCATCTCACTCCTACATTCCCCCTTCCTATTTTCCCACAATAGAAAATGCATAGTAGAATAATAGAAAATGTGGCAGGCCAAAGATCCAAAAGAAATGATGGCTGCAGGCCTGACACTTGTATTACATAGAGCTCATCTGGGTCAGGATGTTTGAGGACTGGTTCCATAATAAGAAGGCGTTTGAGCTCCTTGAATGTCGCTTGACACACCAGTGACCAACTTAGGGGTTGGATGGGCTGGGCCTTATTAGCTTCTCATTTAGTTTCCAATAAGTTCATGATTGGGAGAACTCCCCAGCTCAACGATCAGCTGTTAAAGGTGTCTGGCTTTCCCATTGATTTTGCTTGTGGGAAGGTTGCAAAAGGTGGTATGATATGATATGACATTGCAACCACCTTATTTATGAGTCAGTTGCCAAATGTCTGAATTTTGATTAGGTGACAATGGGGATGCTCCAATTGTGGTAAGTCCGAAAAAATTGTGTCACTTTTTTTCAGAGCCATTGTAACAGTCATTAAATGAACCATCGTGAGTTGAAGACTACCTGTACCTATTTTCTAAGTTGCCTCTAAATTCACAGAATCATAGAGTTGGAAGGGACATTGGAGTCTTCTAACCCAACCCTCTGCTCAAGGCTGGTCAACCTCTAGTGACAGAGCACCCACAAGCCCAGAAGGGAAGCTATTCCATTGATTAATTGCTCTTACTATCAGAAAATATCTCTTGTGTTCTTGATTGGAGCTCACCTTAATGAATACCCATCCATTAGTTCTTTTCCTGCCCTTTGGTGCCCTAAAGCAGGGCTCCCCAATTCTCAGGCCGCCTCCCATTACTGGGCCATGACATATTCAAAATTGGGCTGCGGGAGAGGCAAGCACATGCATTGCACGCCAGCTTGCCACTCGCATGAGTGGCGCTGCGAGTGCAAATATGAGTGCCAGCCAGGTGGCCCAATTCCCCTCTCCCCCGTTCAGCCAGGCCACTAAGCTGCAAAAGTTGGGGACTACTGTCCCAGAAATTAAGTCAATCCCCTCTTCGTGACAGTCGTTCCAAGTACTGGAAGACAGCTATCATCCCCACATGCCTTCTCTTCGATAGTCTATACATATCTGGCTCCTTTAATCCATCATCATATAATTTTAGCTTCCAGAGCTTTTATCATCTTTTTAGCTTTTTTGGGGTGTATACTTTCCAGGATCTCAACACATTTTCTTGCATGGTTACCCGAACCAGGTGCAATATTCTAAGTGTGATCACCAGCATGGGGTTAAGTGGTCCCATCTCTTTTGCTCCTCTGGCAGATACAGCACACTACTGGCATATCAGAGGTTTGTTTGTTTGTTTGTTTATTATATTTATATGCCGCTCTTTTCCCCCGAAGGGGACTCAGGGCAGCTCACAACTCAAACCAGGGAAGGGGGATACAGACAAAAAATTAAAAAACGAAACATAACAATGCATAATTTAAAACACACAACAGTCATACCATTCGAGACGGGGGCAACAGCTCTTTAGCCCCAGGCCTGTCGGAACAGTCAGGTTTTAAGGGCTTTGCGGAAGGCCTGGAGGGTGGTGCGGGTTCGAATCTCCACGGGGAGTTCGTTCCAGAGGGTCGGAGCAGCCACAGAGAAGGCTCTCCTCCGGGTAGTCGCCAGTCGACACTGGCCGGCGGATGGAATTCAGAGGAGGCCTAATCTCTGGGATCTAATCAGTCTAGTGGAGGTAATTGGAGGTGGTATTCAGCAGGTTCTGACCAGTTCTGGAGAACCGGTAGCAGAAATTTTGAGTAGTTTGGAGAACCGGTAAATACCACCTCTGTCTGGTCCCACCCCTATCTATTCTCTGCCTCCTGAGTCCCAGCTGATCGGGAGGGAATGGGGATTTTGCAGTATCCTTCCCCTGGAGTACAAGGGAATGGAGATTTTGCAGTATCCTTCCTCTAGAGTGCAAGGGAATGGTGATTTTGCAGTATCCTTCCCCTGGAGTGAAAGGGAATGGAGATTTTGCAGTATCCTTCCCCTGGAGTACAAGAGAATGGTGATTTTGCAGTATCCTTCCCCTGGAGTGCAAGGGAATGGTGATTTTGCAGTATCCTTCCCCTGGAGTGCAAGGGAATGGAGATTCTGCAGTATCCTTCTGCCATGCCCACCAAGCTATGCCAGGCCCACCAAACCACACCCACAGAACTGGTAGTAAAAAATTTTTAATCCCACCACTGTGGCATATACTTGTCCACCAGAAATCCTAAATCCCTCTCATACTTACTACCTTTAAGCCAGGTACTATGGTTTTTATACTTGTGCCTTTGGTTTTTGTTGCCTAAGGGCAGGATCTTACTTTTCTCACCCACTGAATTGCATTTTGTTAGGCCAATCTCGTCTGTCAAGATCCTTTTGGGATCTTGAGCCTACCTTCAAAAGTGTTGGCTCTTCCCCCAAGTTTGATGTAGTCTGCAAATTTGATCAGTTCCCCTTTTATCCCTTCATCTAAATCATTTATGAAGATGTTGAAAAGTGCTGAGCCCAAGACCAATCCTTGAAGTACCCAACTGCATGTTTTCCTCAGTGTAGATGCAGTTCCATTGTGGATTATACACCGAGTATGGTTGGTCAACCAACTGCAAATCCAACTGATGGTGGTACTGTGTATCCCACATTGTTCTACCCTACCTACCAAGAAATTGTGATGTACTTTGCCAAATGTTTTGCTGAAGTCCAAGAATACTATCTCCAAAGCATTTATCTCATCCATAATTTATTCAAAAAATGCAGATCACATCATCAGAGTCACAGAGTGGCTGGACTGATGTACGATTGAAATTGAAAAAATTAAATTTATCACCAGGAAGGACGGAAGTTGAGGAGGACAGATTGGTCATAGAGATGCAAAATGTACAAGAGACAGATCACCAGTAGCTGAATAAATGTAGGATGTTAGAAACCCACTGTCTAGAACAGTGGTCCCCAACCTTTTTATCGCCGCGGACCAGTCAGCCTGTGATAATTTTACCGTGGCCCGCTGAGCGCGCGCAGGGTGGGGGTGGGGGGGTGTAAAAAAACTCCCAGCCCGGAGTACCCCTTTAAGTAATCCATATTTCAGTAAACTGATCTACCGTCAGGCTGTTGCTTGTAAACTGGACTAACTATTTCTAGTTAATTTCTAACTATTTGAATGGAAGATTATATGCTTATAGTTTCTATTCTTTTGTTAACACACAACCACATTTTTATTCTTCTACAGACACCATTTTTAATTACCAGGATAGTACACCAATGACAGCACCATGATCAGAAAATGTTAGATGTTGCATTATTTTCAATATGTATTTGTAAATATATGCCAAATAGATTGCAATCGCTTTCTGGACTTCCTTTAAATTTGCAGGTAAATGCTGCAATAGATATATAGCTCCCATCAGATTGATGATCACCCAAAAATGTTATTCATTGAATTCACTGTGAATCCTTTCTTAGTAAGTGCATTCAAGCCAGCCTACTACTAGCTGGTAGCCTCTCTGTCCATTCACCAAATTATCTGGGACAGGGGTGTCAGAGTGACATCGAAAATGTCAAGGTAATAGCCATGACTATGAAATTAAAAGCCTATTTATTCTTTTATTTGTATCACATAAAAACCAAGATGGTTCCCATCTTGAATTTTTCTAAATACATCCTACATACAACCATGATGCAGGAGTTTTCATTCAGCAAGAAAAAGGAACCGGTGACTTGAGCCAAGTCAACATCTGGAAATCTTATCCCAGTCATATCCAACCTACCTTATTTTTTGAGATCACCTCAAGGCGAGCTGGAGCGGGACGCGCTGCGCCACGAGTTGGAGAGCTTGGAGAGGCTGAGCGCGCAACTTGGAGAGCTGCGTCTCCGCCGCCTGGAGCCCGAGCTGGCCCGGCGGCGGCAGCAGCTGGAGGGGCTGTGGGCCGACTGCGCCGCTCTGGAGGCGCTGCTGGAGCAGCTCCTGGCCGAGCACGAAGGGCTGCAGGAAGCGCGCAAGCAGCGGCCAGCCGCGCTGCTGTCTGCCCCACGCGTCCTCCGGGCCGGGCGCTCCGAGAAGCGGCAGCTGGCCTCCGACTACGCGCTGGTGGTGAGCTGGAGCTGCGCGCAGAGCCTGGAGTGATACGAGGCCGAGTTGCGGGCGATGCAGGAGCTGGAAGGGGGCCGCCTGGGCCAAGAGGACCTGCGCAAGCTGCGCGCGCAGAACCAGGAGAGCCGCCGGCGCCTCGAGGAGCTGTGGCGCCGCTGCCGGGAGCTTTGCGCGCTGGGCGAGCGGCTGGAAGAGGAGCGGCTGGCATAGCAGGAGAGCCACGGCGCCCAGCTGCAGGGATCATGGCCCCCGGCCGCTGCGCGGCCCGGTGCCAGGTACTCCGCGGACCGGGGGTTGGGGACCACTGGTCTAGAACAGTGGCAGTCAACCTGGTCCCTACTGCCCACTAGTGGGCGTTCCAGCTTTCATGGTGGGCGGTAGGGGTTTGCTATAACTCTGCTTTATAAATTTTATAAAGTAAAGTTACTTCCCTACTTTATAAATCACCATTACTGTGGAACCGGTGGGCGGTTAGAAAATTTTACTACTAACAGAGGTACAAAAGTGGGCGGTAGGTATAGAAAGGCTGGTCTAGAGAAAGGAAGCAAGACTTCATGTTGCCTTTTTATTATTAAATTTATTTATTATTAAAACTTGTTGCATATCTCGCAGTTTGAGGTAACTCTGAGTGTCTTACCTTGCCCTATTGTTTATAGCAAAATTGACAATCCCCATATTTTTCCTTGTCAAAAGCTATTGAGGATTCTTAATCAATGCACTTTTTAAAAATGAAACATTTTCCAGTGTACATTCTTTTTTCTCAAATTGCCACCACCAAGAGGGATGCAACTCATATGTCAGCAATATGGTGCTGCTGTCACCCAGCAGCCATCAAAGAGTAACACACAGGCACTTCGAAGAAACAGAAGTCCTCGCAGGAGTTGCTAATAAACCTGGAGATGCTGGGATCAAAACCACAATCCCTTTTCTCCTCAACCCAATATCAACTCAACAGCTCTTCTCCATCAGGCTCATCTGCAAGGGAGAACAGCCTCTCTACAGGTGAAATTTTACAGTGCTTTTTTTCACTGGGTCTTTCACTGACCAACTCCCCACACCCCTATCACGCATTGTACACTTACATTTTGAAGATCTCCCAGAGCCTGCTGTCATTTTCAATGCACCCACAATTCCTTAATGTTGCCTGCACAGTGTTCAAGTAGCAAAACAGAGCAGTTTCCCCCTCTCTCACATGACAATGACCCCAAAGCAGCTGACATTTTGGCCCTGAGACAGCCGTGGCCCAGGGATGAATCCCGGGCACAATGAAAACAGCAGTTGTTTCACAACACAAGTCATACTGGCCAGGGATTAGTGGCTTGCCCATTTTTCCCAATGTGAGATTCAGAGATCTTGAAAAGGACAGGAGAAGGAGTCTGTGAGGCCTGTTGGGGTGGGAGTCAGGCCTAAGGACTGTGGGGACTGAGTGGGAGTGAAAAAGCCTGTTGGGACCTGGGGGGGAGGGAAAATTCTGGGGGGACCTCAAAGTTGGGGTAAGGGAGGACTTTGGAGTGAAAGCCTGGGACTTAGCTATGCCTCCAACCCTGAGATAGTCATTGTTCTGCTTAACAACTCACACATTTGTTTAATAGCTTTACCAGGAGGAGAAGAGGTGGGGTTAGTTAAGGAAAGTCTCATTTAATGGTCATTGCAACATGTAACCATAATTGGCAGGCCTCATTACAATTCAAGGACTACTTGTATGGTGGCTGGGGAATTCTGGCACTCAAAATCTGGAGGACACATAGGTAGAAGACAGAAACTCCATCTGTGGGAATTCCATAATCAATATACAAAAAACACCTTTTTGAGGAATTCCACAACTTCCGCAAAAGGAAATATCCAGAAACATCTGCTGATCACCAGAAACAGGTAACATATTTTTTGGACTATAAGACCCACCAGTGTATAAGACGCACCAAGATTTCGAAGAGGTAAGGAAAAAAAAAGTTTTGGTCTTCTCCGGCCCCCGGGAGCACTCTGCAGGCTTCAGCAGGGCTGGGATAAGGCAAAACCACCAACATTTTTCACCCAAATGGGAGCATTTTCCCCTTCCTCCTCTAGAGTGTTTCCCACACTCTAGAATCGCATATCATTTGTCTACTTATGAGTTATCTGGCGTATCACCAGGTTGGAATTCTTACTGAAACTTTCCTCACAGTCTGGACACTCATACGGTTTTTCTCCTGTGTGAGTCCTCTGGTGTATTACTAGGCTGGAATTCTGACTGAAACTTTTCCCACAGTCTGGACACTGATACGATTTTTCTCTTGTGTGAGTCCTCTGGTGGCTTACCAGGGAGGAATTATACATGAAATTTTCCCCACACTCTGAACACTTATATGGTTTCTCTCCTGTGTGAGTCCTCTGGTGTATCACCAGGCTGGAATTCTGACTGAAACTTTTCCCACAGTCTGGACACTGATATGGTTTTTCTCCTGTGTGAGTCCTCTGGTGTATCACCAGGCTGGAATTCTGACTGAAACTTTTCCCACAGTCTGGACACTGATACGGTTTTTCTCCTGTGTGAGTCCTCTGGTGTGTCACTAGGCTGGAATTCTCACTAAAACTTTTCCCACAGTCTGGACACTCATATGGTTTTTCTCCTGTGTGAGTCCTCTGATGTGTCACTAGACTGGAATTCTTACTGAAACTTTTCCCACAGTCTGGACACTCATATGGTTTCTCTCCTGTGTGAGTCCTCTGATGGGTTACCAGTTGGGAATTCTGATTGAAACTTTTTCCACACTCTGGACATTCATAAAGTTTTTCCTTGTTATGACTCCTCTGGTGTGTCACCAGGCTGGAATTCTGACTGAAACATTGCCCACAGTCAGGACAATCATACAGTTTCTCTCCTACATGAGTCCTCTGATGGACTACCAGGTTGGAATTCTTACTGAAACTTTTCCCACAGTCTGGACACTGATACGGTTTTTCTCCTGTGTGAGTCCTCTGGTGTGTCACTAGGCTGGAATTCATACTGAAACTTTTCCCACAGTCTGGACACTCATACGGTTTTTCTCCTGTGTGAGTCCTCTGATGGATTACCAGGTGGGAATTCCGATTGAAACTTTTTCCACACTCTGGACATTCATAAGGTTTTTCCTTGTTATGACTCCTCTGGTGTGCCACCAGGCTGGTATTCTGATTGAAACATTTCCCACAGTCAGGACAATCATACAGTTTCTTTCCTACATGAATCCTCTGATGGGTTACCAGGTGGGAATTCTGACTGAAATTTTTGCTGCACTTTGGACACTTATACGGTTTCTCTCCTGTGTGAGTCCTCTGGTGTATCACTAGGCTGGAATTCTTACTGAAACTTTTCCCACAGTCAGGACACTCATACGGTTTTTCTCCTGTGTGTGTCCTCTGGTGGGTTACTAGGCAGGAATTCTTACTGAAACTTTTCCCACAGTATGGACACTCATATGGTTTTTCTCCTGTGTGAGTCCTCTGGTGGGTTACCAGGGTGGAATTCTGACTGAAACTTTTCCCACAGTCTGGACACTGATACGGTTTTTCTCCTGTGTGAGTCCTCTGGTGGCTTACCATGGAGGAATTATACATGAAATTTTCCCCACACTCTGAACACTTATATGGTTTCTCTCCTGTGTGAGTCCTCTGGTGTATCACCAGGCTGGAATTCTGACTGAAACTTTTCCCACAGTCTGGACACTGATATGGTTTTTCTCCTGTGTGAATCCTCTGGTGTATCACCAGGCTGGAATTCTGACTGAAACTTTTCCCACAGTCTGGACACTCATACGGTTTTTCTCCTGTGTGAGTCCTCTGGTGTGTCACTAGGCTGGAATTCTCACTAAAACTTTTCCCACAGTCAGGACACTCATACGGTTTTTCTCCTGTGTGAGTCCTCTGATGTGTCACTAGACTGGAATTCTTACTGAAACTTTTCCCACAGTCTGGACACTCATACGGTTTTTCCCCTGTGTGAGTCCTCTGGTGTGTCACTAGGCTGGAATTCATACTGAAACTTTTCCCACAGTCTGGACACTCATATGGTTTTTCTCCTGTGTGAGTCCTCTGATGGGTTACCAGGTGGGAATTCCTAGTGAAACTTTTTCCACACTCTGGACATTCATAAGGTTTTTTCTTGTTATGACTCCTCTGGTGTGCCACCAGGCTGGTATTCTGATTGAAACATTTCCCACAGTCAGGACAATCATACAGTTTCTTTCCTACATGAATCCTCTGATGGGTTACCAGGTGGGAATTCTGACTGAAACTTTTGCTGCACGTTGGACACTTATACGGTTTCTCTCCTGTGTGAGTCCTCTGGTGTATCACTAGGCTGGAATTCTTACTGAAACTTTTCCCAGAGTCTGGACACTCATATGGTTCTTCTCCTGTGTCTGTCCTCTGGTGTATCACTAGGCAGGAATTCTTACTGAAACTTTTCCCACAGTCTGGACACTCATATGGTTTTTCTCCTGTGTGTGTCCTCTGGTGGGTTACCAGGGTGGAATTATACATGAAACTTTTCCCACACTCAGGACATTCATAGGTTTTTTCCTTGTTATGACTCCTCTGTGTGCCACCAGGCTGGAATTCTGACTGAAACATTTCACAAAAGCAGGACTTTCATATGGTTTCTCCCTGTTGTGAGTCTTCTGGTGTACCACCATGCTAGAATTCTGAGTAAAACTTTTCCCACAATCTGGACACTCGTACGGTTTCTCTCCTGTGTGAGTCCTCTGATGTTTCATCTGTTTAGAATGGCTACTGGAAATTTTCCAACTATCTGGACTCTGATACAGCTTCTTTTCTGTATGAGTCCTCTGGTGTGGGAATGCTGACTGAAACTTTTCCCACACTCAGGATATTTAAAGGGTTTCTCTCCTGTCTGAGTCCTCTGGCGACTTATGAGATGGGAACATCTAATGAAACTTTCCCCACAAACTGGACATTCACGCACTTTCTACCTGGTCTGAGTCCTGTGATGTATCACCAAACTGCTGGCTTGCTAAAGTATTTACCAGAGTGAGAGCATTTGTAAGGCATCTGTCCTATATGTGTCCATCAACAAGAAGAGAGCAAACTTAATCCTTTGTCACATTTGTAGCATTTCTTTGGTTTTGCGCAGTGGTGCTTTTTTCCTCACAGGGTGAGGCCTGTTACTGTCTTTTCCATGTCGCTGCCTAATTGATCTTTTCTCCCCAGCGACTTCCAGGTATTTCCCTTTTTCCAAATAAAAAAATAGTCTCCCTTAACTTTTCATGTAAGTTTCATATACTCTACTTTTTCAAGTTTGAAATCTCTTCTTGATTTTCTCTCTCGTTTCTCTCTCACCTGCTGAGGAAGACGAAGACTTGTGTAGCTTTGTGAAGGAAATGGAAAATATATTGATTTCTGGCTTGATTTTCTTCCTTTTTTCAGGGTTGCTTGTTGTTCTCAGTTGTCCAGAGTGCTCTTATTGCTATCTCTTTGTCTATAAGATTTAAAAAAAAGTGTAACTTTAATTGTTTATGAAATGTTTACGGAAGGTGTGAAAAAGGGGGAGGAGTCTGCATTACATTGAATACCCAAACATATCACAATACATGGCCCTTATGACCTCTAGGCTGGAATACTGCAACGTGCTCTACATGGGGCTGCCCTTGAAGAGCATCCGGCGACTTCAGCTAGTCCAGAATGTGGCCGCGCGAGTGATCGTGGGTGCACCTCGGTTCGCCCACATAACACCTATCCTCCGCGAGCTGCGCTGGCTACCTGTTGATCTCCGGGTGCGCTTCAAGGTGCTACTTACCACCCACAAAGCCCTTCATGGTAGTGGATCTGCGTACTTGAGAGACTGCCTCCTGCCAATTACCTCCCTGCGACCTATTAGATCGCACAGATTAGGCCTCCTCCGAGTTCCATCTGCCAGTCAGTGTCGACTGGCAACTACACGGAGGAGAGCCTTTTCAGTAGTAGCTCCGACCCTTTGAAACGATCTCCCCGTGGAGATTCGTACCCTCACCACCGTCCAGACCTTCCGCACAGCCCTCAAGACCTGGCTATCCCGTCAGGCCTGGGGATAAAGACTGTAATTCGTCCCCTCCCGAATGATGAATGTTGTGTTTTACTTTTTACTTTTGTATTGTCTTATGTTTTATTGTCTTGTACTCCCCCCCCCCCCCTATAAATTGTAAGCCGCCCTGAGTCCCCTCAGGGAAAAGGGCGGCCTATAAATAATAATTAAAAAAAAAGAATAATCTCTTACATTAATTAGGATTCATTTGACACATGGAAGACTACCAAGATCCAAGCTCAAATACCCATTCAGTCATGAAATTCTCTTTTTGTCTTGGGTCAGTAACAAATCCTTAGCAGTGCAAAGGGTTATCATCAAATATATCTGGAAGTGCTGGGGTTAGATTATATAATTGCAGATATATGTGTACAGCGAGAAATACCAATACACACACCTACAAAGATATATATTAGAGCCGAGGTGGCGCAGTGGTTAAATGCAGCACTGCAGGCTACTTCAGCTGACTGCAGTTCTGCAGTTTGGCTGTTCAAATCTCACTGGCTCAGGGTTGACTCAGCCTTCCATCCTTCCGAGGTGGGTAAAATGAGGACCCGAATTGTTGGGGGCAATATGCTGACTCTCTGTAAACCACTTAGAGAGGGCTGAAAGCCCTATGAAGTGGTATATAAATCTAACTGCTATTGCTATATATGTGGAAAATCCATGTTTTTTTCAGTCTGCAAACTATCCCAAAATGGTTACAGTCAAAGCTTCTGAGATAATTTTAGAGATTTGAGGGCTTTTACTGGTGATACCTAAAGCCTCTGTAAGATTTAAAACACCAGTTTTGCCCATGGAAATCCTCAGCTCCAGGTAAGCGCAGAAAATACTTTATTGCAACCATTCTGGTGACATCCTAATTCACGGAGTCCCTATGAATGAAGTTAGGAGTGGCATCTGTGTCATTAAGCAGCCCAATTGTTAAGCAGGATGTAACATGACAGTGCCAACTTGTATCTGTTCCTCTGCATTTGTTAATCAAATCACTGTGGGTTGCTAAAATTCACATGACTGTGACTTCCAATTTCCTGCTGGTATCCGCACTAATTTTGCTTGGCAGAAATTAACCAGGAAGGTCACAAATGAGGATCATGAATGTGGGCAGCCATTGTAAATGCGAATTGCAGTTGCTGCAACTTGAACCTCAGGGAACAAATGGTAAACGAGGACTGGCTATATACAATGGAACATCCCAAAGGTCTTCAGTAGCTGTTTTTTTTTTGTTTGTTTTTTTGAGAAAGTGCTGGGTTAAGCACATTAGAACCTGATTAATACATAGATGGGGCGCAAATAGGAAATAATCTGCTTGTTGGCTAAACGGAAGTGAGAAAAACAAACATCCCAGTGGTAGGTCAGTGTGATATTGTTGCCAAGAAAACAGCAGGTCCATAACAGAACAACAGAGTTGGAAGAGACTGTAGGAAGTTATCACCCAGCCCTCACCCAGAAAAATGAAATATCCTAGGAAATATTGAAAAGGCAGAATATTATATTTCCCTGGATGTGAAAAGGAGAAATGTTTTAAAGAGAAACTTCCTGCAGCTTCCTGCCTCCCCCCCACTTTTTTTTGTCAATGGGCCATTAAGGCCAAGCTACTCCCTTTACGTAATAAAGAGTTCTCCACTTCAGATCCAGGGGGATGGGATTAAGAGATGATAATATTGGCACTTTACCCAACTCCCCACATGGCATCTGAGAACTCAACCAAACCTGGATTCAAAACGCAGCCTAGAGAGTTGCCCCTGCATGGCCTCATGGGAGTCTGACAACCAATCAGAATACAAGCTCAAGATCAAAGGCCAGAGAGGGCATAAAACCAGGGACTCAGCATCTCAGTCCTCCCTTCTCTTCTCCACCAACATTGAAGAATATGATCACCTTTTCTGTTCAGGGCTCAAGCCATGTGGTCCTGTCCACCAATAAACCATCTTTCCAAGCAGCCTCCATGTCTCCAGTGTCTTTTCCCCCACTTGGAGCCCAACCCAGAAGGACATTTCTTTCAACAAGACAATGGAGGTCTTGTAGTCTAATCCCCTGCTCAGGCAGACCACCATACCATTTTTAACAAATGACTGTCCAATCTCATCTTAAAAATCTCCAGGGATGAAACACCCATAAAGGTCTGTTCCACTGATTCATTGTTCTCATTGACCAGAAATCTCTCCTTAATTATAGGTTGGGTCTCTTTTTGATAAGTCACCATCTGAGGTGCTTGGGGAAAATAGGTTGACCCCCCTCTTTTCTGTGTCAGCCCCTCAAATATTGAAAGACTGCTAACAGGTCACCCTTAGTCCTTCTCTGTGTTCAACTAGATGTATCTCCAGTGCCTGCAACCATTCATAGTACATTTTAGCCTCCAGTTTCTGTCTCAAAATCTCTTTTGTATCATGGTCACCAAAACTGGTGCAGACTAGGACTGCATTGGCTTTTTTTTTCCAGCTGTAGCACTCTGCAAGCTCATACTTTGATGGTTATCCACTAGGACTCCCAAATCCCTCTCATAGTTACTGCTGTCAGAATCAAAGGCCAGGCACCTATTCCCCCAAAACACCTTGGAGTTCTCAAAACACCTTGGTGAGTTCCGATTGATGGAGACCGGACTGATCACAGTGGGAGGGCTGGGATGCGGAGATTCCTTTCTCTTATCTTTTGGCGTACAAAATCCACAGCTAGCCTGACCTTAACTGGAGCCAATATCATTTTAGCAAAATAACTTTTTGCTTCAACCCAGTGGAGTTGAGGGTCTTTCTTTCCTAAGCGATCAGATTGGGGGCAGGTCTGACAACTGCTTTTGAGCCAGGGTGAAGGTCAAGGTCCTTTTTAAAACTGGAGCGCTAAGGGGGCAAAATGTTCATTCTTTGTTTTGCCTGTATCCTACGCCAAGGAACTTTTAAAAATTATTTTTTTAACAGTACTAGAATATGTAATGTGTGGGCAATAAACTTGGCGAACTGTTTTGTATTAAAAATTATCAATCTAGGCCACTGACCCCAGCCTTTTGGGCACCGGGGCCCGGTTCCATGGTGAAAGATTTATCTGTGGACCAAAGGGGGGCATATATATATAGACATGAAATTTGGAGAAAAATGGAAAATCGGAAAGGGAAGATTGCAATGGAATAAGGAGGAGGAGGAGGAAGGATTGGCTGGATACAATATAAACAGGAACTCTCCAAATGGCATTTTATTCTAACAACTGAAGCTTCTTTGGAGCTCAACCAACCTGCCTTTTGTGCACATCAGTCTTTCTTCCCCAAAATGTTCTGCAGGCAGTTATTGGAGCTCCCAGGTCTCTCCCTTGACCTGGGAATCTCTTATCTTTCTAAATACTTCACAGAAGCCTCTTGATCATTTTGCACAGCTGTTTGTAAAAAGAGCGGAGAGCTTCTTTTTCAGGGTAATTCTATAACCTGTAAAAGAAATAAAATAAAAATTGAGAATGTTGGCAGACAGGGCTGTTCCCTTACATGAGGACAGAGAAACAGGGATGCAGCCCTCACCAGAAAGGGAATCTGGGCAGGTAAGAGAGGCAGATTCAGGTGCTGCATCTCAAAGCAAGCCCACCTGGACAGGGCTGCCCATTGGCCAAGCCCACCTGGGCACCTCTCAGGTCTCCCGTCATTCAGATGCCATTGGGCTCCTCCTAGCAGGGTTCACGCCCTCGGAGGGAGCCCCTCCAGCCACGATCCCTCTGAGCCCAGATGCTCTTCCTCCCCTCCAAACCCTGAGAGGCGGATCCTCCCCAGTAGCTACAGGGAGACGTGGGAACGGTGGTGCCCAACCTTCCCCAACACCAGGCGGCTTTCTCCTGGGAGCAGGGCTGCATCAAACGTTGGACTGAGAGAAAGAGGGGAACTCGTAGGAGGACTTTAAGGGGAGTCGGACAGCAAGTGGAGGAGGAGGAGAAGCGGCGGCGCAGCGGTTACCACGGAGCAGAAAACCTTGCAAGGAAAGGCGGAGACTGGGAAGGGGAGGGGCGCAACTGGGGAAACCCCACCTCGTTCTCCTTCCCTCCCCCAAGGAATCCCCCCTCCCCTTCCCGCACCTGGGGATTCCCCCCTCCTCCCCACCTGTTGGTTCCCTCTCGCAGCGTCCTTGCTCACCTGGCGGCCCTGGATCGCCCCTCCCCGAGAGGAGATCTCGGCAGCCCTGGCTTAAGAAGCGTCGGGAGACCAGGAAGGGAGACCGGGGGGGGGGGGGGTGTCTGCTACTGGCTCCGAAGCCCTCCTCCCTTTCCTGCCTCCTCTCTAGGGCAAAAGTTCTCTGCCTTTAACTCCTTCACTCAAGCGCTGCAGGGAGGGGGCGACTGGGGCGCCGCCGAGCAATGCCTAAGTCCCCCAACCGGGGACAGCAAAAGACCATTATCCCCCCCCCCCCCCGAAGGCCAAAAGACCCAAAACGATACAGATTTTTAAAAAGATAGTCGCATGTGCTAATCTGCACCTCTAAATGCAAATTAGGAAATCATCGCTATTGAAGATGAGGAAAGAAAGTGCTGCAGATCTCATTGGACTACAATACCCACCATCCTTCACTCCGGAATCAGATGCTGTCATTTGCTGAATACAATATCTAACCTTATGCACTATGTCAAAAGGAGTCTGTCAGGGTTAGCCACTTTTCACTCATCCGGTTTTGGGCTCTCATAGACTCACAGAGCTCTCCTCCTAAAAATAGGGAGAATCCCTTATTCTGAGTAGGAGGATCCATTTCCTGCCTTCCTTCTCCTGTTTTAAGGGTTTTCATCTGTAAAATGAAGCTGCACCCAAAAAACAACTTACCGTAACTCCCCCCTTTCCACCAAGAGCTACATGTTCTCCGAGGATAAAATGAAATTAGGCACAGGAGACATCAGACACCACAACAAAGCTCTACATCACAATGCCAACCTAACTGAGGCATTTCATGCATCCTAACTGCTATCACTATCAGCATTTGCAGTAATTTTCAGAGATTTTTAATGGAAAGAAATATTGAAAATCAAGGGGAAGGCATAAGGTACAGTGTTTCCTTCCTGTTTGATTGGCAGCAACATATTTACCTGTTTGGTGCTAAGGGAAGTTTCAATCAGCTGTTACTTATTTTCATCTCTGTACCTGTTGGCACCTCTATTTGGTTGCTAATTGACACTGCACTGAAGCTCCCTACGGTTTGGAGTCTCACAAAGACAAGCCTTGGGAGAAGCACACAGCCCTCAGGATTTCTGTTGTTAGCTTGCTGGTAATTGTGGAACTCTACTCCTGCAAAACGTGGGTTTTGAAAAGCATCTTTGGGACAGCAGCTTGAGTGCTAGAATATCCAGTTTGTTGAAACATGACTTAGATGAAGAGATTGGAAGAGAACTCATCAAATTTATAGATGACACCCACTTGTGGGGAATAGCCAACACTTTACAGGGGTGTCAAACTGGAGGTCCACAAGATGGATGTGTCATGTGTAGGCCACACCCACCGCAGCTCCACAAATTAAAATACATCACATGATGCAATCAAGTTTGACACCTGTGCTTTAGAGGGTAAGCCCAAGATACAGAGGGATCTTGACACATGTGATCACTGGGCTCTTTCCAGTAAAATGCAATTCAACGGTGAGAAAAGTTAGGTCTTACCCTTAGGCAAGAAAAGCTAAATGCACATCTATAGAAGAGATTGCACCTGGGTCAAGAACAGTAAGGGTGACAGGGACCTAGAAACATTCACATATCAGCTAGCAGTGTGCTATAATTGCCTAATAAGTCAATGCAGTCCTAGTCTGCAGCACCAGAGGGTCAAGATCACATGCAACACTGTGTTATACTATATTGGTAAGACTACACTTTGAATACTGCATCCCGTTTTGATCACCAGGTGCAGAGAAGAACATCAAAGTCATTTACACATTTCACTATTTCACTTAGGTCAGCTGCAAAGACAGGGTGCTAAGGGTCTGGAAATGGTTGATGATATAGCATGTCGGTGAGACGATCTGGCCAATGCCACAGTTTGAGAAGGCTGTTTTTCAGCCTTCTGTTGCGAGGTGGCAGTCAGATAGACTAGAAAGCCAACACTACAATAGCGATCTCTGTGGCTGAGCTTAAAGGAGTTAAAACCACCGAGTACTTGACTGTATTGCTAGAAAGGCTGGAAGGAGAGGAGAAGCACAGAGGCACTTCCTCTTCCGGAACACTAACGGAAGACGAGGGGAGAGTGGGCAGAGAGGCTCTGGCGACTCTTCCAAGGTTCGATGCATCAGCTGGAAGGTGAGTTGAGGGCTGGTGGGAGGAGAATCCGGGAGCTACTCAGGCTGCTTGGTTTGCTCCATGGCCTGAAAGCAGAGAAGCAACTGGAATATGGAATAACACTTGGAAGGGATCTTTGAGGTCATCTAGTCCAGCCCCCTGCTCCAGGAGGAGACCTTTTACATTTCAGGCACATGGCTGCCTAGTCTCTTCCTGAAAGCCTTCAGTGATGGAGCATCCACAACTTCTGCAGGCAAACCGGTTAATTGTTCTCAGTCAGGAAACGTCTCCTTGTTTCTCGGTTGCTTCTCTCCTTGATTCGTTTCCATCCACGGTTTCTTGTTCTGACTTCAATTTGGAGTTGCACCAATTTGGGTTCTGCCAACTGGTGCACATTTCTGATGGTTGAAGCATCCCAGACTTAGGATCCCCATGTGTGATCTTCCCAGTTGGCTTCTGACAAGCAAAATCAGTGGGGATGCCATCAAGATGTTGCAAGCCAGGGTCCGGTGAAATTGCCTTTAACAACCCACAACTGCAGAGGAACAGATAAGTTGGCAATATCAGGTGACATCATGCTTCCTGATGAGGATGCTTAGTGACACAGATGCGTGTCCCAAATGCAATCAGTAAGTGAGGACTGCTTCAATAGGAAAATCACCAGAGTGATGGTGGACAGTATTTTCTGCCCTTATTTGGATCTCAGAACTTCCACGGGCAAACCTGGTGCTTCACAACTTGTAAAGGCTTTAGGCATCATTTCATCAGTTAAAGCCCCTCTAAAAGTAGCTGGAAGGGTTTGACTGTAACCATTTTGGGACATTTTTCAGACTGAAAACACATCGATTTTCCAAATGTATAAATTTGTAGGTTTGTTTATTTCTATTTTTCTCTGAATGCATATATCTGCAATTGTATCCCCATCACTTCCACATATGGTTCATAATAACCCTTTTGCAGTACTAAGAATATGGTTTATTTAATTCTTTGCTTAGAGTCTTGCAATAATTTAAATTATTGGGTTTTTCCCTTGCAATATAAACTTAGAAGTCTCTGTCTTGGTAATTAAGGGACAGGAGGCTAAAATGGAATAGGTTGCCTTCAGAGGTTTTGGGTGCTTCATCATTGGAGGCTTTCAAAAAGAGATTTTATGGTCTTATGTCTGAAATGGCTTAGGGTCTCCTGCTTGAGCACAAAGTTGGACCAGAAGACCTTCAAGGTCCTTTCCATCTCTATTATTCTGTTATATGTTGTATTCGTCTTAATTACAAAGATTCTATCCAATAATTGCTGTACTAATAATGTGTATTGGCCCAAGTTAACAAGAGGATTTTGTGGTTGAATGCAAATGTGAACTTGGATCTCTGTAATCTTCAATGTGTCAAATGAATCATAATTTTTGCAACCTTTATAAACAATAAAAGTTACTCTTTTCTTTGAATCTTACAGGCAAAGAGGATGCCAATAAGAGCACTCCGGACAACTGAGAATAACAAGCAACGTTAAAAAGGAAAGCAAATCAATCCAGAAATAAAAATATTCTCTATTTCCTTCAGAAACCCCCAAAATTATCTTCCTCCTCCAGCAGGTGATCAAGAAGAAATTTCAAACTGAAAAGAGTAGAGTATGTGGAACAAAAGGATACATTACATGTAGTCCTCAACTTACAACAGTTCATTTAGTAACTAAAGTTACAACGCCACTGAAAAATCTGATTTATGACCATTTTTCATACTTATGACTATTGCAGCAGCCTATGGTGACGTGATTTATATTTGAGTGGTTGGCAGCTAATTCACATTTATGATGATTGCCGTATTCTAGGGTCATGTGATCCCCTTTTGCAGCTCCACAGACATGGCTATTGCTGGCAAAGTGTGTATTTCAACTCACAACTGAGTGTGCATGAAATGATCCACATTGGAGAAAAGCAATACTAATGTGGCCAAAGCTTTAGTCAGAACTGCTCTTTGTGGTTCATGGAAGGACCAACATAGGGGAGGAGCCCTACATGTGCTCCCAATGAAGTGAGCATGGCAACTTGGTGATACATTAGAGAACTCACAGCAGGGAGAAACCCTTTGAATGGGCTGATTGTGGGAAAAGTTTCAGTCTAAACACTGGCCTGCTAATATACTAGAGGATGAACACAAAAAAGAAATCATATGAATGTTCTGATTGCGGGAAATGTTTCAGCAAGCATTCCAACCTGGTGATTCACCAGAGGACTCACACAGGAGAGAAACCATATGAGTGTCCTGTTTGTGGGAGAGGTTTCAGTCAGAATTTCAACATGATGTTGCACCAGAGGACTCACACAGGAGAGAAACCATATGAGTGTCCTATTTGTGGCAAAGGTTTTAGTCTGAATTCCAACATGGTAATACATCAAAGGACTCACACAACAAAGAAACGCTTTGAATGTCCTGATTGTGGGAAATGCCTCATTAAAAAATCCCAGCTTATCAATCACCAGAGGATTCACACAGGAGAGAAGCCCTTTGAATGTTCTCTTTGTGGGAAAAGTTTCAAACTGAATTCTCAACTGGTGATACACCAGAGGATTCACACAGGAGAGAAACCATTTGAATGTGCTCTTTGTGGGAAAAGTTTCAGTGAGAATTCCAAGCTGGTGATACACCAGAAAGCTCACACAGGAGAGAAACCATTTGAATGTGCTCTTTGTGGGAAAAGTTTCAGTCTTAATTCCTATCTGGTGAAACACCAGAGGATTCACACAGGAGATAAGCCATTTGAATGTGCTCTTTGTGGGAAAAGTTTCAGTGAGAATACCAAGCTGGTGATACACCAGAGAGCTCACACAGGAGAGAAACCATTTGAATGTGCTCTTTGTGGGAAAAGTTTCAGTCTCAATTCCAATCTGGTGAAACACCAGAGGATTCATACACAAGTGAAATCATATCACTGTCCATATTGTGGGGAAAGTTTCATGAGAAAATTCCAGCTCATGAGACACCAGAAGACACACACAGGAGAGAAATCCTTTGAATGTACTGATTGTGGGAAAAGTTTCAAGTACAATTGCAGCCTGGTGATACACCAGAGAACTCACACAGGAGAGAGACCATTTGAATGTCTTGTTTGTGGAAAACGTTTCATCAAAAATTATAATCTCTTGAAACACCAGAGGTCTCATTCAGGAGAGAAACCCTTTGAATGTCCTGATTGTGAAAAACGTTTCAGTCACAAATGCAGCCTGGTAATACACCAGAGAACACACACAGCAGAGAAGCACTTTGAATGTCCTTATTGTGAGAAATGTTTCACTCAAAGTTCCAACCTGGAGATACACCAGAGGACTCACACAGGAGGGAAACACTTTGAATGTCCTGATTGTGGAAAAAATTTCATTAAAAAATGCCAGCTCACAAGGCACCAGAGGATACACACAGGAAATAAACCTTTTGAATGTCCTGATTGTGGGAAATGTTTCAGAACAAATTACTTCCTGGTTTTACACCAAAGGACTCACACAGGAGAGAAACCTTATGAGTGTCCTGTTTGTGGCAAGCGTTTCAGTCAGCCTTCCAACATGGTGGTACACCAGAAGATTCACATAAGAGAGAGACCATATTAGTGTCCTGTTTGTGGAAATATTTCAGTTAGAATTCCAACATGGTGATACACCAGAGGACTCACAGAGGAGAGAGACACCTTGAATACCTTGATTGTGGGAAAAGTTTCATTAGAAATGTCCATCTCACGAGACACCAGAGGATACACACAGGACAGAAAACCTTTGGATGTCCTGCTGTGGGAAATATTTTCATTTCAATTCAAACCTGGTGAAACCCCATTGGACTCACGCCAGAGAGACCTTTCAAATGTCCAGTCTATGGACAGTACGGTACTTCTGGCATAAATCGCTCCATATTGCATACAAGTAAATCCAGAAACGTTGACGAGTTTAGAGGGGTTGGATTTCATTACTGATTTCCCATCAGCAGAAATCAACTGGATAATTCCTTTTTGCAGAAATTGTGGAATTCCTCAAAAAGGCTTTTGGGTGGTGGTTTTTCTATATTGATTATGGAATTCCAACATGTGGAGATTACGTCTTCTACCTTGTTGTCCTTCAGATTTTGCAGTTCAAATTCCAGGACTGGAAAATCACTGCTGCAGAGAGGAGACATGCAGGTGTGGGACGCTCCTGAATAATCTAATTAAAAATCTTTAGAGCCACCCAAACATGCACAAACATCCAACTACAAGTGTAGGGTTGAAAGGAGTGGGGAAATGACTTGGAGAGAAGATAAATCTTAGAAACGTTGGAAGTCAAACATTTATTTGGATGCAAATTCTGGTGAGTTCTGCTGGTAGCATAATCAGATTGTGATTCCTTTGTTCCTTAGCACTGACAAAGTTTTTTCAGCATTTCTTCAATATTGATTGCATCTTTCTTTTTACTATTAACTGACCATCCTTACTCAGACGTAACTGCAGAATAAATTATATACAGCTGTGACTGCATAGATGTTCTTTTTCCCTCTTTCTCTAATGAAAGAAGTGCACATCTGTTGCAAGGTTGCTTTTTTCTCTCTCTCTCTGCATATTTATAAGCTCAGAATTCAATACCATCATTCCAGATATTCTCCTGACAAGTAAATCAGCTAGCTGCATCTGACCGCACTTGTAAATGGATCATAAGCTTCCTAACCGACAGGAAGCAACAGGTGAAGCTAGGCAAAATCACATCAGATTGTCAGGCATGCCTCCTTCAATACCCAAGAAAGAAAAACCTCAACTCCATTTGAATAGAGATAAAGTACTTTTACTAGATATGAATTGGAAGCAGCAAAAAGAAAAGCAAGATCTGAGCCAGAAAGGTGGGAACTTGTACATATCAAACATATCACACAAAAAACAGGCCCAACCAGTCAACTGGAAGTTTGGGCATGTTTTTTGCTCTCCCCAGACTTTTCTGAGACTTTCCTGAAGCCCAGGGAGGGCAAAAAACTCCCAGCAGGCCAACCGGAAGTTTGGAAACGATCTTTTTCCGCCTTCCGGAGGGCTGTAGGGGGTAGCCGTTTTTGCACTCCCCAGGCTTCAGGAAAGCCTCCAAAGCCTGGGGAGGGTGAAAACTGCCCTCCCCCGTGTGGGGGGGCTGTTGCATGCACATGTTCAGGTGTGTGGGGCCTGCGCATGTCCAACCAACAGCCCCCCCCCCGCGTAAAGTACTGAAGTTTGCAGATGATACAACAGTGATTGGTCTCATTCGAGACAACGATGAATCTGCCTACAGGTGGAGGTTGAACAATTAGCCTTGTGGTGCACCCAGAACAATCTTGATCTAAATACACTCAAAACCCTAGAAATGGTGATTACATTTTAGGAGAAATCCTCCTATACTACCACCTCTTAACAATACTAGACAACACAGTATTAACAGTAGAGACCTTCAAGTTTCTAGGTTGTATCATATCTCAAGACTTAAAATGGACACCTAACATCAAAAACGTCATCAAAAAAGCACAACAAAGAATGTTCTTTTTGCGCCAACTCAGAAAGCTCAAACTGCCCAAGGAGCTGCTGTTTCAGTTCTATAGAGGGAGTCTGTCACCTGCACCTCTATAATTGTCTGGTTTGGCTCTGTAACCAAAAACAGACACAGACTTCAATGGATAGTTAGAACTGCAGAAAAAAACAATTGCTACCAACTTGCCTTCCACTGAGGACTTGTATACTGCACAAATTGAAAAGAGAGCTGTGAAAATATCTACAGACCTCTCACATCCTGGACATAAATTGTTTCAACTTCTACCCTCAAAACAACGCTATAGGGCACTGCACACCAGAACAACTAGACACAAGGAGAGTTTTTTCCCGAATGCCATCACTCTGCTAAACAATTAATTTCCACAACACTGTCAAACTATTCACTAAGACTGTATTACTATTATTCTCCGTGACCCGGCAAAAGCGCGGACGGCAAAAGCGCGATCGACAAAATCTCGCCTTTGACGTCATCACAGCGCGACGAAAAAGATCGAAAAATTCAAATAAAAATTAATAAAAATTAAATTAAAGCAAGCCGATTCACATAAAGGTAAGGGTTAGGGTTAGGGTTAGGGTTAGGTTAAGGGTTAGGGTTAGCTTTAGAGCGTTAGCGTTAGCGTTAGCGTTAGGATAAGGGTTAGCGTTAGGTTTTTCGTTACTTTAACGGTTAGGTTTAGGGTTAGGTTAAGAGTTAGGTTTAGGGTTAGGTTTGGGGGGGTTAGGGGAAGGTTTTAGCTTTATTTTTACATTTTTTCGATCTTTTTCGTCGCGCTGTGATGACGTCACAGCGCGCTTTTGTCGAGCGCGATTTTGTCCTACGCGCTTTTGTGGTGGAACCTTATTCTCATCCTTCCTATTACCTATCTCCTCCCACTTATGACTATAACCATGTTGTTTGAATTTTTACGATTTATATTATTCTATTTGTTTCCTAGTATTATTTGATTCTTTATTTAGTATCCTATGACTATCACTAAGTGTTATATCTTATGATTCTTGATCAATGTATTTTTTTTATGTACACTGAGAGCATATGCACCAAAGACAAATTCCTTGTGTGTCCAATCACACTTGGCCAATAAAGAATTCTATTCTATTCCATTCCATTCTATTCAGATTCTAGTCTTTACTAACTAAATAATCATGAATGAATTGAATACAATTTTAAAAAATATATTGAATGATCCTGAAAAAACTGAATGAACTTTTTAAAAAGTTGTTATAATTGTTGTAAAGTTTTACAGCGGGATTGTAAATTTTTATTAACTGGATCATAAATTCCCCAGAACTGCTTTTATTACCCTAAATTGCAATTATCATTCTAACTTCTTTTGTGGCTCACAAATAGTCAGAGACTGCAATTTTTTTAAACAATATTTTAACAATTTCTAATACTTTTGACTATTTTGTGGATCTTTGTGGCCTACCTCATATTATCTTTTTATAACATACATTCATACATACATACAAGCTTTTTTACACTAACAAGCGGACATCTCTTTTGAGATACTATTTTTTTTTCTTTTAAGCTGACATTTTGTTTTACTTTGCAAATTTTATTCCTCTATCATTTTCAATACATGTATAGAATATAGGCTATATCCGTGATAGTGAACCTCTGGGCATGCGCGCCATCGCCAGCTGCACTTCCGGGTTTCATCATACACATGGGGGAAGACCAGCTAGTTCGATGCGCATGTGCACACAGCCAGCTGCTCTCTTTCGGGTTCCGTCACATGCACGTGTGCTGGCCAGCTGGCCTTTGCACATGCGCGCGATGGAACTCAGATTGCCGCAGTTTCTCTCTCTCTCAAACACACTTTCTCCTGCATTTCTGTTGCCTATGCCTTCCCCGATCTCCGCAGGTTCCACCCTCCGCGGCAGGAGGAAGCTAGGACGTGCTGGGGTGGGGGAGAGAAACTGCAAAGATTGGAGAAGTCATGGGAGGCAGGAATGCAGGAGGAAGCTAGGGCACGCGGGGGGGGGGGAATTGTGGAGATCGTGACACCCCCCCCCTGCCCAATTTTGGGGTAAAGCCTACACCAACCTGGAAGCCAAAACGGAGGCAGGGGGAGCACATGCGTGCGGGTGTGTGTGTGTGTGTGCATGTGCAGAGAATGTGCATGCAGGGGCGAGGCACTTTTGCAGGGGCGCTCACATTGCATTTTGGGGATTGGGGCACGTGAAAGTATTTTATTTTGACTACACAACCCCAGCTATCTCTAATCCCCCCTCCCTATCCCTTGCCCCTGTGTGGCAGCACTGAAGCCTCAACATGGTTTGGACAGATCAGCTTGAGGATTGATAGTCTCTGTGTGCGCCTTTTTCTGCATTTCTATCAGCTCAGTGATTAATGTCACTGGAATGTCCCCTGCTAGATATCTGTCCAGCTGGCAAAAGGCCACCAGCACCTCATCAATTGCATTTTGAAAAGAGTCTTTGGGACAACCGCTTGAATGCCTCATCTAGTACAGGTGAAACTCGAAAAATTAGAATATCGTGCAAAAGTTCATTAATTTCAGTAATGCAACTTAAAAGGTGAAACTAATATATGAGATAAGACTCATTACATGCAAAGCAAGATAGTTCAAGCACGATATTCTAATTTTTCAAGTTTCACCTGTATATGTAGTTTGTTCATGCATGACTGAGATGAAGAGATTGAAAGGGAAGTCATCAAATTTGCAGATGACACCCAGTTGTGGGGGACTAGCCAATAGCTCTTACACTTAGGCAAGAAAAGCTAAATGCCCATCTATAGAAGAAGTTGTGCCTGGATCAAGAGGAGTAATTGTGACAGGGCCCTAGAAGCAATCATATATGAGTTAGCAGTGTGCTGTAATTGCCTAGTCAATGCAGTCCTAATCTGCAGCACCACAGAGACAGTGTCAAGACCACATGAAGTGTTAGTATTGTTTTATGTTGTATTGGTAAGAAGACTACACTTTGGATAGGTTTGGTGACCAGGATACAAAAAAGGTCTTCAGACTGTGGAAAGAGTGCAGAGAAGAACAAAGACACTTAGGAAACTGGGAGGGGTTAAAACATACAATGAGCGATTGTAGGGAATGGATAACGCAGAGAAGGATAGCAGTCATTCAGTATTTGAAGGACTGACACAGAAAAGGGGAAGCATGCGGCTATTTACAAGCTAAGTATTTCATTATTTCACTTGGCTCAGCTGCAAAGAAAGGTTGCCAGGAGTCCGAAAATGATTGATGATAGCAGCAAATCAGTGAGAGGATCTGGCCAATGCTATCGGTAGAGATGGGATAAGCCTGTTTTTCGGATTCCTTATGGCGAGATGGCAGCATCCGTGCTTGGAAAGCCACCAGTGGTTGAGTGCAAAGGAGTTAAAACCATCGAGTGGAGTATTGCTAGATGGAAAAAGGAGCACAGAGGAACTTCCTCTTCCGGAACATTCACGGAAGAGCGGAGGAGAGTTTCGTGCAGAGAGGCTCTTCCGAGGATCGAAGCAGCAGCTGGGAGGTGAGTTGAGGGCTGGTGGGAGGAGAATCCGGGAGCCACTCAGGCTGTTTGGTTCCCTCCACGGCCTGGAAGCAGAGAAGCAACTAGATAGAATGTGGAATAACAGCTGGGGGGAATCTTTGAGGTCATCTAGTCCAGCCCCCCTGCTCCAGCAGGAGACCTTTTACATTTCAGGCACATGGCTGTCCAGTCTCTTCCTGAAAGCCTCCAGTCATGGAGCATCCACAACTTCTGCAGGCAAACCGGTTAATTGTTCCCATAGCCAGGAAACGTCTCCTTGTTTCTCGGTTGCTTCTCTGCCTGATTCGTTTCCATCCATTGCTTCTTGTTCTGCCTTCTGTTGCTCTGGAGAAGAGGTTGAGCCCCTCTTCTTTGTGGCAGCCCCTCAGATATTGGAAGACCGCTATCATTTCACCCCTCGGCCTCCTCTTCTGTAGACTGGAAGATTTCCAATTTCAACTCTTTTGTTCTGTTATGGACCCTGTTATGTTTTCTTGGCAATAATATCAGACTGATCTGCCACTGTGCCTTTTTTATTTTTTTACTTCCACGTCTAGCCAACAAGCAGGATATTTCCTATTGGTGCCCCATCCATGTATTAACCAGGTTCAACTAAAAGGGTCCTTCCATTTTTCCATTGATATAACATCAATGTTCCTTTTCTTTCAAGTTCTTTATCCATTACGCTTTTATCTTTATATTCACTTTAATGGTCTTCTTTATTAAGATGTGGATCTTACTCCAACATTCCTTTGCTTTGTGGCCTGCTCACCATAAATGATAAAAAAAACTCTTCTTTATATTTCCAAAGTTCATTGCCTCTATATCATTCCCTAACCATATACCATAAATAATTGTGCCTTCAACATCTAATTCATGGCCCTCTAGCTCAGGTAACCTCTTAGTATGGAGAGTCACCCACTCTTTTTGACAGACAAAGCAACAAGTATTAAAGTACAATTTGAAATCTGGCAAACCCAACCTCCTCTTTCCTTAGCGTCTTGGAATAATTTATATTTAATTCTTGCTTTTATCCCTTGTAATATAAACTCAGAGATCTCCATCTGCCATTATTTAAATGGTGTATCACTTACAAGTATTGGTAAAGTCTGAAACAGAAAATGTATCTTTGGTAATGAGGGTACTGAGGGCTAAAACATACAAAGAATGGTTAGAGGAATTGGGTATGTATAGTGTAATGAGAAGGAGTAGCTGAGACATAATAGCAGTGTTCCAATATTGGAGGGGCTCCTACAAAGACAAATCGAACTATTTTCCAAAGAAAGAAAGAAAAACAATGGATGGAAACTAATCAAAGAGAGAAGCAACCTAGAACTAAAGAGAAAATTCCTAATGATTACAACAATCAACCAATGGAATAGCTTGCCTTCAGACGTTTTGGGTGCTCCATCACTGGAGGCTTTCAAAAAGAAATTAGACGGCCAATTGTCTGAAAAGATATGTCTATCAATTGAGCAGAGGGTTAGACTAGAAAACCTTCAAGGTCTCTTCCAACTCTTATTATTCTGTTATATGTTGTATTCATCTTAATAACAGCGATTCTATCCAATAATTGCGTATTAAGAATTTGTATTGACCCAAGTCAACAAGAGAATTTCATGGTTAAGTGCAAATGTGAACTTGGATTTCCGTAAACTTCAATGTATTAAATAATACTACTAATAATAATTAATCCAATATTATTTTACAATTGTTGCATATTTGCTTTTTACCTTTAATGTACATGCTTTTTCTTTTTTCGCATCTTCTGCAACCATTTTATAAGCAATAAAAGTTACTTTTTTCTATGAATCTTGCAGACAAAGAGGATGCCAATAAGAGCACTTCGGACAACTAAAAATAACAAGCAACATTAAAAAGGAAAGAAATCAACCCAAAAATCAAAATATTTCCATTTCCTTCAGAAAACTACACAATTCTTCTTCTCCAGCAGGTGATCAAGAAGAGATTTCAAACTGAAAAGAGTAGAGTATGGGGAACACCAGTAGAGATTACAGGTAGTCCTCAACTTACAACAATTCATTTAGTGACCTTCCGAAGTTACAATGGACAAACTGTTTGAATGCCCTTTCTGTGGGAAAAGCTTTAGTCACAATTCCCGCCTGGTTATACACCAGAGGACTCACACAGGAGAGAAACCGTTTGAATGTCCTGATTGTGGGAAATGTTTCAGTCAGAAATCCCAGCTGATGATACACCAGAGGACTCACACAGGAGAGAAACTCTTTGAATGTCCTGATTGTGGGAAATGTTTCATTAGAAAACCCCATCTTATTAATCACCAGAGGATTCACACAGGAGAGAAACCCTTTGAATGTGCTCTTTGTGCGAAAACTTTCCGTCAGAATGCCCACTTGGTGATACACCAGAGAGCTCACACAGGACTGAAACCCTTTGAATGTCCTGATTGTGATAAACGTTTCAGTCACAATTCCAGCCTGGTAATGCACCAGAGGACTCACACAGGACAGAAACCCTTTCAATGTCCTGATTGTGGGAAATGTTTCATTAGAAAAACCCATCTTATTAACCACCAGAGGATTCACACAGGAGAGAAACCATTTGAATGTGCTCTTTGTGGGAAAAGTTTTAGACTGAATTCTCAACTGGTGATTCACCAGAGGACTCATACAGGAGAGAAGCCATTTGAATGTCCTGATTGTGGGAAATGTTTCAGTGAGAATTCCAAGCTGGTGATACACCAGAGAACTCACACAGGAGAGAAACCGTTTGAATGTGCTGTTTGTTGGAAAAGTTTCAGTCACAATTCCAATCTGCTGAAACACCGGAGGACTCATACAGGAGAGAAATCATATCATTGTACGTATTGTGGGGAAAGTTTCATTAAAAAATTGCAGCTCATGATTCATCAGAGGATACACACAGACAAACCCTTTGAATGCCATTTCTGTGGAAAACGTTTTACTCACAATTCCCGCCTAGTGATTCACCAGAGGACTCATACAGGAGAGAAACCATTTGAATGTCCTGATTGTGGGAAATGTTTCAGTGAGAATTCCAAGTTGGTGATGCACCAGAAGGCTCACACAGGAGACAAGCCCTTTCAATGTCCTGATTGTGGGAAATGTTTCATTGGAAAACCCCAGCTTATGAGTCACCAGAAGACTCACATAGTAGAGAAACCCTTTGAATGTGCTCTTTGTGGGAAAACTTTCCATCAGAATTCCCGCCTGGTGATACACCAGAGAATTCACACAGGAGAGAAACCCTTCGAGTGTCCTGATTGTGAAAAATGTTTCAGTCACAATTATAGCTTGGTAATACACCAGAGGACTCACACAGGAGAGAAACCCTTTGAATGTCCTGTTTGCGGAAAAAGTTTCAGTACAAATTACTACCTCGTGATACACCAGAGGACTCACACAGGAGAGAAACCCTTTGAATGTCCTGATTGTGAAAAACGTTTCAGATACAATTCCAGCCTGCAAATACACAAGAGGACTCACACAGGAGGGAAACACTTTGAATGTCCTGATTGTGGGGAAAGTTTCATTAGAAAATTACAGCTCACAACTCACCAGAGGATACACACAGGAGAGAAATCGTATTAGTGTCCTGTTTTTGGCAAATATTTCAGTCAGAATTCCAATATGGTGATACACCAGAGGATATGCACAGGAGAGAAACATTTTGGATGTCCTGATTTTAGGAAATATTTCCGTTTCAATTCAAACCTGGTGATACACCAGAGGAATCACATGGGGGAGACCTTTCAAACGTCCACTCTGTGGACAATTCTTTAGGCCTAAACAACTCTTTATTGCATACAAGAAATTTCACATGAGGCGAAAGTTGATGAATTTGGATGAGGCTTGAATCTCATTTCTGATCTCACGGTGAGAATGTTGGTGAGAAATAGACTCTGAATACTGGCCTGATCCTTTTTAGTCAACACATTGCAGGTTTAGACACCAAACGGTAGGACAAGAAGTAATGGGTGGAAAATTGGCTTTTCTAAAAAAAGAAATATTCAGAAAATTAATATAAATTACAAGCTCCAAAAAGAAAAAGATTTTAAAAAATAAATAAAACAAGGCTAGAAAGAAGAAATGTGCGTCAAAAGACAAAAACAGATTTACATATATTATCTCCCTCATTTGATTATTCATAAATGTATTGGAGCAATATTAGTTTCCTCCCGAAGTGGGATTTACTTACATTCCCTATCATTTCGTAAATGTGAGTGCATGCGTCTTGTCTGTGTATGCTCATGGCCTTCTGTGCATGTGCAATGCTAGCATGTTACGGTGGCGGGTGGGTGGGGGGCAGAGCTTCCTGCAGCTGCCGCTGCTGGTTTGCCAGAACCGGAGAGAACTGGACGAATCCCATCTCTGGTTTCCTCCCCTTGTAAAGCAGGCCCAAAATTTAGGAAGTTCTACCTCTATTTACCACCGCTTAGATCTTCATCTCTCTACTTCATAGAGAGGCAAAGTTGTTAATAAGTGAATCAACAGCAAAGTTAAAATATCAAAGCCGTTAATAATCTAGTCTTGCATTTAATTTCTATAAGGTGGTCTGGATGAAGCCTCATCCCAGCATTTAATCTCCTCCTGATCACTCCCTTGAGCTGACTGTCAAGCTCAAAGCGCACATGCTATTGCAACCATTTTCACTTCTCTGCTGGCCAATAGGTATGGAAGAAGGGAAGGGTGAGAAGGAATACGAACTCCAAACTTTGAGGAGGAGAGGCATGAGACCAAGGACACATCTGCAAGTGTTAGCTGACCCCAGAGACACTTTTTCATAAGAAAAACAATTGGATGATATGACTTGCACTGTAAGGGGGAGGGCAGAATGTTGTATTGAACGATGTGGGTTTGCGTGGGAATTGGGTAGAGCTGGTTTTGCCTTCAATAGTGCCGAAATGATGTACTCAATAAAGTTTTGCACTGAGACGTTGGGAGTTCTCGAGCACGCTTGCTTTGGTTGGGATTGTCAGTCAGGATGTTGACATTTAACCAGCTCTCTCAAAAGAGAATCAGAAAACCCCTCTGGTCTCCCACAGCTTAGCCAGTGTCTTCGGGGGGGGGGGCGAGGAGGGGCTGTGAAGATCCATGGAAAGATGTCTAGTATGGAGATTAGAGGGAACAGGTCAGCAAAGCAATAGCGAGCCCAATGAAGGAAACCCCAACAGCAGGCCAGGCAGACTCCTGGACCCAGGTGTGGGTGATCCAAGCAGAGAAAGCCAAGCAGCCAGCGGAGGAGGGGGGAGCAGCTGAGGGAATCCCGACAGGGCTGGCAAGAAGCTTTAGTGGGGTGCAGTGCCAAAGGCAGCTGAAGCTGAGTTCCCACTACTTTCTGCTGGAGCAGTGCTCAACTGGGGATCAAAATGGAGAGCAAAAGGCCAGTGGAGTGGGAAGAGTTGATGGAGTGGAGATATTTGGTAGCTGATAGTTGAGCAGCTAAGAGAGAAGTTCAATGGGATGGAGATGCGAGGAGTCAGCATGGCAGATGGCCCAGGTTGCCCATGAGCCACTGGGGAAAAAAAGCGCCCTCTACTATGAGGCAGGAGAACTGCCTGCCTCACTTAGTCTGACTTTTTAGGCATTTTATGATTGCTGTGTGGAACATGTTTCTTGTGCTGAGCGATCATAAAATGCCTAAAAATTCAGACTAGGTGAGGCACGCAGTTCTTCTGCCTCATAGTAGAAGCCGCTCGTTTGGGCGGGGCTTCTTCAGAGGGCCTGAGGCGAGAGCAGAGTTGAAGTCCTCTCAAGCAGCTGGAAAAGGTACGTGTGGGTCGGAGGGAGGGGGAGGAATTCAAACTTCATCCTCCTGGTGCTGTGTGGGGCTTTGGGCAAAGGCTGGAGGGAAGGACCCTGGCTCCAGCCTTTGTGCTCTCCCTCCCCAAGTGTAGTTTGATTGTAGGCAGAGCCACATTGCCTTTTCAAACCTGTAATCAGTGAAGCTGGGCTGGATTTTTACATAGTGGATCCTTCCGGGGATGGGGGAAGATGTGTGTGCTACAGCAATGTTCTCTCTAAGCCGCGCAGCGGCGCACATAGCAACAAAACACCACGTAGCAGTTCCCAATTGCCATGCACTGACGCCTTCCACAATGTTCTGAAAACCTGACCTAAATTACTATATATTTTAAATAGCTGTAAAGCTATGCTGAAAAAGTTGTTCTCACGATAATAGGAGAGGAGAGCCAGCCTGGAGACAGCAATCAGTTCTAGGTCCACAAGGCAGAAAGTAGCTGAGAGAAGGGATGCGGGGGTTGGGAGAAGGGATGGGACGAGCTCCCAGCAGTGGCTGCTTGGATTTGTCATGAGAACTTGTCTCTCCTGCCTCTTCATTGAGAGAGGGGGAGGGGAGAGAGAAAGAGAGAGAAAGAAAGAGAGAAAGTAATGGTGGGCAGACTTAGCACTTTGTTAAGTTTGTTTCTCTCTGTGTTGTGTATATATACATGTCTCCATGGATGCAGTTGTGCAAGCATTTTTTTTCCTCTTTAAAATAATTTTTGGATTTCTCCTCACCAAACCTTTAAGACTGAAAGAGTTAGAGTTGAAATATAAAGAGATTGTCGATCACCATACTGTTAGATTGATAGGCAATTATGGACTATCTTGATTATATCCTCCTTAGAAAGAATATGCTACTGTATGGTTGAGAAAAAGATCAAACTTCTTTCCTTGGAAACCCAACAAAGTTCATAGGGAGGGTTTCTTTCTATGATGGGCTTCTTGGGTCAACAGTGAATATCATTATCAAAAATATAGATAGAAAATTAAGCAGGCAATAGGCAATTACAAAAAGGGAAGTCAACTTTCTGAATTCTGTTTCTTTGCACTTAGTAACTTATAAATAGACTAATATTCTGAAAACCTGACCTAAATATTTTAAATAGCTGTAAAGCTATGCTGAAAATGTTGTTCTCAAGGTATTGTGATAAATTCAATAAAAAGAAGGGAATTCTTGATGAACTTAAGGAGAAATTAGAGTATTGGATAGTAAATGGATAAATAAAATTACCAATCAAAGAGAATATTTGCACCTCAGGATTGAAATGAGATGTTCTCTCTTACTCTTTCCTCTTCCACTTTTCTCTTTGTCTCTCTTCTCTTTCTCTCTCCTTTTCCATTCTTTTGTCACTTTCTCTTTCCTCCCTTCTCTCTCCTCTTTGTCTCTTTCTGTCTCTCTCATCCTCTTTTCTCTTTCTCCTTTTCCATTCTTCTGTCACTTTCTCTCTCCTTCTCCCTTCTTTCACCTCTTTGTCTCATTGTCTCTCTCATCCTCTTTCTCTTTGTCTCTCCTTTCCCACTCTTCTGTCACTTTCTCTCTACTTCTCTGTCTCTCTTCCCTCTTTTTTCTTCCTCTCTCCCACTCTTTTATCAGTTTCTCTCTACCGCCCAACCTGTCCCCATACTTATCTTCGACTGATTATGTTTGCAATAATTTACCTTCTTTTCCAAATAGGCGCAGTTCCCTACTGGATTCCTCGCTCACTCACGCACACACAAAACCATTTTTCTCCATTCCAATTTGGATCCTATAAATCAATTGCTCTGTGAAACATCTGTGAAAAAAATTCAGGTGCTCAGGCATGAAAATGTGCCGCTCAAACACTATACTTTTCGCACACACTGAAAAAAAATTAGAGGAACATTGTGCTACAGCCTGGCTCTTTGCCTGGCTTCCTGCCTCCTATGGTCTCGCTGGTGCTCTCCCTCCCCAAGTGTAGTGACTTCCTCCCCAGGCCCATTTCTCTCTCTGACACACACAGCTGGATAAAATTATATAAAAATCCAGCCCAGCTTCACTGATTACAAGTTTGAAAAGGCAACGATGCTCCGCCTGCAATCAAACTATACTTGAGGAGGGAGAGCACAAGCAAACACTGAGGAGACCACAGGAGGAGGCAGGAAGCCAGGCAAAGAGCCATGCTGTAGCACACACATTTTCCCCCAGCCTCTTTTGGAAGGCTCAGAGCGGCTCCCTGCCAGCTTCTCTGCCACTGTTCCCTCTAAGGTGCGCAGCCGCGCGGCCGCGCACATGGCAAGAAACCCCCGTGCAGAGGTTTCTAACTCCCGCGCAGAGGTTTCTTTCAAAGCAAACGTGGGGAAGTCCTTTGCAGGTGGCTAGAACTGGCTGCCTGCAAAGGACCTCCCCAAACTTGTTTCAGCGGCAGCTCTCAGCCTGGTGGCAGCGTCACACAGACTGTGGAAGGAGGGGGAGGAGGAGGGAACCAAAGAGAGCTTTTACCGAGTCTGCGCCCCACAGCCAGGACCGTCCTTGCGCCCCTCAAGCCGCGTTTCTTCCCGCAAAGCCCTTCGGGCAACCCGAGAGTTCCGCTTGACGCCAAGGCAAAGCCCTTCTGGCGTCAAGCGGAACTCTCGGGTTGCCCGAAGGGCTTTGCGGGAAGAAACGCGGCTTGAGGGGCGCAAGGACGGTCCTGGCTGTGGGGCGCAGGCTCGGTAAAAGCTCTCTTTGGTTCCCTCCTCCTCCTCCTTCTTTCTGGAGCCCCTTCCTCAAAGATTTGGTACCAAAGCAATGGCGGTGAGGAAGTTGTGTCTTTTGGATTTTGCACTGTTGTCTTTTCAATGGTTCTCAGACTGGTTGAACCTTTAGCAGCTGGGGTGATATTCTTTACTGTTAAGGTTACAATTGGATGTGTTGGACAAATCTTAAAAGATGAAACTTTTATTAAAACGTTTGACTTAACTAAAAACGTCTTCCTTTTTCTTCTTCTTCTTAAATATGATTTATTTATTTATTTTTACTTCAGAAGTTTGATGACCGTTGTACAAACTAATCCAACCTAAATGTAGAGGAGGAGAAGAAGGGGGGGGATTTAAAAAGAGCAGAGGAAAAAGAAAAGAAAGCATGAAGAAAACATAAAGAAAGGGATGGGAGGGAGGGAAGGAAGGAAGGCACTTTATGTTGAAACAGAAAATATTATATAAGGAAGAAAATGGAAATAACTTAGGAAGGAAGGAAGGAAGGAAGGAAGGAAGGAAGGAAGGAAGGAAGGAAGGAAGGAAGGAAGGAAGGAAGGAATTGCACTTAATATTGAAGGAAAAGAGAATGAAGGAAAAAGTATTGGAAGGATTGAAAGAAGGAAGGAGGAACAAAGAATTACACTTAATATTGAAATGGAAAAGAAAATATAATGAATGAAAGAAGAAGTATAGGAAGGGAAGGAAGGAAGGAAGGAAGAAAGAAAGAAACAAAGACTGTTGAAACAGAAAAGATAATATAAGGAAGAAAATGGAAAGACGTATAGGAAGAAAGGAAGAAATGTACTTAATATTGAAACAGACAAGGGAATGAAGGAAAAAATATTGGAAGGATTGAAAGAAGGAAGAAAGAATGGAAGGAACAAAGACAATGTTGAAATGGAAAAGAATATAAGGAAAAAAATGGAAAAGTTTGATGAAAAGAAGGACTAGGGGAGACATGATAGCAGTCTTCCAATATCTCAGGGCCCAGGGTTGCTCCAAAGAAGAGGGAGTCAAACTATTCTCCAAGGCACCTGAAGGCTGGACAAGAAGCAATGGATGGAAACTAATCAAGGAGAGAAGCAACCTAGAACTAAGGATAAATTTCCTGACAGTGAGAACAATTAACCAATGGACCAACTTGCCTCCAGAAGTTGGGAATGCTCCAACACTGGAAGTTTTAAAGAAGATTTTGGATAACCGTTTGTCTTAAGTAGTGTAGGGTTTCCTGCCTAGGCAGGGGGTTGGACTAGAAGACCTCCAAGGTCCCTTCTGTCATTCTATTCTATGATTAGGGGACTGGAGGCTAAAACATATGAAGAATGGTTGCAAGAACTGGGTATAATGAAAAGAAGGAATTGGGGAGACATGATAGCAGTCTTCCAATATCTCAGGGGTTGCCACAAAAAAAGAGGGAGTCAAGCTATTCTCCAAAGCACCTGAGGGCAGGACAAGAAGCAATGGGTGGAAACTAATCAAGGAGAGAAGAAACTTAGAACTAAGGAGAAAATTCCTAACAGTTAAAACAATTAACGGAACAGCTTGCCTCCAGAAGTTGTGAATGCCCCAACACTGGAAGTCTTTAAGAAGATGTGGGATAGCCATTTGTCTTAAGTGGTGTAGGGTTTCCTGCCTAAGCAGGGAGTTGGACTAGAAGACCTCCAAGGTCCCTTCCAATTCTATTTCTATTGTATTCTCTATATTCTATTCTTTCTCTGTTCTATTCTAATCTCTTCTGAACTAAATGTTTATCTAGAACTCAAATAAATAGCTGCTTTTTGGTTTTATTTTTTTTAATATTTATCAGTCTCTCTTTTATTCCATACTTCTGGTTGAAAGACTATTCTATGTCATGCTAAACAAATGCATATTCTAGTGGCGGCGGGAGCTCGTTGGCATCTTCAGCAGCAGCCCTGCCTCCTGTGAAAAAACCGAAGATGGAGCAGATCCACGCAGATGACGTTGCTGCAACATGACTGGAGGAGGAATTCTGGGAGTTGAAGTCCACAAGGCTTAAAGCTGTCAGGTTTGAAGACCCCTGGGGTTTTTTTCCTAAAGGGCTAGGGGTGCAAGGGTCTTGTAACTTGACAGCTTTAAGACTTGCACGCTTCAATGCCAGAGTTTCTGAGCCAACATTTTGGTTGCTAAGCAGGACCGTTGTTAAGTGATACTGATATTATATAACACTTTTAATTAAGCGGGTACCTTGAATAAACATAACTTTGAGTTTCAAATAATACTGATTTCGTTGTTGTCTTAGGTGACATCTGTGAAAAAAATTCAGGTGCTCAGGCATGAAAATGTGCCGCTCAAACACTATACTTTTCCGCTCACACTGAAAAAAAATTAGAGGGAACATTGTTCTCTGCCTCTCCTCTCACCCCAGACTGCCAGCAGGAAGTGAGTGGTTGAGCTTTATTGCCTTTCAGGCAGTTCCCACCCAGACATCAGGTTGCATTTGCAATGGTGGAGGTGTTGGGGAAGGCAGCAGGGGAATGCGGGGGATGGCGGAGGAGCTGCTTTCAAGCCGGTGGAAAAGATAACCAATCCAACTTGTGTGTGTGTGTGTGTTTGAGAGTGAATGAGAGAGGGAAGAGAGTAGGAGAGATAGTCCAATCCAACTTCTGGTGTGTGTGTGTGAGAGAGAGAGAGAGGGGGGGGGAAGGGAGGTAGAGAGGGAGGGAAGAGGGGAAGGGAGAAGAAAAAGACAATGAAAAAAGGAAACTTCTTTCGCAAAGGAGAAAAACAAATGCTGTCGCTTTAAATCAGAACTGGGCATGCCTGGCTGTGGAATTCTGGGAGTTGAAGTCCACAAGTCTAAAAAAACTTTAAACCCACCACTGTGTCAGTGCCTCACCAGCCATAAACCTCACCGCATGTCACTGCACACAACATCATACAGGTTTATTGCCCATTTGTCCCTGCATTCCTCTGGCCTAGACTTTTGATGGCAGGACGCTAGCAAGACAGCTAGCCAAAATGGCAGACTTGCCATCTAGTGTGCTTTAGGGGTGAAGGTATTGCTGGACTAGGAATGGGGGCACCCTTCATGACATAAAGTTCCAGTGAGGAAAGGGCTCTCAGTGTCAGCTCCACAGGATAGACCAGACCAAGAAATAAACTCTACAGGAAGACACTAACACTTTTTTTATTGAGACTGAATGATAAGACAATCTTGCAAGTCTGATTGTGTTGGACCTCTCCTCCAGTGGTGGGTTTTAAAATTTGTTTACTACCGGTTCTGTGGGCGTGGCTAGTGGGCATGTGACTGAGTGGGTGTGGCCAACTTGACATCACTCATGCACTCAGTCACATGACCTCCCCACCACTACCAAGCCATACACTCGCCGAAACGGCTAAATTTTTGGCAACTCCGGTGGAGGAAAGGGAGTGGTGGGAAGAGAGGGGAAAAATTCCCACAAATAGACCGCTGGAGGATTTAGGGTGTGGAAAAGCCCTAAGTTTCCTAGAAGGAATCGAAGCATTCAACTTTGCATCCCGGAGGCCACGTCTGTGTTTATAAATCTGATGGGCGAGTGGGAGGGGGGGGAGAGAACAATGGGAAGGAAAGGGGGGGAGATAGGAAAAAATTCAGGCAAAGGTGCTGGACTGGGCAAGTGGGGTGGGAGGGAAGGAGATTCACCCGACCCTGGCTTGGGATAAGGGGGAGAGGAGTAACCAGCTGCAACCCCAAAAAACACCCCCAGGCACGGCGGGGCCCGTGGGAAATTGCAGAGCCCGGATTGCACACCCGCGCTTCTGCCCTGTAGTCGCAATACTGTAGCCCAAAGGACCATAGAAAGATAATTGTATCAACAGATCCTGCACCAATCCTAACAACCCTGAAGTACTAAACGTTCTTTGTTTGTTAGATTTATTTTATATCTTTCCTCCAGAAGTCCAAGGTGGCTTCCACTATGCCCCCGCCAATTCAACCACTGCCTCTCCTTTTCAGGCAGGTACCTCTTCCTCTTGGCAAGTTCGCCTCGGCTGGGCTGAGCTCTTGCTCGCTTTTGCCGTTCTAACATTTTGCACGTGAAAATCATAAGATAAATTCCTCTTTTCCCCTCTGGATCTCCCGCTGCCCTTCGTACATCAGTCAGTTGCACTTGTGTTGTTTTGAGACCGATCTGCCTTCCTTGGATGTTTCCCAGAGCTGATGACCTTGGGGCTGGAACTGTCTTGGGCTTCCAGATGGCACATTTGCATGCCAGATTTCCCCTCCCAAACCACCCTTACATTCAATGCCTTCCCTCCTCCCTCCTGTTATTGTTGTCCGGTTGTGAGCAGGCTGCAAATCAACCATAACATGCCAACCCTCCAGAAGGATTAATCCTATGAAGAGACAAACACAAACATTATTCCTACCCTAAGCTTTGTACACAAACATCTTATTGGGATCCTAGGACACACCAGAAAGTAGGCTTGCTTAGAAAATAAGTCTGTATTGACCCAAATCAGTGATTCTGGCACCCTCCGGCAGCTCCATAATAAGGTCCATATATATCTCCTTCCAGGTAGCAGTGGGGCTGGCCACTATCTGTAACAATGCTGAAGCACAGAGAGATCTGCTGCCTACATCGACTTCTATGTTGTCCTGAAGGTGCTTTTTCAGGAGGCAACTGGACTTCCTTGTTTTTTCATTTGAAGACATTTTGCTTCTCCCCCAAGGAGCTTCTTCAGCTCTGACAGGATAGTGAGGAATGGAAGGATTTATATTTCTTGCCAACAGCTGTTAATCTGCATCTGGTCAGAGCTGAAAAAAATTCTTGGATTAGGCACAGGAGACATTGGACACCACAACTCTACATCTCAATGCCAGCCTAAATGAGGGCATTTCATGCACCCTAACTGCTATCACTATCAGCATTTGCAGTAATTTTCAGAGATTTTTCATGGAGGGGGATCTTGAAAATCAAGGGGAAGGCATAAGGTACAGTGTTTCCTTCCTGTTTGATTGGCAGCAACATATTTACCTGTTTGGTGCTTAGGGAAGTTTCAATCAGCTGTTACTTATTTTCATCTCTGTACCTGTTGGCACCTCTATTTGGTTGCTAATTGAAGCTCCCTACTGTTTGGAGTCTCAGGAAGACAAGTCTTGGGAGAAGCACACAGCCCTCAGGATTTCTGTTGACACCTTGCTGGTAATTGTGGAACTCTACTCCTGCAAAATGTGGGTTTTGAAAAGCATCTTTGGGACAGCAGCTTGAGTGCTAGAATATCCAGTTTGTTCAAACATGACTTAGATGAAGAGATTGGAAGAGAACTCATCAAATTTACAGATGACACCCACTTGTGGGGAATAGCCAACACTTTACAGTGGTGTCAAACTGGAAGTCTACAAACTGGATGTGTCATGTGTAGGCCACACCCACCTCAGCTCCACAAAGTAAAATACATCACATGATGCAATCAAGTTTGACACCTGTGCTTTAGAGGGTAAGCCCAAGATACAGAAGGATCTTGACACATGTGATCACTGGGCTCTTTCCAGTAAAATGCAATTCAGTGGTGAGAAAAGTTAGGTCTTACCCTTAGGCAAGAAAAGCTAAATGCACATCTATTCTATAGAAGAGGTTGTACCTGGCTCAAGAACAATAACAGTGACAGGGACCTAGAAACATTCACATATGAGCTAGTTAGTAGTGTGATGTCATGTCACTGGCAAAAAAGTCAATTCAGTCCTGCAGCATCCCAGGGATAGTGTCACAATCACACTAAGTGTTAGTATGTGTTACGCTGTGTTGGTAAGAAGACTACACTTTGGATACTGCATCCAGTTTTGGTCGCCAAGATACAAAAAAGGTATTCAGACTCTGGAAAGAGTGCAGAGAACAAAAACATTTACACACATTTCATGTGATGCAGTTGGGTCTTTTGCTTTGAGACTTGGTCCCTTCCAACTCTAACTTTGTAAGAAGTTCATGAACTTGCTCAGCATGCAGCTAATCTTCACAAGCGTCACAAGTACACAAAGTCATGTAGGGAACTGGAGGGTAAAACATACGATGAACAATTGTAGGAAGTGGGTAACAGAGAGAAAGACCGGAGTGATGTGATAGCAGTACTTATTATATTTCACTTGGCTCAACTGCAAAGATAGGATGCCAGGAGTCTGAACATGACTGATAGCACATAATCAGTGAGAAGCTCCGGCCAATGCCATTGTTAAAGATGGGACAAGTCTGTTTTTTTGGCCTCCTGTCAGGCGGCATCTGTGACTGGAAGGCCAGCAGAAGAATAGCGGCCTTTCTGGTTGAACTTCAAGGAGTTAAAACCATTGAGTACTGTATTGTGAGAAAGAATGGAAGCAGGAGAAGCACAGAGAAACTTCCTCTTCCGGATTACTCACGGGGAGGGGGGGGAGGGTGCCGTGCAGAGAGGGTCTCACGCCTCTTTCCAGGGTCAAAGGGAGACCTGGCAGGTGAGTTGAGGGCAGGTGGGAGAAGAATTCGGGAGCAACTCAGGCTGTTTGGTTCCCTCCACAGGGTGGAAGCAGAGAAGCGACTAAAATATGGAATAACAGAAGGGATCTTTGAGGTCATCGAGTCTAGCCTCTAGCTCCAGCGGGAGACCTTTTACATTTAAGGCACATGGCTGTCCAGTCTCTTCCTGAAAGCCTCCAGTGATGGAGCATCCACAACTTCTGCAGGCAAACCGCTTAATTGTTCTCACAGTCAGGAAACGTCTCCTTGTTTCTATGTTGCTTCTCTCCTTGATTCGTTTCCATCCATTGCTTCTTGTTCTGCCATCAGATGCTCTGGAGAAGAGGTTGAGGCCCTCTTCTTTGTGGCAGCCCCTCAGATATTGGAATACCGCTATCATTTCACCCGTCCTATTCCATAGACTAGAGATACCCAATTCCTGCAAGGATCTTTGTATGTTTTTGCCTCAAACCCCCAAATATGTTTGCTGCGTTTCATATCTTCTCTCTTAGTATATATTGACCCGGTTATGCTGTCATGGCAATAATATTGGACAACTCTACTACTATGTCTTTTTGATTTTTTTTAGTTCCACGTCTAGCCAACAAGCAGGATATTTCCTATTGGTGCCCCATCCATGTATTAACCAGGTTCAACTAAAAAGGTCCTATTGACCTTTTTATTTGGCTTTTATGGTGTCTTTTACTATGGCACTGTAAAAGCAGCTGCAGACATGGTCCAGAAATCTGTGGTCCTCCTAACACTTCTTCAGTCACCTGAACAAGTCAGCAGTTCCTGTGGTTATGAATATGCAGGAAAAGGAGTTGCACCAATTTGGGTTCTACCAACCGCTGCACTTTTATGACGGTTGTGGCGATCCCACAAGCCTGATCCTCATTTGTGACCTTCCCAACTGGCTTCACCCAAGCAAAATCAGTGGGGGTGCTGGCAGGAGGTTGCAGGCCAAAGTCAGGTGAAATTGTCTTTAATAACCCACAACTGCAGTGGACCAGATGTAAGTTGGCGCTGTCACATGATATCATGCTTCATGATCAGGCTGCTTAGTGGCACAGATGCCAGTCCCAAATGCAGTCAGTGAGGCTACTTCAATAGGAATGTAACTAGAGTGGTTGTTGAAAGTATTTTGTGCTCTGGAGCTCAGGACCTCCATAGGCAAAATGGATGCTTCAAATCTTTCAGAGGCTTCAGGAATCATTTCATCAGTAATAGACACATATGTCTAAAGTTAGGTCAGAAGGTTTGACAAACCATATTGGGACATTTTTTCAGGCTGAAAACATGGATTTTCCAGATATATAATTTTGTAGATTTGTTTATTTCTATTTTTCTCTCTCTGCATATATCTACAATTGTATAATCTATCCCCAACACTTCCAAATATTTTTCATCATAACTTTGAAGTGCTAAGAATGTCCTCCCCCCAAAAAAACTTTTATTAATTAATCAAAATATAAAATACAGAAGTCCATTTTTGACGTTCTTTATTTATTTAGCCTAAAAAAACATAACTGGTTTTATCTTTATATTCACCTTAATAGTCTTCTGTATTTTTTCCCCCAATATTTGTCACATGTCCACCATAAAGAGCCACGGTGGCGCAGTGGTTAGAATGCAGTACAGTGGGTTACTTTTGTTGACTGCCAGCTGTCTGCCATTTGGTAGTTTGAATCTCACCAGGTTCAAGGGTGACTCAGCTTCCATCCTTCCAAAGTCAGTAAAATGAGGACCCAGATTATTGGGGGCAATATGCTGACTCTGTAGAGTGCTTAGAGAGAGCTGTAATGCACTATGAAGCGGTATATCAGTCTAAGGCAGTGTTTCTCAACCTTGGCGACTTTAAGTCCTGTGGACTTCAACTCCCAGAATTCCCCAGCTGGCTGGGGAATTCTGGGAGTTGAAGTCCACAGGACTTAAAGTCGCCAAGGTTGAGAAACACTGGTCTAAGGGTTATTGCTATAAATGATAAAAAGTTCTTTACATTTCCAAAATTCATTGCCATTATATCATTCCCCAACTATATCATGGCATAAATAGTTGCGCCATCAAAATCCTAATTCATGGTCATCTAGCTCAAGTAACCCCTTAATTTGGAGAGTCACCCATTCTTTTTGCCAGGCAAAACAACGAAGTACAGTTTGAAATCTAGAAAACCCAACTTCCTCTTTCCTTACTGTCTTGTAATAATTTATATTTAATTCTTGTTTCCCACCCACCCCCTTTGCAATATACCGTAAACATAGAGATCTACAACTGCCATTGTTTAAATGGAGTATCACTTACAAGTATTAGTAAAATCTGAAACAGAAAATGCATCTTTGATAATTAGGGTGCTGGAGGCTAAAACATACAAAGAATGGTGAAGTTGTGAATGCCCCAACACTGGAAGTCTTTAAGAAGATGTTGGATAGCCATTTATCTGAAACAGTATAGGGTTTCTTGCCTAGGCAGGGGGTTGGACTAGAAGACCTCCAAGGTCCCTTCCAACTCTGCTGTTGTATTGTATTGTACTGTACTATACTGTATTGTATTGTATTGTATTGGTTACAGGAATTAGGTATGTGTACGAGCTCATGAGAAGGACTAGCTGAGACAGGACAGCAGTGTTCCAATATTTGATGGGCTCCTATAAAGACAAAGAAAAGTCAAACTATTTTCCAAAGTATCAAAAGAAACAATGGATGGAAACTAACCAAACAGAGAAGCAAACTAGAACTAAAGAGAAAATTCCTAACGATTACAGCAATCAACCAATGGAATAGCTTGCCTTCAGACATTTTGGGTGCTCCATCACTGGAGGCTTTCAAAAAGAGATTCGACAGCCATTTCTGAAATGATAGAGCAGCGGGTTGGACTAGAAGGTCCCTTCCAACTCTATTATTCTGTTATATGTTGTATTCATCTTAATTACAGCGATTCTATCCAATAATTGCTGTACTAAGAATCTGTATTCACGGTTGAATGCAGGGTTTGGTCCTATCCCCCCTCCTGTTTAACACCTACATGAAGCTGCTGGGTGAGATCATTCGACGGCACGGGATAAAATACCATCAATACGCGGATGATACCCAGTTGTATCTGTCCGCCCCGTGCCAACTCAGTGAAGCGGTTGACATGATGTGGCAGTGCCTGGAGGCTGTCAGGGTCTGGATGGGGGTTAACAAGCTTGCGCTCAATCCAGACAAGACCGAGTGGCTGTTGTGTTTCCCTCCCAAAACTTGGTTAGTATTCCATCACTCAGGCTGGGGGAGTGAAATTCTACGCCCCTCAGACAGGGTTCGCAATTTGGGAGTCCTCCTGGACCCACAGCTGACCCTAGAACATCATTTGTCGGCTGCGACCAGGGGGGCATTTGCCCAGGTTCGCCTGGTGCACCAATTGCAATAGCAGTAGACTTAGCAGTAGACTTATATACCGCTTCATAGGCCTTTCAGGCCTCTCTAAGCGGTTTACAGAGAGTCAGCATATTGCCCCCAACAATCTGGGTCCTCATTTTACCCACCTCGGAAGGATGGAAGGCTGAGTCAACCCTGAGCCGGTGAGATTTGAACCGCTAACCTGCTGATCTAGCAGTAGCCTGCAGTGCTGCATTTAACGTCCCTACCTGGACCGGGAGGCACTCGCAACAGTCACTCATGCCCTCGTGACCTCAAGACTGGACTACTGCAATGCGCTCTACATGGGGCAGCCCTTGAAGAGCATTCGGAGACTTCAGCTCGTCCAGAATGCAGCCGCGCGATTGATTGTGGGTGCACCTCGGTACACCCACGTTACACCTATCCTCCGCGAGCTGCACTGGTTACCGATTGGTCTCCGGATACGCTTCAAGGTGCTAGTCGTCACTTATAAAGCCCTTCATGGTATTGGATCTGGGTACTTGAGAGACCGCCTGCTGCCAACTACCTCCCAAAGACCCATTAGATCACACAGGGCTGGCCTCCTCCGGGTAGGGTTCCGCCTACCAGCCAATGCCATCTGGCTACTACCCGGGGGAGGGCCTCCTCTGTGGCAGCTCCGGCCCTTTGGAACGAACTCCCCGCAGAGATTCGGACCCTCGCCTCTCTCCAGGCCTTCCGAAAAGCCGTTAAAACCTGGCTGTGTCGGCAGGCCTGGGGTTAATGAGTTCCCTTCCCCTCTCGATTGTGTGTCTGTTGGTTATTTTTAAATGCTTGTATTTGTAGTTTTTGTGTTTCCCTTTCCCCCCTTGGGTTTGTGTGCCGCCCTGAGTCCCGCTGGGAATACAGCGGCATATAAATAAACCAAAACCAAAACCGAAATGTGAACTTGGATCTTGCTTAATATTTCCTTTTTACCTTTAATGGATATGGTTTTCTTTTTTCTTTTTTTTATGTCTTCTGCAACCATTTAATAAACAATGAAAGCTATACTTTTCTTTGAATCTTACAGACAAAGAAGATGCCTCTAAGAGAACTCCGGACAACTGAGAATAACAAGCAACGTTAAAAAGGAAAGCAAATCAACAAAATATTTTCCATTTCCTTCAGAAACCCACAAAATTCTCCTTCTTCCCCAACAGGTAATCAAGAAGAGATTTTGAACTGGAAATAGTAGAGTACGCAGAACACAAGGATACATTGCAGGTAGTTCTCAACGTACAGTAGTTTAGTAATTGTTCGAAGTTCAATGCCACTGAAAAAAACTGACTTATGACCATTTTTTGCACTTATGACTATTGCAGCATCCCCATGGTAATATGTTTTATATTTGGATGCTTGACAGCTAATTCACATATATGACAATTATGACGTAGGAGAGAAGCCATACAAATGCTCCCAGTATAGTGAGAATGGCAACTTGGTGACATATTAGAGAACTCACACCAGTGGCAAACCCTTTGAATGCTCTGATTGTGGGTAAAGTTTCGGTCAAAACTCTGGACTGGTGATATGCTAGAAGATGCATAGAAAAAAGAAATCATATGAGTGTCCTAATTGTGGGCAATGTTTCAGTCGGAATTCCGATCTAGTGACACACCAGAGGACTCACACAGGAGAGAAACCCTTTGAATGTCCTGATTGTGGGAAATGTTTCAGTAAGAATTCCAACATGGTGATTCACCAAAGGACTCACACAGGAGAGAAACCCTTTGAATGTCCTAATTGTGGTAAATGTTTCAGTTTGAATTCCAACTTGCTGAAACACCAGAGGATTCACACAGGAGAGAAACCATTTGAATGTCCTGATTGTGGGAAAAGTTTCAGTCAGAAATCCCACCTCGTGGACCACCAGAGAACTCACACAGGAGAGAAACCCTATCAATGTTCTGATTGTGGGAAATGTTTCATTAAGAAATCCCAGCTCATGATTCACCAGAGGATTCATACAGGAGAGAAACCGTTTGAATGTGCTCTTTGTGGGAAAAGTTTTGATCAGAATTCCCAGCTGGTGATACACCGGCGGTCTCACACAGGAGAGAAATTGTTTGAATGTTCTCTTTGTGATAAAAGTTTTGATCAGAATTCCCAGCTGGTGATACACCAGAGGACTCACACAGGAGAGAAACCATTTGAATGTGCTCTTTGTGGCAAAAGCTTCAGTCACAATTCCCACCTAATGACACACCAGAGGACTCACATAGGAGAGAAACCGTATGAATGTCCAGTTTGTGGGAAAAGTTTCAGTGACAATTCCAACCTGGTAAAACACCAGAGGATTCATACAGGAGAGAAATCATATCAGTGTCCATATTGTGGTGAAAGTTTCATTAAAAAATTTCAGCTCACGAGTCACCAGAAGACACACACAGGAGACAAACCTTTTGAATGCCCTTTCTGTGGTAAAAGTTTTAGTCACAATTGTCGCCTGGTGATACACCAGAGGATTCATACAGGAGAGAAACCATTTGAATGTTCAGTTTGTGGAAAACGTTTCATTAAAAATTACTACCTCGTGACACACCAGAGGTCTCACACAGGAGAGAAACCCTTTGAATGTCCTGATTGTGACAAACGTTTCAGTCATAATTCCAGCCTGGTAACACACCAGAAGACACATACAGCAGAGAAACACTTTGAATGCCCTTATTATGAAAAACGTTTCAGTCAAAGTTCCAACCTGGAGATACATCAGAGGACTCACACAGGAGGGAAACACTTTGAATGTCCTGATTGTGGGAAAAGTTTCATTAGAAAATTCCAGCTCACAAGTCACCAAAGGATCCACACAGGAGATAAACCTTTTGAATGTCCTGTCTGTGGGAAAAATTTTAGTCATACTTCCAGCCTGGTGACACACCAGAGGACTCACACAGGAGAGAAACCATATGAGTGTCCTGTTTGTGGCAAAAGTTTCAGTCAGAATTCCAACATGATGATACACCAGAGGACTCACACAGGAGAGAAACCATATGAGTGTCCTGTTTGTGGCAAAAGTTTCAGTCAGAATTCCAACATGATGATACACCAGAGGACTCACACAGGGGAGTAACCATGTTAGTGTCCTGTTTTTGGCAAATATGTCAGTCAGAATTCCAATATGGTGTTACAGCAGAGGACCCCCAAGAAACACTTTGAATGCCCTGACTGTGGGAAAAATTAATTAGAAATGGCCATTCGCAAGACACCATAGAAGTGAAACCCTTTGGATGTCCTGATTGTGGGAAAAGTTTCCGTTTTAATTCAATCCTTGTAAAACACCAGAGGACTCACATGGGAGAGAGCTTTCCAAAGTCCAGTCTGTTGATGTTACTTCAGGTATAAATCTTCCCTTATTGCACACAAAAAAATCCACAGGAGGCAAAAGTTAATGAATTTAGAGAAAGCTTGAATTTCATTCCTGATCTCCCATTGAGAGTGTAAATGAGAAATCGACTCTTTAAACTCTGACACATCTCAGATTTAGACCATGTTGATGTTGTTTATTGGTCTTGTATGCTGCCCACTCCCGAAGGACTCTGGGCGGCTTACAATAAACAAGGGAGGGGGATAAATAAACAAAACAACACTTTAAAATACACAACATTCACAGTTACCGTGGGGCTGAATATTTCAAAAGCCCCCCGGCCTGCTGGAGCAGCCAGAACTTAGTGGCTTTGCGGAAAGCCGGGAGGGTAGTAAGGGTCCCGATCTCCACGGGGAGGTCGTTCCAAAGGGCTGGAGCTGCAACAGAGAAGGCTCTCCCCCGGGGAGTCGCCAGCCGACATTGGCTGGCAGATGGAATCCGGAGAAGACCTAACCTGTGAGATCTAATCGGTCTATGGGAGGTAATCGGCAGGAGGCGGTCTCTCAGGTACCCAGGTCCGATGAATGTAGGGCTTTATAGGTAACGACCAGCACCTTGAAGCGGGTCTGGAGACTAATGGGTAGCCAGTGCAGCTTGCGGAGCATAGGTGTAATGTGGGTGTACCTGGGTGCACCCACAATCGCTCGCGTGGCTGCGTTCTGGACTAGCTGAAGTCTTCGAACACTCTTCAAGGGCAGCCCCATGTAGAGTGCATTACAGTAATCCAGTCTTGAGGTCACAAGGGCGTGAGTGACTATCTGAAGCGCCTCCTGATCCAGGTAGGGTCGCAATTGGTGCACCAGGCGAACCTGGGCAAATGTCCCCCAGGTCACAGCCGACAAAAGATGTTCTAAAGTCAGCTGTGGATCCAGGAGGACTCCCAAATTGCGAACCCTGTCTGAGGGGCGTATAATTTCACCCCCCAGCCTGAGAGATGGAATACTTGGCCAATCTTTGGGAGGGAACATCAATAGCCACTCGGTCTTGTCGGGATTGAGTCCAAGCTTGTTCATGCCCATCCAGACCCTGACAGCTTCCAGGCACTGGCACATCACTTCAACCGCTTCACTGAGTTGGCACGGGGCAGACAGGTACAACTGCGTATCGTCCGCATATTGGTGGTATTTAATCCCGTGCCGGCATATGATCTCACCCAGTGGCTTCATGTAGATGTTAAATAGAAGGGGGGACAGGACCAAACCCTGCAGCACCCCATAGTTAAGGGGCCTAGGGGTCGATCTCTGCCCTCCAACCAACACCGACTGCGACCTGTCCGAGAGGTAGGAGGAGAACCATCGAAGAACGGTGCCTCCCACACCCACCTCTCGCAACCGTCGCAGAAGGATACCATGGTCGATGGTATCGAAGGCCGCTGAGAGGTCAAGGAGCACAAGGATAGAGGGGTGACCCCTATCCCTGGCTCGCTAGAGATCATCAATCAGCGTGACCAAAGCAGTTTCCGTGCTGTAACCAGGCCTGAAACCCGACTGAAAGGAATCCAGATAACCGGTTTCATCCAAGGACCGTCGGAGTTGAGAGGCCACCACTTTCTCAACAACCTTCCCTACAAAGGGCAGGTTGGAGACTGGATGATAGTTGCTCAAAATGGCTGGGTCCAGAGAAGGTTTCTTCAGACCAGTAGATGGAGAGAATAAAGTGGAAATTCTTGCTTGATAAAGGTTGCTCAGAAATTGTGGAATTGCTCAAAAAGGCTTTTGGGTGGTGGGTTATCCACCCCAGTTGATTATTCATGAATATATTGGAACAATATTAGTTTTCTCTCCTTGCAAAGCAGAATTAAAAAAGTACTTAACAAGTATACCAACAGCAAAGTTAAAACATCAAAGCATTAACAATCTAGTTTTGTTTTAATTTGTATAAAGTTCAGAATGGCTTTTTATTTACCATAAATCACCATAATAATTGTCTCTGATCTGTCAGGGATGAAATATCTTTGTTTGATTTTAATGAATAAAACTTTTTCTTAATATTTTGGTTGAGAACAATAAAACAACTATTGTGTTTTATTCCTCAAAATCATAAACCTTTGTTGTCGATCCATTTTCACCACAGTCTAGTTCAAATAGTTTTCCAGTTGGATATGGCAAGTCCATTTCCCAGTGACAACCAACTTCCTGTCAAAGTCTGTTCATCACACATCAAATCTGTTCACTCCAAATCTGTAGAGTCCACATCTCCTTCAACCTTCTCCAGCCAACCAGCAGTTTCCAAACCATGGTGAGGAATCTCTTAAGAAGTGGCTGTGCTCCCTATGGAAGCTTCTTGGGAAGAGCTCAGGCTCACCAAGGGATTCATTTCTGTGCGCTCATAATCCCAAACGCTTCCATCAGTTTTTCAGGCCACTTTCAGGCTGTCTTTTGAACTGTTTGGGCTGCTTTTGAGCTGTTTTGGGCCATTTTTGGCTATTTTTTGGGGGGTTGTTTTTAGGCAGTTTCTGTGGTATTTTTGTGGACATTTTGAGTGGGGGGGGGTTGGTTGTTTTTTAGGCAGTTTCTGCGATGTTCTTTGGGCCATTTTTGCCCATTTCTCAGGCCATTTACAGTCTGTTTTTGGGGTCATTTATTTGTGCTGTTTTGTCCGTGTCTTGAGCAATTTTTATGGGCATTTCTGGGGCATTTGCTGGGGCATTTTCAGGCTGTTGTCAGGCCAAATTTTGGAACGTTTTTGGCCAATTTTCAAGCTGTTTCCGAGGTGGGTTTTGGCTCATTTTGGGGTGTTTCTTGGGCCATTTTGGGGGCTGAATTTTGGGACTCTTTCAGCTGTCTTCTGGGCCATTTCCAAGGTGGTTTATTGGATGGTTTGGGGCTATTTGGGGGGCATTTTCCAGGCTGTTTCTGGGAGGGTTTCTTCGCCATATTTGGACTGTTTTGGGCTGTTTTTTAGGACCAATTTTCAGACTGTTTTTCAGATCATTTTTCAGGCTGGTTTTGAGGTCATTTTTCAGACTGCTTCTGGGAAATTTTTTGGGCCATTTTTGGCTGTTTTCTAGACCACAAACATGGGTGGGGGCAGGGCCAGCCAATGGTGGGATTAGCTGGTTCACCGAACTGGGCAGAATTTAAACAACTGGTTTGCCTGAACCGATCTGAACCAGCTGAATCCTACCTCTGCCCAGAGGCCACCCTGGACCCAATGGGATCTGGTCAGCTCCTCTAGGCATTACTTACTGCTATTCCAGATGTGGGGCCGGCTGGCCAAGGGGGCATCCATTGGTGTCCACTCTCCACAAGTCTAGTTGCCTCACCTTGGTTTTGGCCAGGTCTTTGCCGAACTCTGTCAAAGAGGGGGCTGGTCATGGTCCCCTCACCACTTGGGTCTCCTGAGATATGCCATGACCATCGTCTAGCCGGAGTTTCAGGCTGGCCAAGCAGAACTAGGTGGGTGGACCCACCTGCTGTTGACTGAACTGCAACAGGGCCCTCAGTGTGGCTGCTGCCTCCTCCCCCAACTCCCCATGCTGTCAGGACCTAACGTCAGAAAAACTGGCCTCACCAAACCGTTCCCAAAGCAGCTCTATTGTTTGACTGCCAGGGGTGGTGGAATAGCTCCATTCCCCGACATCATCACCCAAAGACAGGCACGTCTCCTGCCACCATGTCAAATAGCTGCTAGACAGATTTTATGTAGATAGCAGTGTCCCGAACCAGCGGCTGCCAATGAACTCTTCCACCATTCTCTGATGCATCCCATTTCTTGCCCTGCATCCTGGACCAATACCACATGGGCTAGCTTTACATATCTGGGGGCCTCACACTTCTTGGGGCATACATCCAACTGGGTAGCCCTATCGTTTTGCACTGGAAGGATTGCCATTGGGGATACCATACCCAGTGCTATGATGAAACCCGGTCACTATGTGTGCCCCCATCTGCATTTCTATCAGCTCGGTGACAAACATCACTGGCATCCCCCCTGCTACATATCTGTCCAGCTGGCAAAAGGCCACCGGCACCCCATCAGTTGCATTTTGAAAAGGATGTTTGGGACAACAGCTTGAATGCCTCATCTAGTATATCCAGTTTGTTCAAACATGACTTAGATGAAGAGATTGGAAGAGAACTCATCAAATTTGCAGGTGACACCCAGTTGTGGGGAACAGCCAATACTTTAGACCCGTAATGACAAGCCTATAGCACATGTGCCCGAATGTGGAACCATGTCGGCTGGCACATGCAGCATCGCCCATTTCTCTTCTGGATTTCTGGCACACGTGCACATGTGACAATCAGCTTTTCTTAACGTGTGTGGCAGTCCCAGAAACTGGAAGTGCTGGTCTTCTGGTTTCTGTTTTGTGCATGTGCAATGGTCAGCTGATTGTTGTGCACGCATGCACGCCAGTAACTGGAAGACAAGCTGGCTGGTGCACATGCGTGTGTCAGAAACAGGAAGTTCATTTCCCGGTGCTTGCATGCCCACTTGGCAGCTTCTGTTCTGGGTCACGTCCCTGAAAAGGTCTGCCCTCACTGCTTTAGAGGATAAGCCCAAGATACAGAAGGATCTTGACACATGTGAGCACTGGGCCCTTTCCAGTAAAATGCAATTCAATGGGGAGGAACTTACACTTAGGCAAGAAAATCTAAATGCACATCTATAGAAGAGGTTGTACTTGGCTCAAGAGCAGAAATTGTGTCTGGGACCTAGAAACAATCACAGTGCGCTGTAATTGCCGAAAAAGTCAATTCAGTCCTCCTCTGCAACATCACAGGGATGGTATCAAGATCATATAAAGTGTTAGTACTGTGTTATACTGTAGTAAGGCTACACTTTGAACCCTGCATCCAGTTTTGGTCACCAGAATACAAAAGTGTTTAGGCTGCAGAAAGAGTGCAGAGAAGAAGAACAAAGTCATGAAGGGAACTGGAGGGTAAAACATACGATGAACAGTTGTAGGAATTGGGTAACAGAGAGAAGGAGCGGAGTGATGTGATAGCAGTTTTTCAGTACTTATTATATTTCTCTTGACTCAGCTGCGAATGTAGGTTGCTAGGAGTCTGAACATGACTGATAGCACATAATAAGTGAGAGGAGCTGGCCAATGCAATAGTTAGATAGGACAAGCCTGTTTTTCAGCCTCCTGTCAGGAGATGGCAGCATCTGTGACTGGAAAGCGAACAGTACAATAGCGGCCTCTCCGGTTGACCTTAAAGGAGTTAAAACCATCGAGTACTGTATGGCTAGAAAGGACGAAAAAGAAAAGCACAGAGGAACTTTCTCATCCAAAACACACACGGAAGAGAAGGGAGAGTAGCGTATAGAGAGGCTCTTCCGAGGTTCGAAGCAGCAGCTGGGAGGTGAGTTGGGGGCTGGTGGGAGGAGAATCCGGGAGCCACTCAGGCTGTTTGGTTCCCTCCACGGCCTGGAAGCAGAGAAGCAACTAGATAGAATGTGGAATAATAGCTGGGGGGGGGGGGGATCTTTGAGGTCATCTAGTCCAGCCCCCTGCTCCAGCAGGAGACCTTTTACATTTCAGTCACATGGCTGTCCAGTCTCTTCCTGAAAGCCTCCAGTGATGGAGCATCCACAACTTCTGCAGGCAAACCGGTTAATTGTTCTCACAGTCAGGAAACGTTTCCTTGTTTCTGGGTTGCTTCTCTGCCTGATTCGTTTCCATCCATTGCTTCTTGTTCTGCCTTCAGGTGCTCTGGAGAAGAGGTTGAGCCCCTCTTCTTTGTGGCAGCCCCTCAGATATTGGAAGACCTCTATCATTTCACCCCTCGGCCTCCTCTTCTGTAGACTGGAAGATTTCCAATTTCAACTCTTTTGTTCTGTTATGGACCCTGTTATGTTTTCTTGGCAATAATATCGGACTGATCTGCCACTGTGTCTTTTGGATTTTTTTACTTCCACGTCTAGCCAACAAGCAGGATATTTCCTATTGGTGCCCCATCCATGTATTAATCAGGTTCAACTAAAAAGGTCCTATTGATCTTTTTAGTTGGCTTTTACAGTGCCTTTTACAGGTGACATCATGCTTCACGATCAGGCTGATTAGTGACACGTGCAAGTCCCAAATGCAGTCAGTAAGTGAGGCCTGCTTCAATGGGAATGTCAACAGAGTAGTTGTGGAAAGTATTTTCTGCCCTTACTTAGATCTCAGGACTTTCATGGGCAAAACGGTTGTTTCAAATCTTGCAGAACCTTTAGGCATCATTTCATCAGTTAAGGCCCCCACATCTCTGAAAGTATTGAAAGGTTTGACTGTAACAATTTTGGAATACTTTTTGGGCTGAAAACACATAGATTTTCCAAATATATATGTTTGTAGGTTTGTTTATTTCTATTTTTCTCTGAATGCATATATCTACAATTGTATAATCTATCCCCATCACTTCCAGATATATTTCACAGAAACTCTTTGCAGTGCTAAGAATTTGGGGTTTTTGTTCACAAAAAATTATTAATTGATCAAAATATAAGCTATAGAAGTGCAAAGAAAAATGAAAATAATGGTAGAAGGGAGGAAAAGGGGGAGCGAGGAAAAGAAAAGCATTGAATTCTGACTCCTTTTGGTGCACTAGAATAAGGTGCTAACATAAAACCTCAACTATTTACTTTCATAAGATAACATAAACTAGCCACTTTTATAACAACAAACATATCTAATCTACAGAACCCAAAATCAAACAATATTTTTTCTCTATCTCAACAACAGAGTCCAAAAGCAGTTTGCACATACAAACAAAATTATTCCTGTTCTTTTTTTTAATCAAAGCAGCCAATTTACCCATCTCTGCTAACTCCATCAGGTTTTGCAGCCATTCTTCCATTGTGGGAATGAAAATATTCTTCCATTTTTGCTCACAAAGTATTCCTGCCTCCATCAACATATATAACATCTGTTTTATTTTTTAAAAGTTCTTTATCCATTAAGCCTAAAATAAACTATCTTCTATTAAGATGTGTATCTTACTCCAACATTTCTTTGCTCTGTGACATGCCCACCATAAATGATGAAAAGCTCTTCTTTATATTTCCCAAATTGTTGCCTTTATATCATTCCCTAAGCATATCATATCATAAATAGTTTTGCCTTCAAAATCTTAATTCATGGCCCTCTAGCTCAAGTAACCTCTTAATTTGGAGAGACAACCACTCTTTTTGCCAGACAAAACAACAAGCATCAAAGTACAATTACAAATTTGGTTAACCCAACCTCCTTGTTCCTTAGGTCTTGGAATAATTTATATTTAATTCTTGGTTTTACCCCTTGCAATATAAAATTAGAGATCTCCATCTGCCATTGTTTAAATGAAGTATCACTTACAATACAATACAATACAATAGCTGAGTTGGAAGGGACCTTGGAGGTCTTCTAGTCCAACCCTCTGCCTAGGCAGGAAACCCTATACCATTTCAGACAAATGGCTATCCAACATTTTCTTTTTTTTTATAATAAATGTTTTTTTAATTTTAATTGAAACAAGTACAGCATCTTTCTTTACATCTGTAGAAAATGTATCAATCGATTACAGATCCTCCACTGTCAACAAACATAACTCATATTAACTTAAGCATTATTATATATCCATTTTCATTTGACTGTAATTATTATTTAAAAATATTAATACAAGTAATAATCTTGAACAATACCTGCCCACACCAGTGGGAAAAGAAAAAAGCAAAAAGAAAAAGCAAAAAAAAAAAAAAAAAAAAAAAAAAAAAAATAGAACAAAAAAAAAAGACAAAAATGACAAAGGACAAGGCAGGAAGAAAGAACAAAACACAGGTATTCAACATTTTCTTAAAGACTTCCAGTGTTGGAGATTTCCAGTGTTTCTTAAAGACTTCCAGTGTTGAAAGACTTCCAGTGTTGTCCTTCTGGAGGAAAGTTGTTCCACTGATTTATTGTTCTTAACTGTCAGGAAATTTCTCCTCAGTTCTAAGTTGCTTCTTTCCTTGATTAGTTTCCACCCATTGCTTCTTGTTTTACCCTCAGGTGTTTTAGAGCACTCCCTCTTCTTTGTGACAGCCCCTGAGATATTGGAACACTATTTTCATGTCTCCCCTAGTCCTTCTTTTTATCAGACATGACCAGTTCCTGCAACCGTTCTTCATATGTTTTGTCCTCCAGTCCCCTAATCGTCTTTGTTGCTCTTCTCTGCACTCTTTCTAGAGTCTCCACATCTTTTCTACATCATAGTGACCAAAACTGAATGCAGTATTCCAAGTGTGGCCTTACCAAGACATTATAAAGTGGTATTAACACTTCACGTGATCTTGATTCTATCCCTCTGTTTATGTAGTCTAGAACTGTGTTGGCTTTTTTGGCAGCTGCTGCACACTGCTGGCTCATATTTAAATGGTTGTCCACTAGGACTCCAAGATCCCTCTCACAGTTACTACTATTGAGCAAGATACCATCTATACTGTACCTGTGCATTTCGTTTTTCTTGCCTAAGTGTAGAACCTTACTTTTTTCACCATTGAATTTCATTTTGTTAGATAGTGCCTAATGTTCAAGTTTGTCAAGATCCTTCTGTGTCTTAAGCCTATCTTCTGGAGTGTTGGCTATTCCTGCCAGCTTGGTGTCATCTGCAAATTTGATGAGTTCCCCATTTATTCCCTCATCCAAATCATTGATGAAGATGTTGAAGAGTACTGGGCCCAAAACAGAGCCTTGGGGTACTCCACTGCATACTTCCCTCCATGTAGATGCAGTTCCATTGAGGACTACACGTTGAGTGCAGTTGGTCAGCCAGTTACGAATCCATCTGGTGGTGATGCTGTCTAACCCATATTCTTCTACTTTATCTAGTAGTAGGTTATGGTCTACCTTATCAAATCCCTTACTGAAGTCCAAGTAAACTATATCGACGGCATTCCTCTGGTCCACTAATTTTGTCACTTTGTCAAAGAATGCAATAAGATTAGTCTGGCATGATTTGTTTTTGACAAACCCATGTTGGCTTTTGGCTGTTTTGTTTACTTCTAGGCGCTGCTTGATTATCTTTTCCAGAATCTTTCCTGGTCTGTAGTTTCCTGGATCTATTTTTTTTCCTTTTTTGAAGATGGGAACCACATCAGCTCTTTTCCAGTCCTCTGGCAGTTCCCTGGTGCTCCAGGATATCTGAAAGATATCGTTCAGTGGTTCTAAGATCTCGTCTGCCAGTTCCTTCAGAACCCTGGGGTGTAATTCATCCAGTCCTGGTGATTTGAACTCGTCTAGGGTAGAGAGGTGCTCACATATCATTTTCATCCCTATTTCAACTTGTGTTCCTAATCTGATTTTTGTGGTGCTATTTTTGACTGTTCTATCCCTTTGTGTAAAGACAGATGCAAAAAAATAAGTTAAATAGGTCTGCTTTCTCCCTGTTGCTTGCCACCTTCTTGTCACTTTCTCCCAGCAATGGACCAATTGTTTCCTTAACCTTTTTCTGGTTTTTAACATGTTGGAAGAAGCTTTTTTTGTTATTTTTTACTTTTGTGGCAAGCTTCTTCATTGTAAGCCTTAGCTTTCCTCATTTCATCTTTACAGGCTCGGGCTATTTGCTGATATTCTGCCTTAGTTATTTCCCCCTCTTTCCACTTTTTATACTTATCTTTTTTGACTTTCAATTTGTCAAAGAGTTCTTTATGCAGCCATGCTGGTTTCTTTTGGGAGCTGTTATCTTTCTTCTTCATTGATATTGTGCTAGACTGAGCTTTTGTAATCTCATTTTTCAAAATTTCCCAAGCTTCTTTTCGGAGATAATGTTTTTTATTTTCCATTTTTTCATTTTCATACACTCACATATATACTGTGCATAGCCAACACCATACAACATTAAACAATAATCGCAGCAATTCCTCTTGTCAACAATACCCCAGAAAAAAAGAAAAAAATTGGCTACAGTATAGTACCATCTTGTACCAATTATCTGGACATACCTTTAACAATCTTTGGACCATAATGTTATTATCCACTTTTAATGTAAATACTTTTAATTATATTTTAATGTTAGTATTTTTAATATAGTGTAAAGACAAATGTATATTGCTGGTCTTTGACCGTAATAAAGATCTTACTTACTTACTTACTTACAACAATACCTCAAAAAATAGAAACCCAATATACCTCTTCCACTCTCCATACACCTCTTTCTTCCACCCCACTCCTACTTTCTATCTTCCCTCCATCATCCCCCTCTAGCCTACTTCCCTCTAGCACTCCTCTCTCCCGATCCACTCCCTCCCTTCCTTCTCACCTTCCCTCCCACCCTCTCTCCCATCCCTCTCTACCCATCTTTCTTCTATCCCACTCCTCCTCCCCTTGGTGTATTTCCACTATATGTCAATGTACTTAACTTATCCTATTTTTACAGAGAAATTAAAGAAAAATAGTATACATGCGAAGTCACATTACATTGAAATCTAACACATCGTATCTAACGTAGTATATATCCCTCCCTCCCCCCCTCCCCCAACCCCCCACCTCTTTCCCCCCCCCCGGACTTTCCAGAGCCCATACACGGTATAGATTTTTAACAAACACAGTCTAAAATATGTTGAGAAAAAAGAAATGAAAAAAAAAGTTAATAACATCTCTACATTGATCTTAGCTTCTTCTAAGCTAAGAAGGGAAGAAGATATAGTTTTGCTGGCAAATGCCCTTCGATTTTTGCAGCTTCTGTGTCTGCAGAGAGAGGGGGCCAGCCCGAGGCAGAACGGCATCTGTGCTGGGAACTTCAAACTGCCTTGCGCAGTGCAAAGTAAGATTTATCCCACTCTGTTCACAGATTGATTTATTTGATTTTAATACGAGCTGAGCCCGTTTACGAGGACATTAATTGTTTATCCAAATCCTAGCTTCATTTTTTTTACAAGATCTTTTTCTGAAAATCTATTTATTTAGAGGCTTTTAAAATGGTGCCGAGCCGGCTGGATTCTTCTGTAACAATGATTATTTTCTTAATTTCCTTGTTAAACTCTACAGAACTTTAAAATTTCAAAGGAGAGAGGAGTGATTTATTACCCTGCCTCACAATCGGCCAGCAGAAACTTATTAATTAGTTTCATTTTTACAAGACTTCCTTTCTCTCATTAATTTTGCTTACCTGGAGATACTTAAATGGTGATGAATCTGCTGAACTGTCTTGTCACAATGCTTATTCCTTTGTAAAGCCTTGCCAAGACTCAAACTTCAAAACAAAGGGAGAAATTCAGCATCTCTTCCCATAGCTGCACAGTCGGCCAGTAGAGTTTTATTAACTGCTTGAAGATAAAACTTGGAATGGCCTCAAAACCAAATCCTAACTTGAAGCCCCCCCCTCTACTCCCAGAAGCACATCCCCAATACCTAGCACAAAGTCGCAGCCCCTGCTCCCTACGCCCCCTGCTGGAGACTTGCTAACGAAAGAATTCTTCTTGAAGGAATTAAGCGAGGTTCTCAACGCTCAGACAATTAAAATGGAAGATAAACTTAGAGACTTTAAAGAGGAGATAAAACAGGAGATAAAACAGGAGGGAAAAGAAGAAATAAAAGAGGAAATAAAAGAACTTAAACAGGAGTTGTATGATAAAATTGATGCGAGGGTTGTTAAAATTAAAGATGAAATGCTGGGACATGTAACTGTATTGACAGAACATGTTTCCAGAATTGAAGATAGTCTAGAGGATCTTAATGAAGCTAATACCAACTTGACATCGAAAACAGAGGTGGTGCAACAAAAAGTTGAAAATGCTGAAAAAGAAATTATTATGATACAGTATAGACAAATGGAACTGGCATTAAGAGTAAGGGGGCTGCGTGAAGAGAAACAGGAGAACCTGAAACAGATTCTATCAGAAGCTTTTGACCGTCTGGTTGGAAGACCGGGGACTAAGATCGACTAGCAAATCAACAAAGTTTATCGCGTTAACTCCTGGGTGGCAAAGCAGAAACAGCTTTCTCGAGACATCGTTATATACTTCACTACAAGAGAGCTCAGAAACATGATACTACAAGAGTCTTATAACACTAAGCTCCAAATTGGCAGTCAAGACCTGACTGTTTTGAAAGAGATACCACCTCAAATGTTAAGAGCCAGGAGAGACTACGCTTTTTTAGTCGAAGAGCTTAGAAACCGTCAGATACAGTACAGATGGGACACACCATTTGGTATTATACTTACATTTGATAGGCAAAGATATCGTCTCAACTCTGTATGGAAAGCCCGAGATTTTTACCATAATATTTTGAAGGTTGGGCATCCTGCATCATCTGGACCTGGAGAAAGACCACAAGAAGGACAGGACAGACAGCAAACTACACAACTATCAGATAAGATGGAGCATCTCTCTCTCCTAGAAGTGCAAGGTGTTATGGAACAAAGACCTAGCCATATGATTACTAGATGAATGGAGAAACAAGCTAAAAGGCAACAACCTCAACAATCACCGGCCATCGATCAAAGAGCTACAGCAACAAGTCTGGAAGCAGTGGGAAGAGCTAGGCCAAAGGTTAAACAGGACATGCAGGAAGCTCTAAAAAAGCTTCAGCTAATCAAAGATGACAACTAAGATCTTAACATGGAATGTCAATGGATTGAATTCTCCACAGAAGAGAAAGAAAATATTTCACTATCTTAAACAGTTTAAGAATGATATAATTTGTTTGCAAGAAACTCATATCAAATCAACTGATCAAAAATATCTGATTAACTCAAAACTTGGTCAACATTTTGTAGCTTCTGCTATGGAAAAGAAAAATGGTATAGTTGTATACTTAAGAAAAGACATGAAAGCTGAATTAATTGAAGCAGATCCCTTTGGAAGATATATCGCGTTAGATCTAATCCTAGAAGGGAAAAAGACATTACTTTTGGGAATTTATGCTCCTAATCAACAGCAAGACGGATTCTATAGAAATCTTCATGCCAAATTAGTACAGTGGGACTATAGGTCTTGTATACTATTGGGTGACTGGAATGGCGTGATAGACACTAAGAGAGATAAGAAGACTTCTCGCCCAAATACCAAGATGTGAGCAAAGCTACCCAAACCTTTTTTTGACATGATGGATGACTTTGAACTGAGAGATATTTGGCGAGAAAGAAACGTAGAGGAATATGATTTCACTTTCTTTTCTGATAGACATCAATCCCTTTCAAGGATTGATTTTAAATAATCACTAATGATTTGCTTTCTAGGGTGAAGAAGACAAAGATTGCGGCTAAGGTCCTTTTGGATCATAACCCAGTTTGGATGGAATTGGGAAGGGTAGTGCAGGCAAGAAGGTCTTGGAGATTGAATGAAAACTTATTTAGATATGAAAAGTATAGTAATGATTGTAAAAAATTGTTATCTGAATACTTTGTTTTTAATATGAATAAGGGTACACCTATGGAATTCGTATGGGATGCAAGCAAAGTTTATATGAGAGGAGTGCTGATGAATATAAAATTTCCCAAGCTTCTTGAGTTGTTTTCCCCTTGAAGATTCTCATCCATGGAATTCTTCCCAAGCTCTCTCTAAGTTTATTGAAATTAGCGCTCTCAAAGTCCAAGACACTAGTTTGACTTTGTTCTACTACTTGTGTTTGCATAATGTTGAATTCCAATATTGCATGGTCACTTGCCCCCAGGGTTCCTGTGGCTTCAACACCTTCTATCATTTCCTCTCTGTTAGTGAGAATTAAGTCCAATATGGCTGATTCCCTTGTTCCCTTCTCTAATTTTTGGGAAACAAAGTTGTCTACTAGGTTTGTTAGGAACCTGTTGGATCTTCCACGGTACAGAGTTTGTTTCCCAGGGTAGTTAAAATCTCCCATTATTATTGTGGTGTGCTTCCTACATATCTTAGTTAGCTGGCTAGCAAAAAGTTCATCTACTTCCTCTGCTTGTTTGGGTGGCCTGTAGTATAGACCTATGGCAATGTCATTTCCCCCACCCAACCTTTAATATTGACCCAAATGCATTCAAGATAGTTCTCATCATTGTTGTGCTCTATTTCTGTAGAGATGTAGTTATTTCTTATATATACTCCACCTCCTCTTTTGTTTGGTCTATTTCTTTTAAATAATTTAAATCCTTCTAGCTGTATGTTCCATTTGTGGGTTTCATCCCACCAAGTTTCTGTAATGGCAACAATATCGTATCTGCCCTCATTTACTTGAATTTCTAATTCACCCTGTTTATTCCTCATACTCTGTGCATTGGTGTATAGACGTTTGAGTCCATTCTGATTGACCCTGTGTTTACTGTCTACATAACCTGTGTTGTGCCTGACTGCTCCTATTTTCTTGCTACTTGTATGATTCATGCGCCTGGTATGGCACTCACTATTAAATGCTTGGTTTTGCTTGACCCGCACAAACATCTATGTTACATGCACTGATAACCCTATGAATTTTAGATTTAGTATTGGTAAAGTCTGAAAGAGAAATGCATCTTTGGTAATTAGGGTTCTGGAGGCTAATGCATAAAAAGAATGGTTACAGGAATTGGGTATATCTAGTCTAATGAAAAGGACTAGCGGAGACATGACAATAGTGTTCCAGTGTATGAGGGGCTTCTATGAAGCCAAAGAAAAGTCAAACTATTTTCCAAATGGATGGAAACTAACCAAAGAGAGAAGCAACCCATAACTAAAAAGAAAATTCCTAATGATTATAGCAATCAATCAATGGAATAGCTTGCCTTCAGAAGTTTAGGTGCTCCATCACTGGAGGCTTCCAAAAAGAGATTCGAAGTCCACTTCTGAAGTGGTAGAGCAGAGGGTTGGAGTAGAAGACCCTTAAGGTCCTTTCCCACTCTATTATTCTGTTATATATTGCATTCATCTTAATTACAGCAATTCTATCCAATAATTGCTATACTAAGAATTTGCATTGATCCAAGTCAACAAGATAGCAATATAGCAATAGCAGTAGACTTATATACCGCTTCATAGGCCTTTCAGGCCTCTCTAAGCGGTTTACAGAGAGTCAGCATATTGCCCCCAACAATCTCATTTTACCCACCTCGGAAGGATGGAAGGCTGAGTCAACCCTGAGCCGGTGAGATTTGAACCGCTGAACTGCTGATCTAGCAGTAGCCTGCAGTGCTGCATTTAACCACTGCACCACCTTGGCTCTTGGCTAAGATAATTTCATGGTTGAATGCAAATGTGAATTTGGATCTCTGTAATCTTCAATGTGTCAAATAAATCATAAACAATCTAAGGTAATTTTAACATTGTGGAATATTTTCTTTTTACCTTTCATATATATAGTGTTGTTTTTTTTACATCTTCTGCAACCATTTTATAAGCGATTTCTTTGAATCTTACAGGCAAAGAGGATGCCAATAAGAGAACTCTGGACAACTGAGAATAACAAGCAGTGTTAAAAAGAAAAGCAAATCAAGCCAGAAATCAAAACATTTCCGTTTCCTTCAGAAAACCCCAAACTTCTCCTTCTTCCCCAGCAGGCAATGAAGAACAGATTTCGAACTGGAAAAAGTAGAGTATGCAGAACACAAGGATACATTACAGGTAGTCCTCGACTTATAATAATTTGTTTAGTAGCTATTTGAAGTGACAATGCCACTGAAAAACCTGACTGATGACCATTTTTCAAACTTATGACTATTGTAGCAGCCCCATGGTCACATGATTTATTTTTGAATCCTTGGCAGCTAACTCACATTTATGGTGGTTGCCCTGATTTAGGGCCACATGATCCCCTTTTGCAGACATGGCTATTGTGGGCAAAGTGCATATTTCAAATCATAACTGGGTGTGCACGAAATGATCCACATTGGAGAAAAGCAATATTAATGTGGCCAAAGCTTTAGTCAGAACTGCTCCTTGTGGTTGGTTCATGGAAGGACCCACATAGGGAAGGAGCCCTACATGTGCTCCCAATGAAGTGAGCTTGGCAACTTGGTGATACATTAGAGAACTCACACCAAGGAGAATCCTGATTGTGGGAAAAGTTTCAGTCTGAACTCCAGCCTGGTGATACACTAGATGATGCTCACAAAAAAGAAATCATATGAGTGTCCTGATTGCGGGAAATGTTTCACTGCAAATTCCCTCCTTCTTATGCACCAGAGAACTCACATAGGGGAGAAACCTTTTGAATGTCCAGATTGTCAAAAAAGTTTCAGTACAAAATACAACTTCACCTGTCACCAGAGAACACATACAGGAGAGAAACCTTTCGAATGTCCTGACTGTGGGAAAGGTTTCAGTAAGAATTCCCACCTAGTGATACACCAGAGGACTCACACAGGAGAGAAACCCTTTGAATGTCCTGACTGTGGGAAAGGTTTCAGTCAGAATTCCCACCTAGTCATACACCAGAGGATTCACACAGGAGAGAAACCCTTTGAATGCCCTGACTGTGGGACAGGTTTCAATCAGAATTCCCACCTAGTGAAACACCAGAGGACTCACACAGGAGAGAAACCCTTTGAATGTCCTGACTGTGGGAAAGGTTTCAGTAATAATTTCCACCTAGTGATACACCAGAGGACTCACACAGGAGAGAAACCCTTTGAATGTCCTGTTTGTGGGAAAGGTTTCAGTCAGAATTCCTACCTAATGATACACCAGAGGACTCACACAGGAGAGAAACCCTTTGAATGTCCTGACTGTGGGAAAGGTTTCAGTCAGAATTCTCACCTGAAGACACACCAGAGGACTCACACAGGAGAGAAACCGTATAAGTGTCCTGTTTGTGGCAAAAGTTACAGTTGCAATTCCAACATGATGATACACCAGAGGACTCACACAGGAGAGAAACCGTATAAGTGTCCTGTTTGTGGCAAAAGTTGCAGTCACAGTTCCAGCCTGGTGACACACCAGAGGACTCACACAGGAGAGAAACCATATAAGTGTCCTGTTTGTGGCAAAAGTTTCAGTCAGAATTCCAACATGATGATACACCAGAGGACTCACACAGGAGAGAAACCATATGAGTGTCCTGTTTGTGGCAAAAGTTTCAGTCAGAATTTCAACATGATGATACACCAGAGGACTCACATAGAGTAACCATGTTAGTGTTCTATTTCTGGCAAATTTTTCAGTCAAAATTCCAATATGGTGTTACAGCAGTGGATTCACAGGAAACACTTTGAATGCCCTGACTATGGCAAAAAGTCATTAGAAATGGCCAATCGTGAGACACCATAGGATATACACAGAAGAGAAACTCTTTGAATGTCCTATTTGTGGGAAAGGTTTCAGTCAGAATTCCCACTTAATAGTCATCCCTTAAATTTTATATAAAGTCACATATTGTCAATCAAGTATATTTGTATACATTATTATAATACTTCATTTGTTTGAGTGTCACTATTATTTCTTCATTTTAAAAAGGTATTCTAAATATGATTTCATTTATATTATAATAATTTGTTACATCATCTTCAACATGTCCAATAAGTGGTTTTTTAAATCATTCTATTATTTTGGTGTTGGTAACATTGTCTAATAAATTTTCAATTCCATATCATCTTTTTTTAATCTAACCACTAATTAAATAGATCCATGTCCTATAAAATTGTTTATCTTCTTCTAACCAGGGAGCCGAGGTGGCGCAGTGGTTAGAGTGCAGCACTGCAGGCTACTTCAGCTGACTGCAGTTCTGCAGTTCGGCTGTTCAAATCTCACCGGGTCAAGGTTGACTCAGCCTTCCATCCTTCCGAGGTGGGTAAAATGAGGACCCGGATTGTTGGGGGCAATTAGCTGACTCTGTAAACTGCTTAGAGAGGGCTGAAAGCCCTATGAAGCGGTATATAAGTCTAACTGCTATTGCTATTGCTATTCTTGTTCTCTAATTTCATATGTTAACTTACTCATTTTCACACATTCCATTGCTCATATAATCAATCTAATATATATGCATACAATTATTATGATTATTAAACATTCATTGCATGTAGCTATTATTACATCCTTTTTATGTGAAGCAAACTAAATTTAAAGTAAATTTATATTATGACATTTTATTATATCATCCTAGACTTATCCAATGGTGTTTGTATTCTGTTAGAAGATAGAAGTTAGATAGAGCAGCCCATTAACTTGCTTCTCGTAATGTGGCTTATATATATATATCTTATCTATGTTATATTTGTGCTGATAAATAAATAAAGGGAGACTAGTGTAGATCTATTTCAAGCTATTTAGCTCTCATCAGCTAGCCATACTCTTGCTGGGAATCGAACCTGTGCTCTATTGCCTCTCTTGCCTCATATTTGGGCATACCAGGGGTTGTGACTTTAAATATATATCTTATCTATCTATCTATCTATCTATCTATCTATCATCTATCTATCATCTTTCTTTCTTTCTTTCTTTCTTTCTATCTATCTATCTATCTATCTATCTATCTATCTATCTATCTATCTATCTATCTATCTATCTATCTCCCCCTCGTTTGCTAAAATTTGCATTTTGTGTTCCTGTGGAGTTAAAGACTACATTTAAGATATCTGACTGAAAAAATCAAGAAGCGGAGTCACCTACCAGAAAGAAGAAATTGTCAAAACAAAACTTGAAGAGCTGATTTTGACAGTGAGAATCTTGGAACTTTGGATTTGGCACAGACTGTTTGACTATGTCCTTTTACAACGAAATTTCTTTCCTTTTCTTTTTGAGGGGGAACATTTGAACTGGATTGGAGTTGGTGGATAAGAAGAAAGTGTGAGCGTTGAATTGTAAAGAATTGAGAGATGATTTGAAGAGGGAAAATAGCAAATCGGACGGTGGGAATTTAAAGAAATATGCGAAATTTTGAAAAACACATGCGAATCATTCGGGTTGAGAAAGGACGATAGGCAGGATATTAAAATGGAAGGAAGCGGAAATGAGAGCCAAAAAATAGAAAAAGCAAGAGAAGGTGAGGGAAACAATAAGCTCAGACAAATGATTTCATTGGATTTAATAGTGGCACAAAGAAAAGGGAGGAGAGTGTCCCAACAATAAAAGGGGGAGTAAAAAAGAAGGGAAGAGAATCGAGCACACAGGCACCAAGAAGAAAAAAGGAAGTTCACTACAGGGGGAAAATATAATAAAAAAAGAAAAAAGGGAAAATAGGGTGAGGAGACAAAAGGAAATCCTGAAGAGGGTACAACTAATGGCACAGCAAAAAGTCACAAAAAAGATTGGGAAGAAAGGATATATAGAGAGAAAGAGAAAGAAGAAGTTCAGAGATTGGGATAAAAGGCTCTCTAAAAATAAGTGAAAAGGATCAGGAAAGAACAAAAATTGGTAGGTGAGAGGAAGAAGGGAAATACACACATATATAATAATAATTAGGAGGGAAAGGTGGAGAATGTGAACGTTATTGTATGTTTTAATTAACTGTAACACTGAAATGTAACATGTATGTATGGTATAGAAAGGATTGTAAGTAAAAGTGAATTAAAGGTAGATTAATTAAGGTGAATAAGGATAGTAGGCCAGCTGATATGTATCAATAGTGGAATGTGAAACGATTATACTGGATTACAGATAAGAAAAATATCAGTTGGAAAAGTTACCAGGGGCCAAAAAAGAGGCTTGGGGGGGGGGGGAACCAATGGAACTCGTATATAGGTAGACCTTTAAAAGGAGAAGGTATGTAAAATTAGTAATAAGGAAAATAGTTTTTTTGAATATAATTATTAATGCCATTGATATTGAATGGGGTTTGCTCAAACGCTGAAATACACCATGCAAAATAGAGACTGGAAGGGAAAAAGAGAGAGGGAAAGCGAGAGAGAGGAAACAAGAGAGAGGGAAGCAGAAGGGAGGAAGGAGAGAAGGAAGGTGTGGAAAGAGGGCAAAGGAAGAGAGCAAGGGGAAGTAGAGAAGAGAGAGATCAGGGGAAGAAAGGAGATAGGGAGGAGGAGAGAGGAGAAAGGGTTGAAGATGAAATAGACTATAATATGGTGTATGGAAAGCAGAAGAGCAAATAAAATTGATGGGGCTTGATGGCAAGAGAAATTGATATATCACTGATTTTTTTAAAAATGTTTGTTAATATGTAATGGTATACTTTGGATTATGTGTATGTTAAAAAAGAAAAAGAAAAAAACTTTTTTGGACAAAAAAAATATTCAGAAAATTAATTTAAATTACAAACTCCCCAAAAAAGAAAGAAATTTTTAAAAACAAAAGAAGGAGAGAAACAACATTTAAATAGAAGGGAAAATGTGGCTCAAGAAGACAAAAACAGATTTACATATGTAATCCCCCCCCCCCGGTTGAGTATTAATAAATATATTGGAACAATATTAGTTTCCTCTCCTTGTAAAGCAAGCCCAAAATTTAAAAAGTAGCAAACAAATGTGACAGGAAAGTTAAAACATCAAAGCATTAACAATCTAGTTTTGTTTTAATTTTTATAAAGTCTAGAATGGCTTTTTATTTACCATGAATCACCATAAACATTGTCTCAGATCTGTCCGGGATGAAATATCTTTGTTTGATTCTTACGAATAAAACTTTTTCTTAATATTTTGGCTGAGAACAATAAAACAACTATTGTGCCTTATTCCTCAAAATCATAAACCTCTGTTGTCTCTTCATTTTCACCACAGTCCAGTCCAAATAGTTTTCCAGTTTGATATAGCAAGTCCATTTCCCAGCGACAACCAACTTCACTTCAAAGTGGTTCATCACACATCTAATCTGTTCACTCCAAATCTGTAGAATCCACATCTCCTTCAGCCTTCTCCAGCCAACCAGGAGTTTCCAAACCATGGCGAGGAATCTCTTAAGAAGTGGCTGATAGCACATAATCAGTGAGAGGATCTGGCCAATGCCATAGTTAGATAGGACAAGCCTGTTTTTCAGCCTCCTATCAGGAAATGGCAGCATTTGTGACTGAAGAGCCAACAGTAAAATTGCGGCCTCTCCAGTTGACTTTAAAGGAGTTAAAAACAACGAGTATTGTATTGCTAGAAAGGATGGGAAAAAAGGAGCACAGAGGAACTTCTTCCGAAACGGAAGACGAGAGGGGAGAGTGACATGCAGAGAGGCTCTGGTGCCTCTTCCAAGGATCAAAGCAGCAATCTGGTAAACCAACCTCCTCTTTCCTTAGCGGAATAATTTATATGTAATTCTAGGTTTCATCCCTTGTAATATAAACTCAGAGATCTCCATCTGCAATTGTCCAAATGGAGTATCACTTACAAGTATTTGTAAAGTCTAAAACAGAAAATGTATTTTTGTTAATTAGGGTGCTGGAGGTTAAAACGTACAAAGAATGGTTATAGGAATTGGGCATGTCTAGTCTAGTGAGAAGGACTAGGGGAGACATGACAACAGTGTTTCAATATTTGAGGGGCTCCTATGAAGATAAAGACGTCCATTTATTTTCCAAACTAACAAAAGAAACGATGGATGGAAACTAACCAAAGAGAGATGCAACCTATAACTAAAAAGAAAATTCCAAGTAGAATGGTGGTCTTATTTACAGATACAACCAAGGTTTGCACAGGATAGGAAGAAGAAAGGTATTACCAAAGATTACACAATATTAGATAAAGCTTTGATGCAGACAGAAAACAGGTTGATCAAAGTGTTATATAGATTTTTCTTGGAACATAAGCTAGAGGAGGAACATGTCAAAGAAACTATGGTCGCCTGGGTGAAATTTTTTGATTATAATGGGGAATCAGTTAAGTGGGAAAAACTTTGGATACGTAATCGGAAACTAACATTGGCTACGTCGTATAAAGAAAATTTTTATAAGATGTTCTACAGATGGCATCTCCCCCCAACACGACTCTCCAAAATGTTTAAAAACTGGCCCCAAATTGTTGGAAGTGTAAAAAAACACCAGGCAGTTTTTATCATATGTGGTGGACATGCAAGGAGGCAAAAAAATATTGGAAAATCATGGTTCAATCATGGTTAGAACAAATGATGGGATACCATATTCTGTTTAAACCAGAAATTTTTCTCCTAGGTATAATAGCGGAAGGGTTTAAGGAAGATACACTTTATCTAATTATACATGTACTAACTGCGGTGCGCATAACATGCATAATATTTGAAAAAAGAAAATATGCCATTTAAGCTAGATATAATCAGAAAAGTGTTCGCCTGTGCGGAAGCAGATAGGCTCACTCTTGAACTTAAAAATAAAGGGGAATCAGAATATTTTGAAGTCTGGAACAGATTTTATGACTGGTATAAAACAAGGTGACAAGACTGGAACAATGTATATATTGTGATTGGACAGAAGGATAGACAATGTATTAAATTGGCTAATTGTTAATGGTTGAGACTAGTTGTATATAATGTGAATGTATGTTCACTTCGACTTTGCAGTACTGCATTGTTTTAAATGTAAAAATAATAAAAATATACTCCAAAAAAAAATCCTAACGATTACTGCAATCAACCAATGGAATAGCTTGCCTTCAGAGGTTTTGGGTGCTCCATCACTGGAAGCTTTCAAAAAGAGATTTGACGGCCATTTCTGAAATGGTAGAGCAGAGGGTTGGACTAGAAGACCTTTAAGGTTCTTTCCCACTCTATTATTCTGTTATATACTGTAGTCATTTTAATTACAGTGATTCTAGCCAATAATTGCTATACTAAGAATTCGTATTGACCCAAGTCAACAAGAGAATTTCATGGTTGAATGCAAATGCGAACTTGGATCTCCCTAATCTTCAATGTGTCAAATAAATCATAATTAATCTAAGGTTATTTTAGCATTGTGGAATATTTCCTTTTTACCTTTAATGTATATAATTTTCTTTTTACGTCTTCTGCAACAATTTTATAAACAATTTCTTTGAATCTTACAGGCAAAGCGGATGCCAATAAGAGAACTCCGGATATCTGAGAATAACAAGCAACGTTAAAAAGGAAATTCAATCAAGCCAGAAATCAAAACATTTCCATCTCCTTCAGAAACCCACAAAATTCTCCTGCTTCCCCAGCAGGTAATCAAGCAAAGATTTCGAACTGGAAAATGTAGAGTATGCAGAACACAAGTATACATTACAGGTAATCCTCGACTTATAACAGTTCATTTAGTAACTATTCAAAGTGACAGTGGCACTAAAAAACCTGACTTATGACCCTTTTTCACACTTATGACTATTGCTGCAGCCCCATGGTCACGTGATCTATATTTGAATTCTTGGCAGCTAACTCAGATTTATGACGGTTGTCCTGTTCCAGGGTCACGTGATCCCCTTTTGCAGCTCCACAGATGTGGCTATTGTGGGCAAAATGTGTATTTCAAATCATAACTGGGTGTGCACGAAATGATCCACATTGGAGAAAAGCAATACTAATGTGGCCAAAGCTTTAGTCAGAACTGCTCCTTGTGGTTGGTTCCTGGAAGGACCCACATAGGGAAGGAGCCCTACATGTGCTCCCAAGGAAGTGAGCTTGGCAACTTGGTGATACATTACAGAACTCACACCAGGGAGAATCCTGATTGTGAGAAAGGTTTCAGTCAGAACTCCAGCCTGGTAATATATTAGAGGATGCACACAAAAAAGAAATCATATGAATGTTCTGATTGCGGGAAATGTTTCAGCAAGAATTCCAACCTGTTGAGACACCAGAGGACTCACACAGGAGAGAAACCCTTTGAATGTCCTGACTGTGGGAAAGGTTTCAGTCAGAATTCTGACCTAGTGATACACCAGAGGACTCACACAGGAGAGAAACCCTTTGAATGTCCTGTTTGTGGCAAAAGTTTCAGTCACAATTCCCAATTGGTGGTACACCAGTGGCTTCACACAGGAGAGAAACCCTTTGAATGTCCTGACTGTAGGAAATGTTTCAGTCACAAGTCCACCCTGTTGAGACACCAGAGGACTCACACAGGAGAAAAACCCTTTGAATGTCCTGACTGTGGGAAAGGTTTCAGTCAGAATTTCGAGCTGTTGAGACACCAGAGGACTCACACAGGAGAGAAACTCTTTGAATGTCCTGACTGTGGGAAAGGTTTCAGTCAGAATTCCAACCTAGTGATACACGAGAGGACACACACAGGAGAGAAACCCTTTGAATGTCCTGACTGTGGGAAAGGTTTCAGTCAGAATTCCTACCTAGTGATACACCAGAGGACTCACACAGGGGAGAAACCCTTTGAATGTCCTGACTGTGGGAAAGGTTTCAGTCAGAATTCCAACCTAGTGAAACACCAGAGGACTCACAGAGGAGAGAGACCCTTTGAATGTCCTGACTGTGGGAAAGCTTTCAGTCAGAATTCCTATCTAGTGAAACACCAGAGGACTCACACAGGAGAGAAACCCTTTGAATGTCCTGACTGTGAGAAAAGTTTCAGTAACAGGTCCAACCTGGTGATGCACCAGAGGACTCACACAGGAGAGAAACCTTTCGAATGTCCTGAGTGTGGGAAAAGTTTCAGTCAGACTTCCGACCTAGTGATACACCAGAGGACTCACACAGGAGAGAAACCTTTCAAATGTCCTGATTGTGGGAAAAGTTTCAGTAAGAGGTCCAACCTGGTGATGCACCAGAGGACTCACACAGGAGAGAAACCCTTTGAATGTCCTGTTTGTGGGAAAAGTTTCAGCAAGAATTCTCCCCTGGTGATACACCAGAGGACTCACACGGGAGAGAAACCCTTTGAATGTCCTGACTGTGGGAAATGTTTCAGTAACAAGTCCACCCTGTTGAGACACCAGAGGACTCACACAGGAGAGAAACCGTACGAGTGTGCGATTTGTGGGACAAGTTTCAGTTCCAATTTCTGCCTGGTGCAACACCAGAGGACTCACACAGGAGAGAAACCTTTCGAATGTCCTGACTGTGGGAAAGGTTTCAGTCGGAATTCCGACCTAGTGATACACCAGAGGACTCACACAGGAGAGAAACCTTTCGGATGTCCTGACTGTGGGAAATGTTTCAGTCACAAGTCCAGCTTGTTGATACACCAGAGGACTCACACAGGAGAGAAACCCTTTGAATGTCCTATCTGTGGGAAAGGTTTTAGTGATAATTCCAGCCTGGTGACACACCAGAGGACTCACACAGGAGAAAAACCCTTTGAATGTCCTGACTGTGGGAAAGGTTTCAGTCAGAATTCCAGCCTAGTGATACACCAGAGGACTCACACAGGAGAGAAACCCTTTGAATGTCCTGCCTGTGGTAAAGGTTTCAGCAGCAATTCCCACCTAGTGATACACCAGAGGACTCACACAGGAGAGAAACCCTTTGAATGTCCTGACTGTGGGAAAGCTTTCAGCAGCAATTCCCACCTAGTGATACACCAGAGGACTCACACAGGAGAGAAACCCTTTGAATGTCCTGATTGTGGGAAAGGTTTCAATCGGAATTCCCACCTAGTGATACACCAGAGGACTCACACAGGAGAGAAACCGTAGGAGTGTCCTGTTTGTGGGACAAGTTTCAGTTCCAGTTTCCGCCTGGTGCAACACCAGAGGATAGAAATCATGTCAGTGTCCATATTGTGGGGAATGTTTCATTAGAAAATTCTACCTCATGAGTCACCAGAGAACTCATATAGGAGCAAAATCGTATGAGTGTCCTGTTTGTGACAAAGGTTTCACTCAGAATTCTAACTTGATGAAACATCAGAGGTCTCACACGGGAGAGAAACCCTTTGAATGTCTTGACTGTGGAAAAGGTTTCACTACAAAATTACAGCTCACAAATCACCAGATGATACACACAGGAGATAATGCTTTTGAATGTGCTGACTGTGGGAAAAGTTTCACCAAGAATTCCAGTTTGGTTAAACACCAGAGGACACACAGAGGAGAAACCGTGTCCTCTTTGTGGCAAAAGTTTCAGTCAGAATTCCAACATGGTGATACATCAGAGGTCACATGAAAAACACGGAATGCCCTATTTAGGAAAAAGTTTTCAATGCAATTCCAACCTAGTGAAACACCAGAGGACTCACATGGGAGCGCCTTTCAAATGACCAGTCTGTGGATTGTCCTTTTGGCCAAAATGACTCCTTATCGCAGGGTTGTCAAACTAGATTTTATTGAGGGCTGCATCATGGTTCTGTTTGACCTGGGTGGAGGGCTGTGGTGGAAGTGGACAGGGGGGCATAGCTAACTTGACGTCACTTGTGTTGCATGCGCCTGTGGAAGCCCGAGTGCTTTACCAAGAAAAATGGGATTTCCAGCTCCATTTTCAGCTGCAGTGGTCTCCTGCAACCCTCTATCAATAAAAACGGAGCTCGGGAGGGTCCCCTGCGTCCCCCGCAACCTCCATTTTTAGTTGGAATGGCCTCCTGCAATCCTCTGCCAATGCAAATGCTGACAGAGGCACCATGGGCCAGTCCGATGTTTTCACGACAGCCCTGCGGCATGGATTTAACCACCCTGCGGCCCGCATCTGACCCTGGGCCTTGAGTTTGACACCCCTTCCTTATTGCATACAACTAAATATATAAGAGGCAAAAGTTGATGAGTTTGGAGAAGGTTTGAATTTCATTTTGAACTGCCGTTGAGAGTGTAGGTGAGAACACTGAATATTGGCCTCATCTGAATACTGGCTGATCATTTTGCTGCTCTTCCTGATGAAGCCGTCAAATGAACGGGCAAATTGTTAAGCTCAACAGTGGCTACTTCAGAGTTTGGAGAATCCCACCCTTGGGTCCTCCTAGCCCTTTCCCTTCCTCACAGGTCCCAATAGGTCAGTCGTCCCCCATAGGCTCCCCACATGGTTCCTTAGTCCTCCCACCCCCCCACAAACACAAAGAGGATCTCCACTTCTACTGGATCCCTGCAGTCCTTAGGCCTGACTCACAGCCTCCTCCATACCTTTTGAAGATCTCTGAATCTCATGAGGGGAAAGGGGACAGGGCATGTATCTCTGGGCTGTGTGACTGCCTAATAGAAAGAGCCATTCCTTTGACTGTGCCCGGGATTCATCCGTAGGCCATGCAGTGAACTTGTGGAAGCAGCTGTCATTTTGCCATGGCTGCCTGTGTCAATATGGTGGCTGCTTCTTGATCACTGGGAGTGGGACAAATTGTTCTGTTTTGCTACCTTAACACTTTGTAGACTATGTTAAGGAATTGTGGGTGCAATGAAAATGGTGTCTGCCTCTGGGAGATCTCCAAAAGGGCAGGCCATGTATCCCTGGGGTGCCTGATGAGTGGACAAGTACCTCTTGGCCAGCATTGTGCTGCAGTTGCCAATAACAGCCAATGTAGTCCTAGGTGGCATCAAGAGAGGAATAATGTCAAGACAACAAGAAAATATAGAATTGCTTTATGCAATACAACATTTAGAATACATAGTTGAGTGCTGGTCACCATGATATAAAAACGTTGAGACACTGAAAAATGTGCACAGAAGAGCAACCAAGGGGGACAAGATAGTTGTTTTCAAGTACTTATGCATCTGACACAAAGAAGAGCAGATTGACTTATCCTCTAGGGCACCAGATGGCAGGATAAGTAATTGGGGGAAGCTATTTAAAATGAGGCCCAACCTAGAAGATATGTATATCTTAAGAGCCAAGGTGGCACAGTGGTTAAATGCATCACTGCAGGCTACTGCTAGATCAGCAGGTCAGCGGTTCAAATCTCACCGGCTCAGGGTTGACTCAGCCTTCCATCCTTCCGAGGTGGGTAAAATGAGGACCCAGATTGTTGGGGGCAATATGCTGACTCTCTGTAAACCGCTTAGAGAGACCTGAAGGCCTATGAAGCGGTATATAAGTCTACTGCTATTGCTATTGCTATATGTATTTTTCCAGAGCAATTAATCAGTTTGCCTCCTGGTTTTGTGGGTCACTGGAGGTTTTCAAGAGTAGACTGGACAACCATTTGAGAGGGATGGTTTAAGTGTCCTGCCTTGAAGAGCAGGTTGGACCAGAAGACCTCCGATGTCCCTTCCAAGCCTATAATGCAACGTTTCCATGAATTTGGAGGCAGTTTAGAAGATAGGTAAAGAGCAGCCACATGAACTTCCTTGTGGATTTTTCGGGGGAAAAATTATTCAGAAAATTAATATAAATAAAATTCCAAAAAACCCCACAAAGCTTTTAAAGCAAAGCAAAAATAGACACAAGGTTTAAAAAGAAAGCAAAAAAATGTGCAAAAACAGATTTACATACACTATCCCCTCCCCTTGAGTATTCATACGTATGTCGGACCAATATGAGTTACCTCCCCTTGTGAAGCAGGCCCAAAATTTATAAAGTTCTGCCTCTATTTACAAACAATTTGACTTTCATCAATCTACTACACAGAGAGGCAAAGTGGTTAACAGGTGAATAAACAGCAAAATTAAAATCGCATTAACAATTTAGTTTTGCATTTAATTTGTATAAATCCAGAATGGCTTTTTATTTACCATAATCATTGTCTGTGATCTGTCCGGGATGAAATATCTTTGTTTGATTCTTATGAATAAAACTTTTTCTTAATATTTTGGTTGACTACAATAAAACAAGTATTGTGTTTTATTCCTCAAAATCATAAATCTTTGTTGTCGATCCATTTTCACCACAGTCCAGTCCAAATAGTTTTCCAGTTGGATATGGCAAGTCCATTTCCCAGCGACAACCAACTTCCCTTCAAAGTCCAGTTCATCACACATCTAATCTGTTCACTCCAAATCTGTAGAATCCACATCTCCTTCAGCCTTCTCCAGCCAACCAGCAGTTTCCAAACCATGGCGAGGAATCTCTTAAGAAGTGGCTGTGCTCCCTATGGAAGCTTCTTGGGAAGAGCTCGTGCTCACAAAGGGATTCATTTCTGTGCGCTCATAATCCCAAACGCTTCCATCAGTTTTTCAGGCCATTTCCAGGCTCTTTTTGGAGCCATTTTTGTGCTGTTTTTGTTTATTTTGGGGTTGTTTTTAGGGAGTTCCTGGGGTGTATTTTGGCCCATTTTTCAGGCCATTTACGGGCTTTTGGGGGGCTTTCTTTTGGCTGTTTTTGGCCATTTTTTCAGGCCCTTTTGGGGCATTTTCTGGGCTTTTGTCAGGCAGTAATTTGGGCTGTATTTTGGGATGTTTTGGGCCATTTTTGGCCTGTTATGGATTGCTTTTGGCCCAGTTTTGGGGTTGTTCTTAGGCAGTTTCTAGAGTGTTTTGGGGCCATTTTCAGGCCATTTACTGGCTGGTTTTGGGCCATTTTGGGGGCTGCTTTTTGGGCAACATTTGGACAATTTGTGGGTCATTTACCACCACGTTTTTGGGCCATTTTCAGACTGTTGTCAGATTGTATTCTGGGCGATATTTGGGGCTGTTTTTCAGGGTGTTTCCAGGGTGGTTTTTGGCCCATTTTTGGGCTATTCATAGCCATTTTGTGTGCTGTATTTTGGGATGTTTAGCTGTTTTCTGGGGTGGGTTTTGATTCTTTTTCAGCCTGTTTCTGGGATGTTTTTGGGGCCGTTTTTTGGCCATTTTTAGACATTTTCAGGGCTGTTTTTTGGACCATTTGTTTTGCCATTTCCAGGCCATTTTCAAGGTGTTTCTGGGAGGGTTTTGGGGGGCATTTTTAGCTGTTTTTCAGGCCCCAAAAATGTGTGGTGGTGGGACCAGCCAATGGTGGGATTAGCCGGTTCACTGAACCGAGCCGAATTTTAACAACTGGCTTGCCGAAACCGATCCAAACTGGCTGAATCCCACCTCTGCCCAGAGGCCACCTTGGACTCAATGGGATCTGATGAGCTCCCCTAGGCACTGGTCACTGCCGTGCCAGAGGTGGGCTGCCCTGCCGAGGGGGCATCCATTGTTTTCTACTATTAAAAAGTCTTGTTGCCTCACCTTGGTTTTGGCCAGAGCTTCTGCCAAACTCTGTCAAGGAGGGGCCTGGTCCCAGGTCCCCTCACCACTTGCGTCTCCTGAGATCTGCCATGACCATCATCTAGCCGGAGTTTCAGGCTGGCCAGGCAGAACTGGGTGGATGGACCCGCTGGCTTGACTGAACTGCAACAGGGCCCTCAGTGTGGCTGCTGCCTCCCCCCATTCAACTCCCCACGCTGCCAGGACCAACGTCGCAAAAATGGCCTCACCAAACCGCTCCCAAAGCAGCACCATTGTTTGACTGCCAGGCTCGGTGAAAAAACTCCACCCCCCATCATCATCACCTGCAGACAGGCAACTCTCCCGCCACCACGTCAAATAGCTGCCAGACAGAATCGATGTCAGTAGCAGGGTCCCAAACCACCAGCTGCCAATGAACTCCACCACCATTCTCCGGTGGGTCCCATCTCTTGTCCTGCATCCTGGACTGATGTAACGTGGGCCAGCTGTACATGTCCAAGGGCCTCAGACTCCTTGGGGCATATATCTAACTGGGAAGCCCCATCGTCCTGCCTGGAAGGACTGCCACTAGGGACAGGTCCACCCCCACTCCGTCAGTGGTCTCCATCACTGTTCCCTCAGCATTTCCCATGATACTCCCCTGCCTTCTTATACCCTGCAGGGAAAAGGTAGGAAACCAGCTGGAGACAAGGAGGGGGAGGAGGGAACACTGACTTACAGTCATGTTCCAAGCCTCCCGCACCAGAAAACAGCAAGTGACATAGTTCTTGGCATGAGATGTGTTTTAATGCAGGCTTGAAAACTCAGCACAAAGTATCTGCAAAGTTATCGCTAGCTGCTGCTGCTGCTTCACATCTGGTTTTAACAGCCCTGTATGCCCCTCTCCTCCCCAGCAGCTTCTGGATGCTAAGAATGGCGGAGAAGCTTTGGACCAGGGGTGGGTTCCGGCAGTTACAGCTCCTCTGTGCTCTCTTCTTTTTGGAAATTGATTGGCAGCCGTGGTGGAGGCTTCCTTTCGGTCGGCCCTCCTCCCCTTCCTCCTCTCGCAAGGGGGTGGCTGGCTGTGGGAAAGCCGGGGGGGTGCACGCAGGAGCAGGGAGATGACCCCCCCCCTTAAGCCAGTGCCAAAGGGCAGCAAAGGTGCCAGCGGGGCCACTGGCTGCTTGCTTAAGGAGGATCCTAGCAGGACGCAAAAGAACGTGGCTTCTCTCCTGCATTAAGGCCCCAGCCTTGCCGTGTCCCCCAGCTGCTAAGCCGAGCGCGGAGGGCGCAAGCGGGCGGCTAACGCTGCGTTACACGCAAATGTGGCGTGACATGATGTACGGGACCGTTTCTCTCGTGCGCTAAGGCTAAAGTGACCTTCCTCCTCCTCTCGTGGGGGGGGGGGAGGAATAACAGGGCAAGGCGATGGCTGGAGCCTTAGTGCAGGAGAGAAGCCGCGTCCTTTTGCATCCTGTTAAGATCCTCCTTAAGCGATCCTTTGCTGTTCTTTGGTGCATGCTTGAGGGGCGTCCCGGCTACAGAAAGCAGCTAGATGGGGAGGGGGTGTCTACCTGCTTTGTGCGATTTGTGTTTGTTGGGGGAGGGGCATGGATTGTTCGGCACTGAGAGAGAAGCAGCTGCGGCAGCGGGAAAACGAGGCTTCTTTGCCAGCCTTCCAGCTGAGAAAACAGAAATATTCGCCGGTTCTGTGGGCGTGGCTAGGTGGGAGGGCATATAACTGTGTGCTTGAGTGCCCCCAACTAGCCACGCCCACAGAGCCTTTAGCTTTAAAAAAAATTGAAATCCACCCCGTGACTGTTTCAGAAGAGGAAGTTCCTCTGGGCTTCTCGCCTGCTCCTATCCTTTCTAGCAAAGCAGTTCTCGATGGTTTTAACTCCTTTAAACTCAGCCACAAAGGCCGCATTTGTACTGTTGGCTCTTCAGTCACAGATGCTGCCATCTCTTGATAGGAGGCCGAAAAACAGAGTTGAGTCTTGCTGTGTGGTGGTAACGAAGGGGCTTTGGGCATTATGGCTTAAAGACTTTGTCCTTGTTTGGATCTGAATGAGGAGGGCTAATCCCATCACCCTGGAGCTGAAGATAGTTTGTGTTGCAGATGAGATGTCTTTCTGGAGCTATTAACAAAGGTGGGGGCTGCTTTCCAATAGAATGTGTCTCCTTTTCTCATCCAGGGAGGTATAATATTCTGCCTTTTTAATATTTCCTGCATTTCATTTTTCTAGGAGAGGGTGGGGGCTGTCTTTCTACCCCCCTTTCGCATCAACTGAGTTACATGTCCCCCAAGTTTAAAATTGAATTAGGCACAGGAGACATGGGACACCATAACAAAGCTCTACATCACAATGCCAACCTAACTGACGACATTTCATGCAAGCTTCTTTCCTAACTGATATCAGCATTTGCAATATTTTTTTCAAAAACAGATTCAAGAGGGATCTTGAAAATCAAGGGGAAGGCATAAGGTACAGTGTTTCCTTCCTGTTTGATTGGCAGCAACATATTTACCTGTTTGGTGCTTAGGGAAGTTTCAATCAGCTGTTACTTATTTTCATCTCTGTACCTGTTGGCACCTCTATTTGGTTGCTAATTGACACTGCACTGAAGCTCCCTACTGTTTGGAGTCTCAGGAAGACAAGTCTTGGGAGAAGCACACAGTCCTCAGGATTTCTGTTGATACCTTGGTGGTAAAAGTTTGGAACTCTACTCCTACAAAACGTGGGTTTTGAAAAGCATCTTTGGGACAGCAGCTTGAGCGCTAGAATATCCAGTTTGTTCAAACATGACTTAGATGAAGAGATTGGAAGAGAACTCATCAAATTTGCAGGTGACATTCAGTTGCAGGGAACAGCCAATGCTTTAAACCAGTGATGGCGAACCTATAGCACATGTACAAATGCAGAACCATGTTGGCTGGCACATGCAGCATCGCCCATTCCTCTTCTGGATTTCTGGCACACGTGCACTTGTGACAATCAGCTTTTCTTAACGTGTGTGGCAGTTCCGGAAACTGGAAGTGCTGGTCTTCTGGTTTCTATTGTGGCATGTGCAAAGGCCAGATGATTGTTGTGCATGAATGCACGCCAGTAACCGGAAGAAAAGCTTGCTGGTGCACATGCGTGTGTCAGAAACAGGAAGTTCATTTCCCAGTGCTTGTATGCCCACTTGGCACCTTCTGTTCCGGGTCACGTCCCTGAAAAGGTCTGCCCTCACTGCTTTAGAGGATAAGCCCAAGATACAGAAGGATCTTGACACATGTGAGCACTGGTCCCTTTCCAGTAAAATGCAATTCAGTGGTGAGAAACTAACACTTAGGCAAGAAAATCTAAATGCACATCTATGGAAGAGGTTGTACTTGGCTCAAGAGCAGAAATTGTGTCTGGGACCTAGAAACAATCACAGTGCGCTCTAATTGCCGAAAAAATCAATTCAGTCGTCCTCTGCAACATCACAGGGATAGTATCAAGATCATATAAAGTGTTAGTACTGTGTTATACTGTAGTAAGGCTACACTTTCAATCCTGCATCCAGTTTTGGTCACCAGAATACCAAAGTCTTGAGGCTGCAGAAAGAGTGCAGAGAAGAAGAACATAGTCATGTAGGGGACTGGAGGGTAAAACATACGATGAACAGTTGTAGGATTTGGGTAACAGAGAGAAGGAGCGGAGTGATATGATAGCAGTTTTTCAGTACTTATTATATTTCTCTTGACTCAGGTACAAATACAGGTTGCTAGGAGTCTGAACATGACTGATAGCACATAATCAGTGACAGGATCTGGCCAATGCCATAGTTAGATAGGACAAGCCTGTTTTTCAGCCTCCTGTCAGGAGATGGCAGCATCTGTGACTGAAGAGCCAACAATAAAATTGCGGCCCCTCCAGTTGACCTTAAAGGAGTTAAAACCATCGAGTACTGAATTGCTAGAAAGAATGGGGAAAAAGAAGCACAGAGGAACTTCTCCCGAAACACTCACGGAAGACGAGAGGGGAGAGTGACGCGCAGAGAGACTCTGGCGCCTCTTCCAAGGATCGAAGCAGCAATCTGGTAAACCAACCTCCTCGTTCCTTAGCGTCTTGGAATAATTTATATGTAACCCTTTGTTTCATCCCTTGTAATATAAACTCAGATATCTCCATCTGCAATTGTTTAAATGGAGTATCACTTACAAGTATTTGTAAAGACTAAAACAGAAAATGTATTTTTGGTAATTTGGGTGCTGGAGGTTAAAACGTACAAAGAATGGTTATAGGAATTGGGCATTTCTAGTCTAATGAGAAGGACTAAGGGAGACATGACAACAATGTTCCAATATTTGAGGGGCTCCTATGAAGACAAAGACGACTATTTATTTTCCAAAGTACCAAAAGGATGTAAACTAACCAAAGAGAGATACAACCTATAACTAAATAGAAAATTCCAAGTAGAATGGTGGTCTTATTTACAGATACAACCAAGGTTTGCACAGGATAGAAAAAAGGAAGATATTACCAAAGATTACACAATGTTAGATAAACCTTTGATACAGACAGAAAAGAGATCGATCAAAGTGTTACATAGATTTTGGTTGGAATATAAGCTAGAGGAGGAACATGTCCCCTGGGTGAAAAAAATTGGTTATTATGTGGAATTGGCTAAGTGGGAAAAACTTTGGATACTTAATCGGAAACTAACATTGGCTACGGCGTATAAAGAAAAATTTTATAAGATGTTCTACAGATGGCATCTCCCCCCAACATGGCTCTCCAAAATGTTTAAAAATCTGGCCCCAAATTGTCGGAAGACACTTTTTATCGTATGTGGTGGATAGGCAATGAGGCCAAAAATACATAGGAAAATGATTCAATCATGGTTAGAACAAATGGTGGGAGACAAAATTCTGTTTAAACCAGAAATTTTTCTCCTAGGTATAATACCGGAAGGGTTTAAGAAAGATACACTTTATCTAATTATATCAGTGACATGCAGTCAGGGGGAGGCAGAGCCTCACCACTGTCATCATGAAAAGAAAGGAAAAAGGCTGAGGTAGTTGCTTCCAGAGTCACAGTGGATGACTCTGCTTAGTGCTTAACTGTTTAAAAAAGCCTCTAAAAAAGTGCCCACTACAGGAGGAGGCGGGAGAACCACGTGCCTCATTTAGTCTGACTTTATGTTCACTCGAGCAGAGTTAAGCAAGGGTTGAAAGCCGAAAAATTCCTTATGTAGATGAGGTACGTGGTTCTCTTGCCTCCTCCTGTAGAGGGAGTTTTTTTTAGAGGCTTTTTTAAACACTTAAGCAGAGTCATCCATTGGGGACTCTGGCGGCCACTAACCCAGCCTGACCTCAGCAGCTCTTGCCTTTTTCCTTTTATATTTTTACATTTTCATGATGGCAGGCAAGAGCAGAGTTGAAATCCTCTGTGATTGTGAAATAGCTGGAAAAGGTATGTGGGTCGGAGGGAGGGGGAGGAATTCAAAATTAATGTAATTTTTTAAGTCATATGTCTGTTTGTGTGTGTGTGTGTGTGTGTGTGTGTGCGTGTGTTTGTTTCTTCACTCAAACAAACTCTCAATTTGAGAGAGAGTTTGTTTGAGAAGAGAGGGAAGGTGGTAGAAGAGGCAGGGAGAGCAGCTGGCCAGCTTTCTTTCTCTGTGTCGGGGCAGCCCGCCAGCAGAGGTGGGTCTTTTACCCACCTCTGCTGCCGGGCTGGCACTTTCTTTCTTTTGCCCAGAGGCGGGCAAAACAAATTAATCCCAAATGAAGATGAAATAATAAGAAAGATTATGGACTGTGGCGAAATGGACAAACTAACTAAAGAAATCCAGGGAAAGGAAGAATCAAGAATTCTACCAGATATGGGATAAATGGCATAGGTGGATGGAGGAAAGAAACAAAAATCAGTGGAAGAATATAACAAAACTCAAAAATAATAGTTCTGAGTAAAATAAGAGGGTTAAGAATGATGAAATCTAAATGAAATACAATACAAGGGGAAATAATATAAGGTGAGCGGTATCGATTGATGATTGCTATTATAAAAAACAGGAAGTTCCCGTTCATACTGTATTGTATAAATGTGGTGTACGTCTAATTTTTGTGTTTGTGTATTTTACATGTTTGTTAATAAAAACATTTTTTTTTAAAAGCGGTTTTTGCCCGACCCGCCGCTATGTCCGACATAGAGTTGGGACACTTCTATGTCAGACGTAGAAAGAAAACGGCTTTTTCCCACCCCGCCTCTATATCAGACATAGTGGTGGGGCGGGCAAAAGCCGCTTTTTTCTTTTGCCGCACTGGCAGCTTTCAAAAAGAGATTTGACGGCCACTTCTGAAATGGTAGAGCAGAGGGATGGACTAGAAGACCTTTAAGGTCCCTTCCCGCTCTATTATTCTGTTATATATTGTATTCATCTTAATTACAGTGATTCTAGCCAATAATTGCTATACTAAGAATTTGTATTGACCCAAGTCATGGTTGAATGCAAATGTGAACCTGGATCTCCGTAATCTTCAATATGTCAAATAAATCATAATTAATCGAAGGTTATTTTAGCATTGTGGAATATTTCCTTTTTACCTTTAATGTATATAGTGTTTTTTTTTACATATAGGAATTGGGCATGTCTAGTCTAATGAGAAGGACTAGCGGAGACATAACAACAGTGTTCCAATATTTGAGGGGCTCCTATGAAGACAAAGACGTCCATTTATTTTCCAAAGTACCAAAAGAAACGATGGATGGAAACTAACCAAAGAGAGATGCAACCTATAACTAAAAAGAAAATTCCAAGTAGAATGGTGCTCTTATTTACAGAAGAAGAAAGGTATTACCAAAGATTACACAATATTAGATAAAGCTTTGATACAGACAGAAAACAGGTTGATCAAAGTGTTATATAGATTTTTCTTGGAACATAAGCTAGAGGAGGAACATGTCAAAGAAATTATGGTCTCCTGGGTGAAAAAATTTGATTATAATGGGGAATTGGCTAAGTGGTAAAAACTTTGGATACTTAATCGGAAACTAACATTGGCTACGTCGTATAAAGAAAAATTTTATAAGATGTTCTACAGATGGCATCTCCCCCCAACACGGCTATATAATGTGAATGTATGTTCACTTTGACTTTGCGGTACTGCATTGTTTTAAATGAAAAAATAATAAAAATATACTCAAAAAAAAAATCCTACCAATTACAGCAATCAACCAATGGAATAGCTTGCCTTCAGAAGTTTTGGGTGCTCCATCACTGGAAACTTTCAAAAAGAGATTTGACGGCCACTTCTGAGGGGTGGACTAGAAGACCGTTAAGGTGCCTTCCCACTCTATTATTCTGTTATATACTGTAGTCATCTTAATTACAGTGATTCTAGCCAATAATTGCTATTCTAAGAATTTGTATTGACCCAAGTCAACCAGAGAATTCCATGGTTGCATACCAATGTGAACTTGTGTCTCTGTAATCTTCAATGTGTCAAATAAATCATAATTAATCTAAGGTTATTTTAGCATTGTGGGATATTTCCTTTTTACCTTTAATGTATATGGTATTATTTTTTAATATGTATGTCTTCTGCAACCATTTTATAAGCAATTTCTTTGAATCTTACAGGCAAAGAGGATGCCAATAAGAGAACTCCGGATACCTGAGAATAACAAGCAACGTTAAAAAGGAAAGTTAATCAAGCCAGAAATCAAAACATTTCCATCTCCTACAGAAATCCACAAAATTCTCCTTCTTCCCCAGCAGGTAATCAAGAAGAGATTTCGAACTGGAAAACGTAGAGTATGCAGAACACAAGGATACATTACACGTAGTTCTCGACTTATAACAGTTCATTTAGTAACTATTCAAAGTGACAGGGCCACTGAAAAACCTGACTGATGACCATTTTTCACACTTATGACTATTGCAGAAGCCTCATGGTAACGTGATCTATATTTGAATCCTTGGCAGCTAACTCACATTTATGACAGTTGCCATGATTTACGGTCACATGATCCCCTTTTGCAGCTCCACAGATGTGGCTATTGTGGGCAAAGTTCGTATTTCAAATCACAACTGAGTGTGCATGAAATGATCCACATTGGAGAAAAGCAATATTAATGTGGCCAAAGCTTTAGTCAGAACTGCTCCTTGTGGTTGGTTCATGGAAGGGCCCACATAGGGGAGGAGCCCTACATGTGCTCCCAAGGAAGTGGGCTTGGCAACTTGGTGATACATTAGAGAACTCCCACCAGGGAGAATCCTGACTATGAGAAAAGTTTCAGTCTGAACTCCAGCCTGGTAATATATTAAAGGATGGATACAAAAAAGAAATCATATGAATGTTCTGATTGCGGGGAATGTTTCAGCAAGAATTCCAACCTGTTGAGACACCAGAGGACTCACAAAGGAGAAAAACCCTTTGAATGTCCTGAGTGTGGGAAAGGTTTCAGGTACAAGTCCATCCTGTTGAGGCACCAGAGGACTCACACAGGAGAGAAACCCTTTGAATGTCCTGTCTGTGGGAAAGGTTTCAGTTACAAGTCCATCCTGTTGGCACACCAGAGGACTCACACAGGGGAGAAACCCTTTAAATGTCCTGACTGTGGGAAAGGTTTCAGTCAGAATTCCCACCTGGTGATGCACCAGAGGACTCACACAGGGGAGAAACCTTTCGAATGTCCTGATTGTGGGAAAAGTTTCAGTAACAGGTCCGTCCTGTTGATACACCAGAGGACTCACACAGGAGAGAAACCCTTTAAATGTCCTGTTTGTGGGAAAGGTTTTAGTGCTAATTCCAGCGTGGTGACACACCAGAGGACTCACACAGGAGAGAAACCTTTCGAATGTCCTGATTGTGGGAAAAGTTTCAGTAAAAGGTCCGTCCTGTTGATACACCAGAGGACTCACACAGGAGAGAAACCCTTTGAATGTTCTGACTGTGGGAAAGGTTTCAGTCAGAATTCCCACCTGGTGATGCACCAGAGGACTCACACAGGGGAGAAACCTTTTGAATGTCCTGACTGTGGGAAAGGTTTCAATCACAATTACCAACTGGTGGTACACCAGAGTACTCACACGGGAGAGAAACCCTTTAAATGTCCTGTTTGTGGGAAAGGTTTTAGTGCTAATTCCAGCGTGGTGACACACCAGAGGACTCACACAGGAGAGAAACCTTTCGAATGTCCTGATTGTGGGAAAAGTTTCAGTAAAAGGTCCGTCCTGTTGATACACCAGAGGACTCACACAGGAGAGAAACCCTTTGAATGTTCTGACTGTGGGAAAGGTTTCAGTCAGAATTCCCACCTGGTGATGCACCAGAGGACTCACACAGGGGAGAAACCTTTTGAATGTCCTGACTGTGGGAAAGGTTTCAATCACAATTACCAACTGGTGGTACACCAGAGTACTCACACGGGAGAGAAACCCTTTGAATGTCCTGACTGTAGGAAATGTTTCAGTCACAAGTCCATCCTGTTGAGACACCAGAGGACTCACACAGGAGAGAAACCCTTTGAATGTCCTGACTGTGGGAAAGCTTTCAGTCAGAATTCCAGCCTAGTAATACACCAGAGGACTCATACAGGAGAGAAACCCTTTAAATGTCCTATTTGTGGGAAAGGTTTCAGTCAGAATTCCGACCTAGTGTCACACCAGAGGACTCACACAGGAGAGAAACCTTTCGAATGTCCTGATTGTGGGAAAAGTTTCAGTAACAGGTCCGTCCTGTTGATACACCAGAGGACTCACACAGGAGAGAAACCGTACGAGTGTCCTGACTGTGGGAAAGGTTTCAGTCAGAATTCCATCCTGATGAGACACCAGAGGACTCACACAGGAGATAAACCCTTTGAATGTCCTGACTGTGGGAAAGCTTTCAGTCAGAATTCCTTCCTAGTGATACACCAGAGGACTCACACAGGAGAGAAACCCTTTGAATGTCCTGACTGTGGGAAAGGTTTCAGTCAGAATTCCCACCTAGTGCAACACCAGAGGACTCACACAGGAGAGAAACCCTTTGAATGTCCTGTTTGTGGGAAATGTTTCAATCAGAGTTCCAGCCTAGTGCAACACCAGAGGACTCATGCAGAAGAGAAACCCTTTGAATGTCCTGTTTGTGGGAAATGTTTCAATCAGAGTTCCAACCTAGTGCACCACCAGAGCACTCACGCAGAAGAGAAACCCTTTGAATGTTCTGACTGTGGGAAAAGTTTCAGTCGGAATTCCTACCTAGTGACACACCAGAGGATTCACACAGCAGAGAAACCCTTTGAATGTCCTGATTGTGGGAAAGGTTTCAGTTGGAATTCCCAATTAGTGAGACACCAGAGGACTCACGCAGAAGAGAAACCCTTTGAATGTCCTGACTGTGGGAAAAGTTTCAGTCAGAATTCCTACCTAGTGACACACCAGAGGATTCACAAAGGAGAGAAACCCTTTGAATGTCCTGATTGTGGGAGAGGTTTCCGTTGGAATTACCAATTAGTGACACATCAGAGGACTCACACAGGAGAGAAACCCTTTGAATGTCCTGACTGTGGGAAAGATTTCAGTGACAAGTATACCCTGTTGAGTCACCAGAGGACTCACACAGGAGAGAAACCCTTTGAATGTCCTCTTTGTGGGAAAAGTTTCATTCGGAATTCCGACCTAGTGACACACCAGAGGACTCACACAGGAGAGAAACCCTTTAAATGTCCTGTTTGTGGGAAAAGTTTCAGTCGCAATTCCCAGCTGGTGGTACACCAGAGGACTCACACAGGAGAGAAACCCTTTGAATGTCCTGACTGTGGGAAAAGTTTCAGTCGGAATTCCCACCTAGTGACACACCAGTGGACTCACACAGGAGAGAAACTGTAGGAGTGTCCGATTTGTGGAACAAGTTTCAGTTCCAATTTCCACCTGGTGCAACACCAGAGGACTCGCACAGGAGAGAAATCATATCCTTGTCCATATTGTGGGGAATGTTTCATTACAAAATTGTACCTCATGAGTCACGAGAAAACCCATATAGGAGCGAAACCGTATGAGTGTACTGTTTGTGGCAAAGAATTCAGAACTCAGAATTTAGCTTAATGAAACATCAGAGGTCTCACACGGGAGAGAACCCCTTTGAATGTCTTGACTGTGGAAAAGGTTTCATTACAAAATTACAGCTCACAAATCACCAGATGATACACACAGGAGAAAATGCTTTTGAATGTGCTGACTGTGGGAAACGTTTCACCAAGAATTCCAGTCTGGTTAAACACCAGAGGACACACAGAGGAGAAACCGTATCATTGTCCTCTTTGTGGCAAAAGTTTCAGTTAGAATTCTAACATGGTGATACACTGGAGGTCACATGAAAAACATGGAATGCCCTATTTAGGAAAAAGTTTTCATTTCAATTCGAACCTAGTGAAACACCAGAGGTCTCATATGGGAGCGCCTTTCAAATGGCCAGTCTGTGGATAGTACTTTTGGCCGAAATGACTCCTTATCACAGGGTTGTCAAACTAGATTTCATTGAGGGCTGCATCATGGTTCTGTTTGACCTGGGTGGAGGGCTCTGGTGGAAGTGGACAGGGGGGCATAGCTATCTTGACGTCACTTCTGTTGGGGGTGCCTGTGGAAGCCCAAGTGCTTTGCCAACAAAAATGGGATTTCGAGCTCCATTTTCAGGTACAGTGGCCTCTTGCAATCCTCTGCCCTTGCAAATGCTGGCAGAGGCACCATGGACCAGTCCGCTGTTTTCACGACAGCCCTGCTGGCTGGATTTAACCACCCTGCGGCCCGCATCTGACCCTGGGCCTTGACTTTGAAACCCCTTCCTCAATGCATACAACTCAATATATATGAGGCAAAAGTTGATGAGTTTGGAGAAGGTTTGAATTTCAGTTCTGAACTCCCGCTGAGAGTGTAGGTGAGAACACTGAATATTGGCCTCATCTGAATACTGGCTTTTCATTTTGCTGAATTACCCTCACCGCTTGCTCTTCCTTATGAAGCCGTTACATGAATGTGCAAATTGTTAAGCTCAACAGTGGCTACTTCAGACTTTGGAGAATCCCACCCTTGGGTCCTCCTAGGCCACTCCCTTCCTCACAGGTCCCAATAGGTCCGTCGTCCCCCTTAGGCTCCCCACATGGTTACATAGCCCCACCACCACCCTCACAAACACAAACAGGATCTCCACTTCTACTGGATCCCTGCAGTCATTAGGCCTGACTCCCACCCTACCAGGCATTACAGCTACCTTAACACTTTGTAGACTGTCTTAAGGAATTGCGGGTGCAATGAAAATGGTGTCTGCCTCTGGGAGATCTCCAAAAGGGCAGGCCATGTATCCCTGGGGTGCCTGATGAGTGGACAAGTACCTCTTGGCCACCATTGTGCTGTAGTTGCCAATAACAGCCAATGTAGTCCTAGGTTGCATCAAGAGAGGAATAATGCAAGACAACAAGAAAATATAGAAATGCTTTACGCAATATCGTACTTAGAATACATAGTTGAGTGCTGGTCACCATGATATAAAAACGTTGAGACACTGGAAAATGTGCACAGAAGAGCAACCAAGGGGGACAAGATAGCTGTTTTCAAGTACTTATGCATCTGACACAAAGAAGAGCAGATTGACTTATCCTCTAGGGCACCAGATGGCAGGATAAGAAGCAATGGGCGGAAGCTAGTTAAAATGAGGCCCAAACTAGAAGATATTTTTTTTTGTCAAAGCAATTAATCAGTGGAATAGTTTGCCTCCCGGTTTTGTGGGTCACTGCAGGTTTTCAAGAGTACACTGGACGACCATTTGAGAGGGATGGTTAAGTGTCCTGTCTTGAAGAGCAGGTTGGACCAGAAGACCTCCGAGGTCTCTTCCAAGCCTATAATTCAATGTTTCCATGAATTTGGAGGCAGTTTAGAAGATAGGTAAAGAGCAGCCACATGAACTTCCTTGTGGATTTTTTTGGGGAAAAAATTATTCAGAAAATTAATATAAATAAAACTCCCAAAAACCCCACAAAGCTTTAAAAGCAAAGCAAAAATAGACACAAGGTTTAAAAAGAATGCAAAAAAATGTGCAAAAACAGATTTACATATACTATCCCCTCCCCTTGAGTATTCATACGTATGTCGGAGCAATATTACTTACCTCCCCTTGTGAAGCAGGCCCAGAATTTATAAAGTTCTACTTCTATTTACAAACAATTTGACTTTCATCAATCTACTACACAGAGAGGCAAAGTGGTTAATAGGTGAATAAACAGCAAAATTAAAATAGCATTAACAATTTAGTTTTGCATTTAATTTGTATAAAGTCCAGAATGGCTTTTTATTTACCATAATCATTGTCTGTTATCTGTCCGGGATGAAATATCTTTGTTTGATTCTTATGAATAAAACTTTTTCTTAATATTTTGGTTGAGAACAATAAAACCAGTATTGTGTTTTATTCCTCAAAATCATAAATCTATGTTGTCGATCCATTTTCACCACAGTCCAGTCCAAATAGTTTTCCAGTTGGATATGGCAACTTCCCTTCAAAGTCCGGTTCATCACACATCGAATCTGTTCACTTCAAATCTGTAGAATCCACATCTCCTTCAGCCTTCTCCAGCCAACCAGCAGTTTCCAAACCATGGCGAGGAATCTTTTAAGAAGAGGCTGTGCTCCCTATGGAAGCTTCTTGGGAAGAGCTCAGGCTCACTAAGGGATTCATTTCTGTGCGCTCATAATCCCAAACGCTTCCATCAGTTTTTCAGGCCATTTCCAGGCTCTTTTTGGAGCCATTTTTGTGCTGTTTTTGTTTATTTTGGGGTTGTTTTTAGGCAGTTCCTGGGGTGTATTTTGGCCCATTTTTCAGGCCATTTACTGGCTGGTTTGGGGCCATTTTGGGGGCTGCTTTTGGGGGAATATTTGGACAATTTCTGGGCCATTTACCAGCCCATTTTGGGCCATTTTCAGACTGTTGTCAGATTGTATTTTGGGCGATATTTGGGGCTGTTTTTCAGGGTATGTCCAGGGTGGTTTTTGGCCCATTTTTGGGCTGTTCACAGCCATTTTGTGTGCTGTATTTTGGGATGTTTGGCCATTTTCTGGGCCATTTCCAGGTTGTTTTCTAGGGTGGGTTTTGGCTCTTTTTCGGCCTGTTTCTGGGATGGTTTTGGGGCTGTTTTTGGCCATTTTTAGACATTTTCAGGGCTGTTTTTTGGACCATTTTTTTGCCATTTCCAGGCCATTTCCAAGCTGTTTCTGAGTGGGTTTTGGGGGGCATTTTTAACTGTTTTTCAGGCCCCAAAAATGTGGGGGGGGGACCAGCCAATGGTGGGATTAGCCGGTTCACTGAACCGGGCAGAATTTTAACAACTGGCTTGCCCCAACTGATCCGAACTGGCTGAATCCCACCTCTGCCCATAGGCCACCCTGGACTCAATGGGATCTGATGATCTCACCTAGGCACTGGTCACTGCCGTGCCAGAAGTGGGCTGCCCTGCTGAGGGGGCATCCATTGGTGTCTACTATTAAAAAGTCTTGTTGCCTCACCATGGTTTTGGCCAGTGCTTCTGCCAAACTCTGTCAAGGAGGGGCCTGGTCCCAGGTCCCCTCACCACTTGGGTCTCCTGAGATCTGCCATGACCATCATCTAGCCGGAGTTTCAGGCGGGCCAAGCAGAATTGGGTGGGTGGACCCACTGGCTTGACTGAACTTCAACAGGGGCCTCGGTGTGGCTGCTGCCTCCCACCCTTCAATTCCCCATGCTGCCAGGACCAACGTTGCAAAAATAGCCTCACCAAATCACTCCAAAAGCAGTATCATTGTTTGACTGCCAGTCTCGGTGGAAAAACTCCCCCCCTCCCCCCCATCATCATCACCTTCAGACAGGCTCCTCTCCCGCCACTGCGTTAAATAGCTGCCAGACAGATTTGATGTCAGTAGCAGGGTCCCAAACCACCAGCTGCCAATGAACTCCACCACCATTCTCCGGTGGGTCCCATCTCTTGTCCTGCATCCTGGACTGATGCCATGTGGGCCAGCTATACATGCCTGAGGGCTTCACACTCCTTGGGGCATATATCTATCTGGGAAGCCCCATCGTCCTGCGCTGGATGGACTGCCAGTAGGAACAGGTCCACTGCCACTCCGGCAATGGCCTCTATCACTGTTCCCTCAGCATTTCCCATGATACTCCCCTGCCTTTTTATACCATGCAGGGAACAGGTAGGCAAACAGCTTGAGAAAAGGGGGGGGAGGAGGGAACACTGACTTACAGTCACGTTCCAAGCCTCCCGCACCAGAAAACAGCAAGTGACACAGTTCTTGGCATGAGATGTGTTTTAATGCTGGCTTGTAAACTCAACACAAAGTAACTGCAAAGTTATCGGTAGTTGCTGCTGCTTCACATCTGGTTTTAACAGCCCTGTATGCCTAAGTTGACCAGATTTTCAGATTGGTAAAGAGGGACACCATTGACCGGGGGGGGGGGGCTTGATTAAAAATTTTATATTTTGTCAAACATGACCCCATCAAAATTTTGATCACGTGACCATGAGGATGCTGCAACGGTAGCTAAATGTGAAAATGGTCGCTAAGTGTGAAAATGGTCATCGGACACTTTTTTCAATGCCATTGTAACTTTGGTCACTAAATGAACTGTTTGAAAGTTAAGGCTAGCTTGCATTATAATGCCTTATTCTAGCTTACATTTTCAAGAGAGAGAAGCTAAACTCCTTGTTAGATTTGAAATAGAAATGAGTAGAGTAGAGTAAAATAGAATAGAATAGTTTATTAACCAAGTGTGATTGAACACACAAGGAATTTGTCTTTGGTGAATATGCTCTCAGTGTACATAAAGAAAAATAAAATAGTAAGATAGTGGGATCCTTGCTGCACCAAGCCTTCACTAATCCTCTCACTTTCATCAAAAACAGTAAAAATCAGTCATGCTTTTTTATTTCTATTTATTATTTTGCTATGGCCACATATGAATATATATATGCACATTCCAAACAGATTTTCTTACTAAACAGCCACCATTCTCATCCACTAAATGCCTCACCAACCTTTTCTGTATTCTTTCGTTTCCATCCATCCATTTTATTTATTTAACACAGAGTAGATTAGGCTGTCAGCCTTAGTCATTCTTCTAACATGACAACAATTCTTACCAACAAGGACGGTATTGGCACATTTTAGCTAATGCAACCTAAACATAACCAAAGCCTATTTCACTTTAAGTATGCTAACTTTATTCTATAGAAGCTGCAATCTCTAATCTAAAGACCACTTTTCATGCCAAAATGCTGTTAACTACAATTTACTAACTGAACTGCTGATAATATTTATTCCCTTTTGAAAAGGGATCCAAATGGTTACCTCTGATCTTCTACTCCCCTCCCTAATAGAGGTCCAGTTCACCTTTTTAAAATCTTCACATAAGGAGCCTTTCTAAAATTTTGCAAGTAAATTTTGCAAGAATCTTGCCAGGGAAATATGGTCCTGTTTTCTTTTTATGTTAGCTCTTGAGCCTCACACTTTCTTCACCAGCCCAACCACACATCTTGGAAATAACCTACTCCCAAATCTCATTCAATTATACCATTAAGATGAAGAACAAAATGGTTTAGTTTTTTAAGGCTCAAATGCAGGCAGTAGTTGTGGCTGGGTGGGCTTTTGCACCGCTTCATGTTTACACCGGTTGCGCCTGTATTGGACCTGTGAGACCCTCCTGCGCATAGTCACTCCTGCCTTGATAGCCTCTCAGTTAGATTGCTGCAATGTGCTCTGCATGAGGCTATGCTTGAAGATTATTCAGAAGCTACAGCCAGTGCAGAATGCAGCGGCGCAGAGTTCTGGGGGCGCCCTAGGGTGGCACATTTAAGATTGCTGTTACATTAGTGCATGTGTGCCAGTTTGCTTCTGGGTCCAATTCAAGGTATTACAATTAAGACCCTATAATGGCATACATCCAAGGTGTCTGTGGAATTATAAGAGCCAAGGTGGCGCAGTGGTTAAATGCAGCACTGCAGGCTACTGCTAGATCAGCAGTTCAGCGGTTCAAATCTCACCGGCTCAGGGTTGACTCAGCCTTCCATCCTTCCGAGGTGGGTAAAATGAGGACCCAGATTGTTGGGGGCAATATGCTGACTCTCTGTAAACCGCTTAGAGAGGCCTGAAAGCCCTATGAAGCGGTATATAAGTCTACTGCTATTGCTATTGCTATTGCTATTGCTATTGCTAATGGACCTAGCTTGCCCCACTAGTTCCAGTGGAAGGGGCCATTGGCAGATGCCATCTGCTAAGGAATTCTGATGGGTGGAATCAAGAAGAGCCTTTTCCACTGTGATCCAGAGGTGCAACTACTCCCACCCTTCTGGCTCCCTGCTGGAGGATGGGGTTAGAAGATCTTCGCGCCCTGCGGAGTTTATCGCACACAGGACGGGCGGGGCGCGACTTGGGAGACACAGGGAAAGGCGCCCGCTCGCTAGCCAGCCCACCCTTGGGCTCCGGGGGCAGCACCTTCCCAGCGCCGCCGCTGCCGCGCTCGTTCCTTCGCGCCCTGCGGAGTTTCCCTGTGTCTCCCAGGTCGCGCCTGTCCTGTGTGCGAGAAACTCCGAAGGGCGCGAAGGAACTCTCCTCCCCAGCAGCTTCTGGGTGCTGAGAATGGCGGAGAAGCTTTGGACCAGGGGTGGGTTCCGGCAGTCACAGCTCCTCTGTGCTCTCTTCTTTTTGGAAATTGATTGGCAGCCGTGGCTACAGAAAGCAGCTAGATGGGGAGGGGGTGTCTACCTGCTTTGTGCGATGTGTGTGTTGGGGGGGGGCATGGATCGTTCGGCGCTGAGAGAGAAGCAGCTGCGGCAGCGGGAAAGCGAGGCTCCTTTGCCAGCCTTCCAGCTGAGAAAACAGAAATATTCGCCGGTTCTGTGGGCGTGGCTAGGAGGGGGGGAATACGACTGAGTGCGCGTGAGTGCCCCCATCTAGCCACGCCCACAGACCCTTTAGATTTAAAAAAATTGAAATCCACCCTGGGACTGTTTCAGAAGAGGAAGTTCCTCTGGGCTTCTCGCCTGCTCCCATCCTTTCTAGCCATGCAGTTCTCGATGGTTTTATAGCAATATAGCAATAGCAGTAGACTTATATACCGCTTCATAGGGCTTTCAGGCCTCTCTAAGCGGTTTACAGAGAGTCAGCATATTTCCCCCAACAATCTGGGTCCTCATTTTACCCACCTCGGAAGGATGGAAGGCTGAGTCAACCCTGAGCCGGTGAGATTTGAACCGCTGACCTGCTGATCTAGCAGTAGCCTGCAGTGCTGCATTTAACCACTGCGCCACCTTGGCTCTTATCTCCTTTAAACTCAGCCTCAGACGACGCAATTGTACTGTTGGCTTTCCAGTTACAAATGCTGCCATCTCTTGATAGGAGGCCGAAAAACAGGGTTGAGTCTTGCTGTGTGGGGCTTTGGGCAATTCCTATTATGGCTTAAAGACTTTGTCCTTGTTTGGATCTGAATGAGGAGGGCTAATCCCATCACCCTGGAGCTGAAGGTCGTTTGTGTTGCAGATGAGATGTCTTTTGTCTTTCTGGGGCTATTAACAAAGGTGGGGGCTGCTTTCCAAGAGCATGTTTCTCCTTTTCTCATCCAGGGAGGTATAATATTCTGTCTTTTTAATATTTCCTACATTTCATTTTTCTAGGAGAGGGTGGGTGATATCTTTCTACACCCCCTTTGCATCAACAGAATTACATGTTCCCCAAGTTTAAAATGGAATTAGGCACAGGAGACATGGGACACCACAACAAAGCTCTACATCACAATGCCAACCTAACTGAGGGCATTTCATGTAAGCTTCTTTCCTAACTGCTATCAGCATTTGCAATAATTTTTTCAAAAACAGATTCAAAAGGGAACTTGAAAATCAAGGGGAAGGCATAAGGTACAGTGTTTTCTTCGTGCTTGATTGGCAGCAACATATTTACCTGTTTGGTGCTTAGGGAAGTTTCAATCAGCTGTTACTTATTTTCATCTCTGTACCTGTTGGCACCTCTATTTGGTTGCTAATTGACACTGCACTGAAGCTCCCTACTGTTTGGAATCTCACAAAGACAAGCCTTGGGAGAAGCACACAGTCCTCAGGATTTCTGTTTATACCTTGGTGGTAAAAGTTTGGAACTCTACTCCTGCAAAACGTGGGTTTTGAAAAGCATCTTTGGGACAGCAGCTTGAGTGCTAGAATATCCAGTTTGTTCAAACATGACTTAGATGAAGAGATTGGAAGAGAACTCATCATCAAATTTGCAGGTGACATTCAGTTGCAGGGAACAGCCAATGCTTCAAACCAGTGATGGCGAACCTATAGCACATGTGCAAATGCGGAACCATGTCGGCTGGCACATGCAGCATCGCCCATTCCTCTTCTGGATTTCTGGCACACGTGCACTTGTGACAATCAGCTTTTCTTAACGTGTGTGGCAGTTCCGGAAACTGGAAGTGCTGGTCTTCTGGTTTCTATTGTGGCATGTGAAATGGTCAGCTGATTGTTGTGCACGCATGCACGCCAGTAACCGGAAGAAAAGCTGGCTGGTGCACATGGGTGTGTCAGAAACGGGATGTTCATTTCCCAGTGCTTGTATGCCCACTTGGCACCTTCTGTTCCGGGTCACGTCCCTGAAAAGGTCTGCCCTCACTGCTTTAGAGGATAAGCCCAAGATACAGAAGGATCTTGACACATGTGAGCCCTGGGCCCTTTCCAGTAAAATGCAATTCAGTGGTGAGAAACTTACACTTAGGCAAGAAAATCTAAATGCACATCTATAGAAGAGGTTGTACTTGGCTCAAGAGCAGAAATTGTGTCAGGGACCTAGAAACAATCGCAGTGCGCTGTAATTGCCGAAAAAGTCAATTCAGTCCTGCTCTGCAGCATCACAGGGATGGTATCAAGATCATATAAAGTGTTAGTATTGTGTTATACTGTAGTAAGGCTACACTTTGAATCCTGCATCCAGTTTTGGTCACCAGAATACAAAAGTGTTTAGGCTGCAAAAAGAGTGCAGAGAAGAAGAACAAAGTCATGTAGGGAACAGGAGGGTAAAACATACAATGAACAGTTGTAGGAATTGGGTAACAGAGAGAAGGACCTGAGTGATAGCAGTTTTTCAGTACATATTTCTCGTCACTCAGCTGCAAATATAGGTTGCTAGGAGTCTGAACATGACTGATAGCACATAATCAGTGAGAGGATCTGGCCAATGCCATAGTTAGATAGGACAAGCCTGTTTTTCAGCCTCCTGTCAGGAGATGGCAGCATCTGTGACTGAAGAGCCAACAGTGAAATTGCGGCCTCTCCAGTTGACCTTAAAGGAGTTAAAATCATAGAGTACTGAATTGCTAGAAAGGATGGGGAAAAAGGAGCACAGAGGAACTTCTTCCGAAACACTCACGGAAGACGAGAGGGGAGAGTGACGCGCAGAGAGGCTCTGGCGCCTCTTCCAAGGATCGAAGCAGCAATCTGGTAAACCAACCTCCTCTTTCCTTAGCGTCTTGGAATAATTTATATGTAATCCTTGGTTTCATCCCTTGTAATATAAACTTAGAGATCTCCATCTGCCATTGTCCAAATGGAATATCACTTACAAGTATTTGTAAAGACTAAAACAGAAAATGTATTTTGGGCAATTAGGGTGCTGGAGGTTAAAACCTACAAAGAATGGTTATAGGAATTGGGCATCTCTAGTCTAATGAGAAGGACTAGCGGAGACATGACAACAATGTTCCAATATTTGAGGGGCTCCTATGAAGACAAAGACGTCCATTTATTTTCCAAAGTACCAAAAGAAACGATGGATGGAAACTAGCCAAAGAAGGAAGCAACCTATAACTAAAAAGAAAAGGCTTTTTTAAACACTTAAGCAGAGTCATCCATTGGGGACTCTGGCAGCCACTAACCCAGCCTGACCTCAGCAGCTCTTGCCTTTTTCCTTTTGTATTTTTACATTTTCATGATGGCAGGCAAGAGCAGAGTTGAAATCCTCTGTGATTGTGAAACAGCTGGAAAAGGTATGTGGGTCGGAGGGAGGGGGAGGAATTCAAAATTAATGTAATTTTTTAAGTAATATGTGTGTTTTTGTGTGTGTTTGTGTGTGTGTGTGTGTGCGTGTGTTTGTTTCTTCACTCAAACAAACTCTCAATTTGAGAGAGAGTTTGTTTGAGAAGAGAGAGAAGGGGGTAGGAGAGGCAGGGAGGGCAGCTGGCCAGCTTTCTTTCTCTGTGTCGGGGCAGCCCACCAGCAGAGGTGGGTCTTTTACCCGTCTCTGCTGGCGGACTGGCACTTTCTTTCTTTTGCCCAGAGGCGGGCAAAACAAATTAATCCCAAATGAAGATGAAATAATACGAAAGATTATGGACTGTGGCGAAATGGATAAACTAACTAAAGAAATCCAGGGAAGGGAAGAATCAGAATTCTACCAGATATGGGATAAATGATATAGATGGATGGAGGAAAGAAACAAAAATCAATGGAAGAATATAACAAAACTCAAAAATAATAGTTATGAGTAAAATAAGAGGTTTAAGAATGGTGAAATCTAAATGAAATACAATAGAAGGGGAAATAATATAAGGTGAGCGGTATCGATTGATGATTGCTATTATAAAAAACAGGAAGTTCCTGTTCGTGCTGTATTGTATAAATGTGGTGTACGTCTAATTTTTGTGTTTGTGTATTTTACATGTTTGTTAATAAAAACATTTTTTTTAAAAAGCAGCTTTGCCCGCTTCGCCCCTACGTCCGACATAGAGTTGGGACGCCTCTATGTCAGATATAGCGGCGGGGCGGGCAAAAGCCTCTTTCTTTTGCCACACTGGAAGCTTTCAAAAAGAGATTTGACAGCCACTTCTGAAATGGTAGAGCAGAGGGATGGACTAGAAGACCTTTAAGGTCCCGTCCCACTCTATTATTCTGTTATATATTGTATTCATCTTAATTACAGTGATTCTAGACAATAATTGCTGTTCTAAGAATTTGTATTGACCCAAGTCAACCAGAGAATTTCATGGTTGCATACCAATGTGAACTTGGATCTCCGTAATCTTCAATATGTCAAATAAATAATAATTAATCTAAGATTATTTTAGCATTGTGGAATAGTTCCTTTTTACTTTTAATGTATATAGTTTTCTTTTTTACATCTTCTGCAACCATTTTATAAACAATTTCTTTGAATTTACAGGCAAAGAGGATGCCAATAAGAGAACTCCGGACAACTGAGAATAACAAGTAACGTTAAAAAGGAAAGTCAATCAAGCCAGAAATCAAAACATTTCCATCTCCTACAGAAACCCACAAAATTCTCCTTCTTCCCCAGCAGGTAATCGGGAAGAGATTTCGAACTGGAAAAAGTAGAGTATGCAGAACACAAGGATACATTACAGGTAGTCCTCGACTTATAACAGTTCATTTAGTAACTATTCAAAGTGACAGGGCCACTGAAAAACCTGACTGATGACCATTTTTCACACTTATGACTATTGCAGAAGCCTCATGGTAACGTGATCTATATTTGAATCCTTGGCAGCTAACTCACATTTATGACGGTTCTAGGGTCATGTGATCCCCTTTTCCAGGTCCACATATGTGACTATTGTGGGCAAAGTGCGTATTTCAAATCACAACTGAGTGTGCACGAAATTATCCACATTGGAGAAAACCAATATTAATCTGGCCAAAGCTTTAGTCAAAACTGCTCCTTGTGGTTGGTTCATGGAAGGACCCACATAGGGGAGGAGCCCTACATGTGCTCCCAAGGAAGTAGGCTTTGCCACTTGCTGATACATTAGAGAACTCAAACCAGAGTGAATCCTGATTGTAAGAAAAGTTTCAGTCTGAACTCCAGCCTGGTAATATATTTGACGATGCACACAAAAAAGGAATCATATGAATGTTCTGACTGTGGGAAATGTTTCAGTAACAGATCCAAACTGGTGATACACCAGAGGACTCATACAGGAGAGAAACCGTACGAGTGTCCGGTTTGTGGGAAAGGTTTCAGTAATTATTCCAGCCTGTTGAGACACCAGAGGACACACACAGGAGAGAAACCCTTTGAATGTCCTGACTGTGGGAAAGGTTTCAGTCGTTATTCCAGCCTAGTGATACACCAGAGGACTCACACAGGAGAGAAACCCTTTGAATGTCCTGACTGTGGGAAAGGTTTCAGTCGTTATTCCAGCCTAGTGATACACCAGAGGACTCACACAGGAGAGAAACCTTTCGAATGTCCTGACTGTGGGAAAAGTTTCAATCAGAATTCCGACGTAGTGCAACACCAGAGGACTCACACAGGAGAGAAACCCTTTGAATGTCCTGACTGTGGGAAAGGTTTCAGTCAGAATTCCCACCTAGAGGTACACCAGAGGACACACACAGGAGAGAAACCCTTTGAATGTCCTGACTGTGGGAAAGGTTTCAGTCAGAATTCCAGCCTAGTGATACACCAGAGGACTCACACAGGAGAGAAACCCTTTGAATGTCCTGACTGTGGGAAATGTTTCAGGCAGAATTCCAGCCTAGTGAAACACCAGAGGACTCACACAGGAGAGAAACCCTATGAATGTCCTGTCTGTGGGAAAGGTTTCAGTCAGAATGCCAACCTAGTGATACACCAGAGGGCTCACACAGGAGAGAAACCCTTTGAATGTCCTGACTGTGGGAAAAGTTTTAGTCAGAATTCCAACCTAGTGATACACCAGAGGACTCACACAGGAGAGAAACCCTTTGAATGCCCTGACTGTGGGACAGGTTTCAATCAGAATTCCCACCTAGTGAAACACCAGAGGACTCACACAGGAGAGAAACCCTTTGAATGTCCTGTTTGTGGGAAAAGTTTCAGTTGCAATTCCCAGCTGGTGGTACACCAGAGGACTCACACAGGAGAGAAACCCTTTGAATGTCCTGACTGTGGGAAAAGTTTCAGTCGCAATTCCCAGCTGGTGGTACACCAGAGGACTCACACAGGAGAGAAACCCTTTGAATGTCCTGACTGTGGGAAAAGTTTCAGTCGCAATTCCCAGCTGGTGGTACACCAGAGGACTCACACAGGAGAGAAACCCTTTTTATGTCCTGTTTGTGGGAAAAGTTTCAGTTGCAATTCCCAGCTGGTGGTACACCAGAGGTCTCACACAGGAGAGAAACCCTTTGAATGTCCTGTTTGTGGGAAAAGTTTCAGTTGCAATTCCCAGCTGGTGGTACACCAGAGGACTCACACAGGAGAGAAACCCTTTGAATGTCCTGACTGTGGGAAAAGTTTCAGTCGCAATTCCCAGCTGGTGGTACACCAGAGGTCTCACACAGGAGAGAAACCCTTTGAATGTCCTGTTTGTGGGAAAAGTTTCAGTTGCAATTCCCAGCTGGTGGTACACCAGAGGTCTCACACAGGAGAGAAACCCTTTGAATGTCCTGTTTGTGGGAAAAGTTTCAGTTGCAATTCCCAGCTGGTGGTACACCAGAGGACTCACACAGGAGAGAAACCCTTTGAATGTCCTGTTTGTGGGAAAAGTTTCAGTTGCAATTCCCAGCTGGTGGTACACCAGAGGACTCACACAGGAGAGAAACCCTTTGAATGTCCTGTTTGTGGGAAAAGTTTCAGTTGCAATTCCCAGCTGGTGGTACACCAGAGGTCTCACACAGGAGAGAAACCCTTTGAATGTCCTGTTTGTGGGAAAAGTTTCAGTTGCAATTCCCAGCTGGTGGTACACCAGAGGACTCACACAGGAGAGAAACCCTTTGAATGTCCTGACTGTGGGAAAAGTTTCAGTCGCAATTCCCAGCTGGTGGTACACCAGAGGACTCACACAGGAGAGAAACCGTAGGAGTGTCCGATTTGTGGGACAAGTTTCAGTTCCAATTTCCACCTGGTGCGACACCAGAGGACTCACACAGGAGAGAAATCATATCCTTGTCCATATTGTGGGGAATATTTCATTACAAAATTGTACCTCATGAGTCACGAGAGAACCCTTATAGGAGCGAAACCGAATGAGTGTACTTTTTGTGGCAAAAGTTTCACTCAGAATTTAGCTTAATGAAACATCAGAGGTCTCACACGGGAGAGAACCCCTTTGAATGTCTTGACTGTGGAAAAGGTTTCATTACAAAATTACAGCTCACAAATCACCAGATGATACACACAGAAGAGAATGCTTTTGAATGTGCTGACTGTGAGAAACGTTTCACCAAGAATTCCAGTTTGGTTAAACACCAGAGGACACGTAGGAGAAACCGTATCAGTGTCCTCTTTGTGGCAAAAGTTTCAGTCAGAATTCCAACATGGTGATACACCGGAGGTCACATGAAAAACACGGAAAAAGTTTTCATTTCAATTCGAACCTAGTGAAACACCAGAGGACTCACATGGGAGGGGCTTTCAAATGGCCAGTCTGTGGATAATACTTTTGGCCAAAATGACTCCTTATCGCAGGGTTGTCAAACTAGATTTCATTGAGGGCTGCATCATGGTTCTGTTTGACCTGGGTGGAGGGCTGTGGTGGAAGTGGACAGGAGGGCATAGCTATCTTGACGTCACTTGTGTTGGCCCCTGTGGAAGCCCGAGTGGAACTACTGGAAGCTTCTTGGGAGGAGCTCAAGCTCACAAAGGGATTCATTTCTGTGTGCTCATAATCCCAAACGCTTCCATTAGTTTTTCACACATTTTTGTGCTGTTTTTGTTTGTTTTGTGGTTGTTTTTAGGCAGTTCCTGGGGTATATTTTACAGGCCATTTATGGGCTGTTTTGGGGCCTTTCTTTTGGCTGTTTTTGGCCATTTTTCAGGCCCTTTTGGGGCATTTTCTGGCCTGTTATGGATTGTTTTTGGCCCAGTTTTGGGGTTCTTTTTAGGCAGTTTCCAGAGTGTTTGGGGGCCATTTTCAGGCCATTTACTGGCTGGTTTGGGGCCATTTGGGGGGCTGCTTTGGGGAAAATATTTGGACAATTTCTGGGCCATTTACCAGCCCATTTTTGGGCCATTTTCAGACTGTTGTCAGATTGTATTTTGGGCAATATTTGGGGCTGTTTTTCAGGGTGTTTCCAGGGTGGTTTTTGGCCAATTTTGGGGCTGTTCATAGCCATTTTGTGTGCTGTATTTTGGGATGTTTGGCTGTTTTCTGGCCATTTCCAGGCTGTTTTCTGGGGTGGGTTTTGGCTCTTTTTCGGCCTGTTTCTGGGACGTTTTGGGGGCCGTTTTGGGCCATTTTTAGACATTTTCAGGGCTGGTTTTTGGACCATTTTTTTGCCACTTCCAGGCCATTTTCAAGCTGTTTCTGAGAGGGTTTTGTGGGGCATTTTTAGCTGTTTTTCAGGCCCCAAAAATGTGTGGTGGTGGGACCAGCCAATTGTGGGATTAGCCGGTTCACTGAACCGCGGAGAATTTTAACAACTGGCTTGCCGAAACTGATCCGAACTGGCTGAATCCCACCTTTGCCCAGAGGCCACCCTGGAATCAATGGGATCTGATGAGCTCCCCTAGGCACTGGTCACTGCCGTGCCAGAGGTGGGCTGCCCTGCCGAGGGGGCATCCATTGTTTTCTACTATTAAAAAGTCTTGTTGCCTCACCTTGGTTTTGGCCAGAGCTTCTGCCAAACTCTGTCAAGGAGGGGCCTGGTCCCAGGTCCCCTCACCACTTGGGTCTCCTGAGATCTGCCATGACTGTCATCTAGCCGGAGTTTCAGGCTGGCCAGGCAGAACTGGGTGGGTGGACCCGCTGGCTTGACTGAACTGCAACAGGGCCCTCAGTGTGGCTGTTGCCTCCGCCCTTCAACTCCCCACGCTGCCAGGACCAACGTCTCAAACATGGCCTCACCAAACCGCTCCCAAAGCAGCACCATTGTTTGACTGCCAGGCTCGGTGGAAAAACTCCATCCCCCATCATCATAACCTTCAGACAGGCAACTCTCCCGCCACCACGTCAAATAGCTGCCAGACAGAATCGATGTCACTAGCAGGGTCCCAAACCACCAGCTGCCAATGAACTCCACCACTATTCTCCGGTGGGTCCCATGTCTTGTCCTGCATCCTGGACTGATGTAATGTGGGCCAGCTGTACATGTCCAAGGGCCTCAGACTCCTTGGGGCATATATCTAACTGGAAAGCCCCATCGTCCTGCGCTGGAAAGACTGCCACTAGGGACAGGTCCCCCCCCCACTTGGATCCAGTCTCCAACCTCCCCTTTGTGGGGAAGGTTGTTGAGAAGGTGGTGGCCTTCCAGCTTCAGCGTACCTTGGAGGAAGCTAACTATCTTGACCCCTTCCAGTCCGGCTTCAGGCCTGGTTACAGCACAGAAACCGCTTTGGTCGCATTGACCGATGATCTCTGGAGAGCCAGAGATGGAGGCCACGCGTCCATCCTGGTTCTCCTTGACCTCTCAGCGGCTTTCGATACCATCGACCATGGTATCCTTCTGCGACAACTGCGGGAGGTGGGGGTGGGCGGCACTGTTTTGCAGTGGTTCTCCTCCTACCTCTCGGACAGGTCGCAGTCGGTGTTGGTGGGGGGGCAGAGATCGTCCCCGAGGCCCCTAACTTATGGGGTGCCGCAGGGTTCGGTCTTATCCCCCCTGCTATGTAACATATACATGAAACCACTGGGCGAGATCATTCGGAGGCACGGGATAAAATACCATCAATACGCGGACGATACACAGTTGTATCTGTCCGCCCCGTGCCAACTCAATGAAGCGGTGGACGTGATGAACCGTGGTCTTGAGGCTGTTAAAGACTGGATGAGAGCTAGCAAACTGGTACTCAACCCGGACAAGACCGAGTGGCTGTTGTGTTTTCCTCCCAATAATTTGGCCGATGTTCCATCACTCAGGCTGGGGGGTCAAAATTTATACCCCTCAGACAGGGTCCGCAACTTGGGAGTCCTCCTGGACCCACAGCTGAGTTTCGACCATCACTTGTCAGCTGTGACCAGGGGGGCATTTGCCCAGGTTCGCCTGGTGCGCCATTTGCGGCCCTACCTGAACCGGGAGGCCCTCACAACAGTCACTCGAGCCCTTGTGATCTCTAGGCTGGAATACTGCAATGTGCTCTACATGGGGCTGCCCTTGAAGAGAATCCGGCGACTTCAGCTGGTCCAGAATGCAGCCGCGCGAGTGATTGTGGGCGCACCACGGTTCGCCCACATAACAACTATCCTCCGTGAGCTGCGCTGGCTACCTGTTGATCTCCGGGTGCACTTCAAGGTCCTACTTACCATTCATAAAGCGCTCCATGGTAGTGGATCTGGCTATTTGAGAGACCGCCTTCTGCCGATTACCTCCCTCCGTCCCATCAGATCGCATAGAGTAGGTCTCCTCCGAATTCCATCCGCCAGTCAGTGCCGACTGGCGACTACGCGGAGGAGAGCCTTCTCAGTTGCAGCCCCAATGCTATGGAACAATCTCCCCGTGGAGATCTGCACCCTCACCACCATCCAGGCCTTCCGCACAGCCCTCAAGATCTGGCTATCCCGTCAGGCCTGGGGATAAGATTTTACTCTCGCCCCTCCCGAATGTTGAATGAATGTTGTGTTTTTACTGCCAATTATTTTTACTCACATTTTCTTTTTGTGTTCTGTCCTGCACTCCCCTCCCCTATTATTGTAAGCCGCCCTGAGTCCCCTCAGGGAAAAGGGCAGCCTATAAATGTTTAATAAAACTAAAACTAAAAACTCTGGCAGTGGCCTACATCACTGTTCCCTCAGTATTTCCCATGATACTCCACTGAGGTAGAGAGGGCTGGAGAGAGGATGGCAGGGAAGGTGAGAAGGAAGGGATGGAGTGGACTGGGAGAGAGGAGTGGTAGAGTGGGAGGGGATGTAGGGTAGAGGGGAAAGATGGAGGGAAGATAGTAAGTTGGAGGGGGGCGGAAGAAAGAGGTGTAGCAGTTAGACTTATATACCGCTTCATAGGGCTTTCAGCCCTCTCTAAGCGGTTTACAGAGTCAGCATATCGCCCCCACAGTCTGGGTCCTCATTTCACCCACCCTGGAAGGATGGAAGGCTGAGTCAATCTTGAGCTGGTGAGATTAGAACCCCTGAACTGCAGATAACAGTCAGCTGAAGTGGCCTGCAGTACTGCACCCTAACCACTGCACCACCTCGGCTCGTGTATGGAGAGTGGAAGAGGTATATTGGGTTTCTATTTGAGTTTGAGTTTCATTTTATTTATATTTCTGGGGGTATTGTTGACAAGAGGAATTGCTGTGATTATTGTTTAATGTTGTATGGCCCCGGTTATGCACAGTATATATGTGACTGTATGAAAATGAAAAATAAAAACATTTTAACAGTCGATACTCCCCTCCCTTCTTATACCCTGCAGGGAACAGGTAGGCAACCAACTGGAGACAAGGAGGGGGAGGAGGATGGAACACTGACTTACAGTCATGTTCCAAGCCTCCCACACCAGAAAACAGCAAGTGACATAGTTCTTGGCATGAGATGTGTTTTAATGCAGGCTTGAAAACTCAGCACAAAGTATCAAAGTTATCGCTAACTGCTGCTGCTTCACATCTGGTTTTAAGAGCCCTGTATGCCCCTCTCCTCCCCAGCAGCTTCTGGATGCTAAGAATGGCGGAGAAGCTTTGGACCAGGGGTGGGTTCCGGCAGTTACAGCTCCTCTGTGCTCTCTTCTTTTTGGAAATTGATTGGCAGCTGTGGCGGAGGCTTCCTTTCGGTTGGCCCTCCTCCCCCTCCTCCTCTCGCAAGGGGGTGGCTGGCTGTGGGAAAGCCGGGAGGGTGCACGCAGGAGCAGGGAGATGACCCCCCCCTTAAGCCAGTGCCAAAGGGCAGCAAAGATGCCAGCGGAGCCACTGGCTGCTTGCTTAAGGAGGATCCTAGCAGGACGCAAAAGAACGTGGCTTCTCTCCTGCATCAAGGCCCCAGCCTTGCCGTGTCCCGCAGCTCCTAAGCCGAGCGCGGAGGGCGCAAGCGGGCAGCTAACGCTGCCTTACACGCAAATGTGGTGTGAAATGATGTACGGGGCCGTTTCTCTCGTGCGCTGAGGCTCCAGAGACCCTCCTCCTCCTCCTCTCGTGGGGGCGGGGGAGGAATAACAGGGCAACGGGATAGCTGGAGCCTTAGTGCAGGATAGAAGCTGCGTCCTTTTGCGAGTCTTTGCTGTGCTTTGACGCATGCTTGAGAGGCGTCCCGGCCACTGTTATCTCTAAGGTGCGCGGCTGCGTGGCCGCGCACCTTGCAAGAAAACCCCGCACAGCAGTTTCTATCTGCCACGCAGAGATTTATGTAAAGGAAACGTGTGGAAGTCCTTTGCAGGCGGCTACAACTGGATCCGGCAATGCTGTTGCCTGTTGGAGGAGGAGAAGGCGAACCAGCCTGCCACCGCCAGCCCCACCGCTCTTCCCGCCCCCTTCCCAGCCCCACAGTCCAGCAGTCGCAGCAGAAACAGCCCTGGGTCTCTGCTGCCGCTCCCCGCATTTTCTGGACGGGGATCCCTTGGAGAGGGGATTCCTTCCTGCGAGACCCCGTCCAGAAAATGCGGGGAGCGGCAGCGGAGACCCGGGGCTGTTTCTTCTGCGACCACTGGACTGCGGGGCTGGGAAGAGGGCGGGAAGAGCGGCGGGGCTGGCGGTGGCAGGCTGGTTCGCCTCCTCCTCCTCCAACAGCATTGCCGGATTTCTGCCCAACGCTGCGGGGGCGCCAGCGGGAGCTTTAGCGGCTTCATCTCAGCCGCAGCACTGGGCAGCAAATGTGTTGGTGCTGTTGGAGGAGGAGGAGGAGGAGGAGGAGGAGGTGGTGGCAGCAATAGCACCTAAGGACAGGACAAGAAGCAATGGAAACTTGTCAGAAGGAGACTCAAGCTGGAAATAAGGAGAAATCTGACAGTAAGAACAATTAAAATCAATGGAATCTTAATTCATTTGCTACAGGTTTTCAAAAGACTGGACGGCCATTTGTCTCAGATGATATAAAGACTCCTGCCTTGGACAAGGGGCTGGACTAGAAGACCTCCAGTATCCCTTCTGATTCTATGATTTTAAAAACCACAAGCTTTATACAGCTCGCTTGCAACTTTACCAAATTTAATTCAGCCATTTCCTTTTGTTATTAAATGGGTATTGCTAGTTCAATGCACATGCACTCCACTTTTAAGATGCTGAAAAAATCCCCATGACCTGCAACAAAATTCATTCTTCCACTCTTATCTTGCCCTAACTTCTGATAGGTTCCTGAAATATAGATCTATAAAATTTAGTGAAAATATTTCTATCTATTTTAATACAGATTGTAAAACAGATTGGGGAAAATGACATTAGTGCTCTGGGATAATAGCAGGTTTATTTGGATTTTCAGATAAAAGGTATCTTTTGTGCTAAGTTCTAACAATGTAGTTCTCTAATGTAACTATGAAACAGTCCAAATATATAATTCCCCTCAGGGAGGAATTCTGGGAGTTGAAGTCCACAAGTCTTAAAGGTGTCACGTTTGAAGACCCCTGAGTTTTTTCCCCCCTAAAGGGTTAGGGGTGCAAGGTTCTTGTAACAACAGCTTTAAGACTTGCGTGCCTCAAATGCCAGACTTTCTGAGCCAACATTTTGGTTGCTAAGCAGGAGCGTTGTTAAGTGATACTGATATTATATAACACTTTTAATTAAGCGGGTACCTTGAATAAACATAACTTTGAGTTTCAAATAGTACTGATTTTGTTGTTGCCTTAGGTGACATCTGAAAAAAATTCAGGTGCTCAGGCATGAAAATATGCCGCTCAAACACTATACTTTTCTGCTCACACTGAAAAAAAATTAGAGGGAACATTGGTACCGGCTACAGAAAGCAGCTAGATGGGGAGGGTGTGTCTACCTGCTTTGTGCGATGTGTGTGTTAGGGGGGGCATGGATTTTTTGGTGCTGAGAGAGAAGCAGCTGCGGCAGCGGGAAAACGAGGCTTCTTTGCCAGCCTTCCAGCTGAGAAAACAGAAATATTCGCCGGTTCTGTGGGTGTGGCTAGGTGGGGGGGGGCCATACGACTGAGTGCGCGTGAGTGACCCATCTAGCCACGCCCACAGAGCCTTTAGCTTTACAAAAATTGAAATCCACCCCGTGACTGTTTCAGAAGAGGAAGTTCCTCTGGGCTTCTCGCCTGCTCCCATCCTTTCTAGCCATGCAGTACTCGATGGTTTTATCTCCTTTAAATTCAGCCTCAGACGCCGCAATTGTACTGTTGGCTTTCCTGTTACAAATGCTGCCATCTCTTGATAGGAAGCCGAAAAACAGGGTTGAGTCTTGCTGTGTGGTGGTAACGAAGGGGCTTTGGGCAATTCCATCACCCTGGAGCTGAAGATGGTTTGTGTTGCAGATGAGATGTCTTTTGTCTTTCTGGGGCTATTAACAAAGGTGGGGGCTGTTTCTCCTTTTCTTATCCAGGGAGGTATAATATTCTGCCTTTTTAATATTTCCTAGATTTCATTTTTCTAGGAGAGGGTGGGGGCTATCTTTCTACACCCCCTTTGCATCAACAGAGTTACATGTCCCTCAAGTTTAAAATGGAATTAGGCACAGGAGACATAGGACACCACAACAAAGCTCTACATCACAATGCCAACCTAACTGAGGGCATTTCATGTAAGCTTCTTTCCTAACTGCTATCAGCATTTGCAATAATTTTTTCAAAAACAGATTCAAGAGGGATCTTGAAAATCAAGGGAAAGGCATAAGGTACAGTGTTTCCTTCCTGTTTGATTGGCAGCAACATATTTATCTGTTTGGTGCTTAGGGAAGTTTCAATCAGGTGTTACTTATTTTCATCTCTGTACCTGTTGGCACCTCTATTTGGTTGCTAATTGACACTGCACTGAAGATCCTACTGTTTGGAGTCTCAGAAAGACAAGGCTTGGGAGAAGTACGCAGTTCTCAGGATTTCTGTTGACACATTGGTGGTAAAAGTTTGAAACTCTACTCCTGCAAAACGTGGGTTTGGAAAAGCATCTTTGGGACAGCAGCTTGAGTGCTAGAATATCCAGTTTGTTCAAACATGACTTAGATGAAGAGATTGGAAGAGAACTCATCAAATTTGCAGGTGACATCCAGTTGCAGGGAACAGCCAATGCTTTAAACCAGTGATAGCGAACCTATAGCACACGTGCGCGAATGCAGAACCATGTCGGCTGGCACATGCAGCATCGCTCATTCTTCTTCTGGATTTCAGCTTTTCTTAACGTGTGTGGCAGTCCCGGAAACTGGAAAAGCTGGTCTTCTGGTTTCCGTTGTCCGCATGTGCAATGGGCAGCTGATTGTTGTGCACAAATGCACGCCAGTAACTGGAAGACAAGCTGGCTGGTGAACATACGTGTGTCAAAAACAGGAAGTTCATTTCCCGGCGCTTGCATGCACACTTGGCAGCTTCTGCTCCGGGTCATGTCCCTGAAAAGGTCTGCCCTCACTGCTTTAGAGGATAAGCCCAAGATACAGAAGGATCTTGACAGATGTGAGCACTGGGCCCTTTCCAGTAAAATGCAATTCAGTGGTGAGGAACTTATACTTAGGCAAGAAAATCTAAATGCACATCTATAGAAGAGGTTGCACTTGGCTCAAGAGCAGAAATTGTGTCAGGGACCTAGAAACAATCACAGTGCGCTGTAATTGCCGAAAAAGTCAATTCAGTCCTCCTCTGCAGCATCACAGGGATAGTATCAAGATCATATTAAGTGTTAGTACTGTGTTTTACTGAAGTAAGGCTACACTTTGAATCCTGCATCCAGTTTTGGTCACCAGAATACAAAAGTGTTTAGGCTGCAGAAAGAGTGCAGAGAAGAAGAACAAAGTCATGTAGGGAACAGGACGATGAACAGTTGTAGGAATTGGGTAACAGAGAGAAGGACCAGAGTGATGGCAGTTTTTCAGTACTTATTATATTTTACTTGGCTGAGCTGCAAATATAGGTTGCTAGGAATCTGAACATGACTGATAGCACATAATCAGTGAGAGGATCTGACCAATGCCATTGTTAGATAGGACAAGCCTGTTTTTCAGCCTCTTGTCAGGAGATGGCAGCATCTGTGACTCAAGAGCCAACAGTGAAATTGCGGCCTCTCCAGTTGACCTTAAAGTTAAACCATCGTTAAAACCATCGAGTACTGAATTGCTAGAAAGGATGGGGGAAAAGGAGCACAGAGGAACTTCTTCCGAAACACTCACGGAAGACGAGAGGGGAGAGTGACGCGCAGAGAGACTCTGGCGCCTCTTCCAAGGATCGAAGCAGCAATCTGGTAAACCCACCTCCTCTTTCCTTAGTGTGTTGGAATAATTTATATGTAATTCTTGGTTTCATCCCTTGTAGTATAAACTCAGAGATCTCCATCTGCAATTGTTTCAATGGAGTATCACTTACAAGTATTTGTAAAGTCTAAAACAGAAAATGTATTTTTGCTAATTAGGGTGCTGGAGGTTAAAACGTACAAAGAATGGTTATAGGAATTGGGCATGTCTAGTCTAGTGAGAAGGACTAGGGGAGATATGACAACAGTGTTCCAATATTTGAGGGGCTCCTATGAAGACAAAGACGTCCATTTATTTTCCAAAGTACCAAAAGAAAAGATGGATGGAAACTAACCAAAGAGAGATGCAACCTATAACTAAAAAGAAAATTCCAAGTAGAATGGTGGTCTTATTTACAGATACAACCAAGTTTGCACAGGATAGGAAGAAGGAAGGTATTACCAAAGATTACACAATATTAGATAAACCTTTGATGCAGACAGAAAACAGGTTGATCAAAGTGTTATATAGATTTTTCTTGGAACATAAGCTAGAGGAGGAACATGTCAAAGAAATTATGGTGTCCTGGGTGAAAAAATTTGATTATAATGGGGAATTGGCTAAGTGGTAAAAACTTTGGATACTTAATCGGAAACTAACATTGGCTACGTCGTATAAAGAAAAATTTTATATGTTCTACAGATGGCATCTCCCCCCAACACGGCTATATAATGTGAATGTATGTTCACTTTGACTTTGCGGTACTGCATTGTTTTAAATTTAAAAATAATAAAAATATACTAAAAAAAAATCCTACCGATTGCAGCAATCAACCAATGGAATAGCTTGCCTTCAGAGGTTTTGGGTGTTGTAACTTTCAAAAAGAGATTTGACGGCCACTTCTGAAATGGTAGAGCAGAGGGGTGGACTAGAAGACCTTTAAGGTCCCTTCCCACTCTATTATTCTGTCATATACTGTAGTCATCTTAATTACAGCGATTCTATTCAATAATTGCTATTCTAAGAATTTGTATTGACCCAAGTCAACCAGAGAATTTCATGGTTGCATACAAATGTGAACTTGGGTCTCTGTAATCTTCAATGTGTCAAATAAATCATAATTAAGGTTATTTTAGTGGGCTATTTCCTTTTTACCTTTAATGTATATGGTATTTTTTTAAAATATGTATATCTTCTGCAACCATTTTATAAGCAATTACTTTGAATCTTACAGGCAAAGAGGATGCCAATAAGAGAACTCCGGACAACTGAGAATAACAAGCAACGTTAAAAAGGAAAGTTAATCAAGCCAGAAATCAAAACATTTCCATCTCCTTCAGAAACCCACAAAATTCTCCTTCTTCCCCAGCAGGTAATCAAGAAGAGATTTCGAACTGGAAAACGTAGGATATGCAGAACACAAGGATACATTACAGGTAGTCCTCGACTTATAACAGTTCATTTAGTAACTATTCAAAGTGACAGTGCCACTGAAAAACCTGACTGATGAACATTTTTCACACTTATGACTATTGCAGAAGCCCATGGTCACATGATCTGTCTTTGAATCCTTGGCAGCTAACTCACATTTATGACAGTTGCCCTGTTTTACAGTCACATGATCCCCTTTTGCAGGTCCACAGATGTGGCTATTGTGGGCAAAATTCGTATTTCAAATCACAACTGAGTGTGCACGAAATGATCCACATTGGAGAACAGCAATATTAATGTGGCCAAAGCTTTAGTCAGAACTGCTCCTTGTGGTTGGTTCATGGAAGGAGCCACATAGGGGAGGAGCCCTACATGTGCTCCCAAGGAAGTGAGCTTGGCAACTTGGTGATACATTAGAGAAATCCTACCAGGGAGAATCCTTACTGTGAGAAAAGTTTCAGTCTGATCTCCAGCCTGGTAATATATTAGAGGATGCACACAAAAAAGAAATCATATGAATGTTCTGATCGTGGGAAATGTTTCAGCAAGAATTCCAACCTGGTGATGCACCAGAGGACTCACACAGGAGAGAAACCTTTTGAATGTCCTGACTGTGGGAAAGGTTTCAGTCACAATTCCCACCTAGTTATACACCAAAGGATTCACACAGGAGAGAAACCTTTCGAATGTCCTGATTGTGGGAAAAGTTTCAGTAAGAGGTCCAACCTGGTGATGCACCAGAGGACTCACACAGGAGAGAAACCATTTGAATGTCCTTTTTGTGGGAAAAGTTTCAGCAGGAACTCCCCTCTGGTGGTACACCAGAGGATTCACATGGGAGAGAAACCCTTTGAATGTCCTATCTGTGGGAAAAGTTTTAGTTATAATTCCAGCCTGGTGAAACACCAGAGGACTCACACAGGAGAGAAACCTTTCGAATGTCCTGACTGTGGGAAAGCTTTCAGTCAGAATTGCAGCCTAGTGATTCACCAGAGGACTCACACAGGAGAGAAACCCTTTGAATGTCCTGACTGTGGGAAAGGTTTCAGTAACAGGTCCAACCTGGTGACACACCAGAGGACTCACACAGGAGAGAATCCCTTTGAATGTCCTGTTTGTGGGAAAAGTTTCAGTCGCAATTCCCAGCTGGTGGTACACCAGAGGTCTCACACGGGAGAGAAACCCTTTGAATGTCCTGACTGTGGGAAAAGTTTCAATCAGAATTCCGACCTAGTGCAACACCAGAGGACTCACACAGGAGAGAAACCTTTCGAATGTCCTGATTGTGGGAAAAGTTTCAGTAACAGTTCCAGCCTAGTGCAACACCAGAGGACTCACACAGGAGAGAAACCCTTTGAATGTCCTGACTGTGGGAAAGGTTTCAGTCAGAATTTCCGCCTAGTGATGCACCAGACGACTCACACAGGAGAGAAACCCTTTGAATGTCCTGACTGTGGGAAAGGTTTCAGTAACAGGTCCAAACTAGTGATACACCATAGGACACACACAGGAGAGAAACCCTTTGAATGTCCTGACTGTGGGAAAGGTTTTAGTGACAAGTACACGATGTTGAGACACCAGAGGACTCACACAGGAGAGAAACCCTTTGAATGTCCTCTTTGTGGGAAAGGTTTCAGTCAGAATTCCGACCTAGTGTCACACCAGAGGACTCACACAGGAGAGAAACCCTTTGAATGTCCTGACTGTGGGAAAGGTTTCAGTAACAGGTCCAACCTGGTGACACACCAGAGGACTCACACAGGAGAGAAACCCTTTGAATGTCCTGTTTGTGGGAAAAGTTTCAGTCGCAATTCCCATCTGGTGGTACACCAGAGGTCTCACACGGGAGAGAAACCTTTTGAATGTCCTCTTTGTGGGAAAAGTTTCCGTTGGAATTCCGACCTAGTGACACACCAGAGGACTCACACTGGAGAGAAACCCTTTGAATGTCCTGTTTGTGGGAAAAGTTTTAGTTATAATTCCAGCCTGGTGGTACACCAGAGGACTCACACAGGAGAGAAACCGTAGGAGTGTCCGATTTGTGGGACAAGTTTCAGTTCTAATTTCCACCTGGTGCAACACCAGAGGACTCACACAGGATAGAAATCATATCTTTGTCCATATTGTGGGGAATGTTTCATTAAAAAATTCTACCTCATGAGTCACCAGAGAACTCATATAGGAGCGAAACCGTATGAGTGTCCCGCTTGTGGCAAAAGTTTCACTCAGAATTCTAACTTGATGAAACATCAGAGGTCTCAAATGGGAGAGAAACCCTTTGAATATCTTGACTGTGGAAGAGGTTTCATTACAAAATTACAGCTCACAAATCACCAGATGATACACACAGGAGAGAATGCTTTTGAATGTGCTGACTGTGGGAAACGTTTCACCAAGAATTCCAGTCTGGTTAAACACCAGAGGACACACAGAGGAGAAACCGTATCATTGTCCTCTTTGTGGCAAAAGTTTCAGTTAGAATTCTAACATGGTGATACACTGGAGGTCACATGAAAAACATGGAATGCCCTATTTAGGAAAAAGTTTTCATTTTAATTCGAACCTAGTGAAACACCAGAGGACTCACATGGGAGTGCCTTTCAAATGGCCAGTCTGTGGATAGTACTTTTGGCCAAAATGACTCCTTATCGCAGGCTTGTCAAACTAGATTTCATTGAGGACTGCATCATGGTTCTGTTTGACCTGGGTGGAGGGCTGTGGTGGAAGTGGATAGGGGGGCATAGCTATCTTGACGTCACTTCTGTTGGGGGCACCTGTGGTAGCCCGAGTGCTTTGCCAACAAAAATGGGATTTCGAGCGCCATTTTCAGGTGCTGTGGCCTCCTGCAACCCTCTATCAATGAAAACGGAGCTCGGGAGGTTCTCCTGCGTCCCCCGCAACCTCCATTTTTAGTTGCAATGGCCTCCTGCAATCCTCTGCCAGTGCAAATGCTGGCAGAGGCACCACGTACCAGTCCGTGGTTTCACGACAGCCCTGCTGGCCGGATTTAACCACCCTGCGACCCGCATCTGATCCTGGGCCTTGACTTTGACACCCCTTCCTTATTGCATACAACTAAATATATATGAGGCAAAAGTTGATGAGTTTGGAGAAGGTTTGAATTTCATTTCTGAACTCCCGCTGAGGGTGTAGGTGAGAACACTGAATATTGGCCTCATCTGAATACTGGCTGATCATTTTGCTGAATTAACTTCACCGCTTGCTCTTCCTGATGAAGCCGTCACATGAATGTGCAAATTGTTAAGCTCAACAGTGGCTACTTCAGAGTTTGGAGAATCCCACCCTTGGGTCCTCCTAGCCCTTTCCCTTCCTCACAGGTCCTAATAGGTCAGTTGTCCCCCATAGGCTCCCCACATGGTTCCATAGACCTCCCCCCCCCAAACACAAACAGGATCTCCACTTCTACTGGATCCCTGCAGTCCTTAGGCCTGACTCCCACCCTACCAGGCATCACAGCCTCCTGCATACCTTTTGAAGATCTCTGAATCTCATGTGGGGAAAGAGGCCAGGGCATGTATCTCTGGGCTGTGTGACTGCTTTATGGAAACAACCATTATTTTGACCGGGATTCATCCGTAGGCCATGCAGTGAACTTGTGGAAGCAGCTGTCGTTTTGCCATGGCTGCCTGTGTCAATATGGTGCCTGCTTCTTGGTCACTGGGAGTGGGACGAATTGTTCTGTTTTGCTACCTTAACACTTTGTAGACTGTGTTAAGGAATTGCAGGTGCAATGAAAATGGTGTCTGCCTCTGGGAGATCTCCAAAAGGGCAGGCCATGTATCCCTGGGGTGCCTGATAAGTGGACAAGTACCTCTTGGCCAGCCTTGTGCTGCAGTTGCCTATAACAGCCAATTTAGTCCTAGGTTGCATCAAGAGAGGAATAATGTCAAGACAACAAGAAAATATAGAATTGCTTTATACAATACAACACTTAGAATACATAGTTGAGTGCTGGTCACCATGATATAAAAATGTTGAGACACTGGAAAATGTGCACAGAAGAGCAACCAAGGGGGACAAGATAGCTGTTTTCAAGTACTTATGCATCTGACACAAAGAAGAGCAGATTGACTTACTCTCTAGGGCACCAGATGGCAGGATAAGAAGTAATAGGTGGAAGCTAGTTAAAATAAGGCCCAAACTAGAAGATATATTTTTTTTGTCAGAGCAATTAATCAGTGGAATAGAGTGGGCTGGACGACCATTTGAGAGGGATGGTTTAAGTGTCCTGCCTTGAAGAGCAGGTTGGACCAGAAGACCTCTGAGGTCCATTCCAAGCCTATAATGCAACGTTTCCATGAATTTAGTGGCTGTTTAGAAGATAGGTAAAGAGCAGCCACATGAACTTCCTTGTGGATTTTTCGGGGGGAAAATAATTCAGAAAATTAATGTAAATAAAACTCCCAAAACCCCCACAAAGCTTTTAAAGCAAAGCAAAAATAGACACAAGGTTTAAAAAGAAAGCAAAAAAATGTGCAAAAACAGATTTACATATACTATCCCCTCCCCTTGAGTATTCATACATATGTCGGACCAATATTAGTTACCTCCCCTTGTGAAGCAGGCCCAAAATTTATAAAGTTCTGCCTCTATTTACAAACAATTTGACTTTCATCAATCTACTACACAGAGAGGCAAAGTGGTTAACAGGTGAATAAACAGCAAAATTAAAATCGCATTAACAATTTAGTTTTGCATTTAATTTGTATAAAGTCCAGAATGGCTTTTTATTTACCATAATCATTGTCTATGATCTATCCGGGATGAAATATCTTTGTTTGATTCTTACGAATAAAACTTTTTCTTAATATTTTGGCTGAGAACAATAAAACAACTATTGTGTCTTATTCCTCAAAATCATAAACCTCTGTTGTCTCTCCATTTTCACCACAGTCCAGTCCAAATAGTTTTCCAGTTGGATATGGCAAGTCCATTTCCCAGCGACAACCAACTTCCCTTCAAAGTCCGGTTCATCACACATCGAATCTGTTCACTCCAAATCTGTAGAATCCGCAATTCCTTCAGCCTTCTCCAACCAACCAGCAGTTTCAAACCATGGCGAGGAATCTCTTAAGAAGTGGCTGTGCTCCCTATGGAAGCTTCTTGGGAAGAGCTCGGGCTCACAAAGGGATTCATTTCTGTGCGCTCATAATCCCAAACGCTTCCATCAGTTTTTCAGGCCATTTCCAGGCTGTTTTTGGAGACATTTTTGTGCTGTTTTTGTTTGTTTTGGGGTTGTGTTTAGGTGGAATGTGAAATGATTTGCAGGCAGTATTGGACTTGGCTGGGGAGAGGATTGATAAATCTTTGAATATCCTCCCCAGTGCCACTGGCAAACTCTGTACTGCAGTGTACCAAAATCGATTGGCTCTTGATTACCTCCACGCAAGGGAAGGAGGGTCTGTGGGAAGTTCAACTTGTTTAATTGCTGCCTTCACATTGATGAGACTGAACGTGTCATTAAGCAGCTCACCACAGAAATAAGGCAACTCACTCATGTCCCAGGGCAGGAATGGAAAGGTTTTGATTTAACCTCCACTTCTAACTCCTGGTTCCCGAAATTGCCAGGGTTTCACCCCTCTTGATGGAGAAATGGGCCACTGCAAAGGTTCTGGCCCTGGTGGGACGCTCAGAAGAAGGACACTCGAGCAAATATGTTGGGCTCATGCTTCATGGAGAGGAACCTGCCATTTATGAAACTACACAGTAATCTTAGGATTGGGTGAAGTTTCAATAGGGGGGAATGATACAGCATGGGTTGCACAGGTAAACCCACCAGTGGCTGGCCAGGTTAGGTGGTCTTAATAGAATGGACCTTATAGATTCATTTTAGTTTGGCCTTTTACTCCAGTGCCCTGGAGTCCCAAAGTTGAGTTTTAACTTCCTCATATTACAAATAGGGCTGAACAGTGTGGCAAGACTCTGTAAAGGAGGGGCACAGGAAGCCATACGCGGGGGAGAGATAGAATAGAGAAGTTGCAGAAAACTGTTGGTATGAATATCTGCTTTTGTATTTTTCCAAGATGTACTTCCCTGTTCTGGACAGGGGTTTTTACGTTTTGTATGAATACGCCTCTTTAAACGCCCTCTGATTGACGAAGTTTGATTAAAGGTATAAAATCACTACCCTGGGCGTAGCCAGGCCAGTTCAGATGTTGGTGTGTGAACACACTGAACTCAATGCATCCAATAAACCTGTTTCTCTTCCTTCGTGGTCTCAAGTCCTGATCTTTCGTAAGTAGATTACAAACCACAATCTGCTGCAACAGGATTAGAAAAATATCAGTTGGAAAAGTTACCAGGGGATAGAAAAAGAAAAAGAATGGAGGGGGAATTTGGAAATACGCCTAACAAAATATATTTAAAATTACAACACGAGACCTAAAAAATATTGGTGCTTACTGATGTATAACTATGTAATAGTATTATGGGGATAGCTGGAAACCTGAATCCCTCTCACATTTCGGCCAAAAAAGAGGCTTGGGGGGGCGGGGAAACCAATTGAACTCGTATATAGGTAGACCTTTAAAAGGAGAAGGTATGTAAAATTAGTAATAAGAAAAATAGTTTTTTTGAATATAATTATTAATCCCATTGATATTGAATGGGGTTTGCTGAAATGCTGAAATACACCATGCAAAATAGAGACTGGAAGGGAGAAAAAGAGAGGGAAAGCGAGAGCGAGGAGACAGGAGAGAGGGAAGCAGAAGGGAGGAAGGAGAGAAGGAAGGTCTGGAAAGAGGGCAGAGGAACAGAGCAAGAGGAAGTAGAGAACAGAGAGATAGAGGCAGTTTTTGGCTGTTTTTCAGGCCCATTGGGGGCATTTTCTGGGCTGTTGTCAGGCAGTAATTTGGGCCATTTTTGGCCTGTTATGGATTGTTTTTTGGCCCAGTTCGGGTTGTTTTTAGGCGGTTTCTAGAGTGTTTTGGGGCCATTTACAGGCTGGTTTGGGGCCATTTGGGGGGCTGCTTTTGGGGAAATATTTGGACAATTTGTGGGCCATTTACCAGCCCTTTATGGGCCATTTTCAGACTGTTGTCAGATTGTATTTTGGGGGATATTTGGGGATGTTTTCAGGTGTTTTGTGGCCTTTTTTGAAGTTTTTTGTGGCCATTTTGGGGCTGTTTTTTAGGCTGTTTCCAGGGTGGTTTTTGGCCCATTTTGGGCTGTTCATAGCCATTTTGTGGGCTGTATTTTGGGACTTTTTTGGCCGTTTTCTGGACCATTTCCAGGCTGTTTTCTGGGGTGGGTTTTGGCTCTTTTTCAGCCTGTTTCTCGGAGGTTTTTTGCGCTGTTTTTGGCCATTTGTAGACATTTTCAGGGCTTTTTTTTTGGACCAATTTTTTGGCCATTTCCAGGCCATTTTTCAGGCTGTTTCTGAGAGGGTTTTGGGGGGCATTTTTAGCTGTTTTTCAGGCCCCAAAAATGTGTGGTGGTGGGACCAGCCAATGGTGGAATTAGCCGGTTCACTGAACCGCGGAGAATTTTAACAACTGGCTTGCCGAAACTGATCCGAACTGGCTGAATCCCACCTCTGCCCAGAGGCCACCCTGGAATCAATGGGATCTGATGAGCTCCCCTAGGCACTGGTCACTGCCGTGCCAGAGGTGGGCTGCCCTGCCGAGGGGGCATCCATTGTTTTCTACTATTAAAAAGTCTTGTTGCCTCACCTTGGTTTTGGCCAGAGCTTCTGCCAAACTCTGTCAAGGAGGGGCCTGGTCCCAGGTCCCCTCACCACTTGGGTCTCCTGAGATCTGCCATGGCCATCATCTAGCCGGAGTTTCAGGCTGGCCAAGCAGAACTGGGTGGGTGGACCCACCGGCTTGACTGAACTGCAACAGGGCCCTCGGTGTGGCTGCTGTCTCCCCCCCCCTTCAACTCCCCACGCTGCCAGGACCAACGTCTCAAAAATGGCCTCACCAAACCGCTCCCAAAGCAGCACCATTGTTTGACTGCCAGGCTCAGTGGAAAAACTCCACCCCTCATCATCATCACCTTCAGACAGGCAACTCTCCCGCCACCGCGTCGAATAGCTGCCAGACAGAATTGATGTCAGTAGCAGGGTCCCAAATCACCAGCTGCCAATGAACTCCACCACCATTCTCCGGTGGGTCCCATCTCTTGTCCTCTGTCCTGGACAGATGCCGCATGGACCAGCTGTACATGTCAGCGGGCCTCACACGTCTTGGGGCATATATCTTAACTGGGAAACCCCATCGTCCTGCGCTGGAAGGACTGCCCCTAGGGATAGATCCACCGCCACTCCAGCAGTGGCCTCCATCACTGTTCCCTCAGCATTTCCCATGATACTCCCCTGCCTTCTTATACCCTGCAGGGAACAGGTAGGCAACCAGCTGGAGACAAGGAGGGGAGGAGGAGGGAACACTGACTTAGTCATGTTCCAAGCCTCCCGCACCAGAAAACAGCAAGTGACACAGTTCTTGGCATGAGATGTGTTTTAATGCAGGCTTGAAAACTCAGCACAAAGTAACTGCAAAGTTATCACTAGCTGCTGCTGCTTCACATCTGGTTTTAAGAGCCCTGTATGCCCCTCTCCTCCCCAGCAGCTTCTGGGTGCTGAGAATGGTGGAGAAGCTTTGGACCAGGGGTGGGTTCCGGTAGCCACAGCTCCTCTGTGTTCTCTTCTTTTTGGAAATTGATTGGCAGCTGTGGCGGAGGCTTCCTTTCGGTCGGCCCTCCTCCTCCTCCTCTCGCAAGAGGGTGGCTGGCTGTGGGAAGGGCGGGAGGGTGCACGCACGCGCAGGGAGACGACCCCCCCCACTTTAAGGGAGCGCCAAAGTGCAGCGAAGGCTCCAGCGGAGTAGCTGTCTGCTCACTTAAGGAGGATCCTAGCAGGACGCAAAAGAACGTGGCTTCTCTCCTGCATTAAGGCCCAGCCTTGCCGTGTCCCCCAGCTCCTCAGCCAAGCGTGAAATAATGTACGGGGCCGTTTCGCTCGTGCACTAAGGCTCCAGCGACCCTCCTCCTCCTCCTCTCGTGGGGGGGGGGGAATAACAGGGCAAGGCGATGGCGGGAGCCTTAGTGCAGGAGAGAAGCCGCGTCCTTTTTTCGTCCTGTTAAGACCCTCCTTAGGCGAGCTTTTGCTGTTTAAGACCCTCCTTAAGCGAGCCTTTGCTGTCCTTTGGCGCATGCTTGAGGGGCGTCTCCCCGCACGCACGCACCGTCCCGGCCAGAAAAAGCAGCTAGATGGGGAGGGTTTGTCTACCTACTTTGTGCGATGTGTGTGTGTGTTGGGGGGGCATAGATTGTTCGGAGCTGAGAGAGAAGCAGCTGCGGCAGCGGGAAAACGAGGCTCCTTTGCCAGCCTTCCAGCTGAGAAAACAGAAATATTCGCCCGTTCTGTGCGGGGGGGGGGGAGGCAAATCCACCCCGTGACTGTTTCAGAAGAGGAAGTTCCTCTGGGCTTCTCGCCTGCTCCCATCCTTTCTAGCCATGCAGTTCTCGATGGTTTTATCTCCTTTAAACTCAGTCACAGAGGCCGCAATTGTACTGTTGGCTCTTCAGTCACAGATGCTGCCATCTCCTGATAGGAGGCCGAAAAACAGGGTTGAGTCTTGCGGTGTGGTGGTAACGAAGGGGCTTTGGGCAATTCCTATTATGGCTTAATGGCTTGTTTGGATCTGAATGAGGAGGGCTAATCCCATCACCCTGGAGCTGAAGATGGTTTGTGTTGCAGATGAGATGTCTTTTGTCTTTCTGGGGCTATTAAGAAAGGTGGGGGCTGTTTCTCCTTTTCTCATCCAGGGAGGTATAATATTCTGCCTTTTTAATATTTCCTTGAAAATCAAGGGGAAGGCATAAGGTACAGTGTTTCCTTCCTGTTTGGCAGCAACATATTTACCTGTTTGGTGCTAAGGGAAGTTTCAATCAGCTGTTACTTATTTTCATCTCTGTACCTGTTGGCACCTCTATTTGGTTGCTAATTGACACTGAACTGAAGCTCCCTACTGTTTGGAGTCTCACAAAGACAAGTCTTGGGAGAAGCACACAGTCCTCAGGATTTCTGTTGACACCTTGGTGGTAAAATTTTGGAAGTCTACTCCTGCAAAAGTTGGGTTTGGAAAAGCATCTTTGGGACAGCAGCTTGAGTGCTAGAATATCCAGTTTGTTCAAACTTGACTTAGATGAAGAGATTGGAAGAGAACTCATCAAATTTGCAGGTGACATCCAGTTGTGGGGAACAGCACTTTGAATCCTGCATCCAGTTTTGGTCACCAGAATACAAAAGTGTTTAGGCTGCAGAAAGAGTGCAGAGAAGAACAAAGTCATGTAGGGGACTGGAGGGTAAAACATACGATGAACAGTTGTAGGAATTGGGTAACAGAGAGAAGGAGCGGAGTGATGTGATAGCAGTTTTTCAGTACTTATTATATTTCTCTTGACTCAGGTACAAATACAGGTTGCTAGGAGTCTGAACATGACTGATAGCACATAATCAGTGAGAGGATCTGGCCAATGCCATAGTTAGATAGGACAAGCCTGTTTTTCAGCCTCCTGTCAGGAGATGGCAGCATCTGTGACTGAAGAGCCAACAGTAAAATTGCGGCCCTTCCAGTTGACCTTAAAGGAGTTAAAACCATCAAGTACTGAATTGCTAGAAAGGATCTGGGGAAAGGAGCACAGAGGAACTTCTTCTGAAACACTCATGGAAGACGAGAGGGGAGAGTGACACGCAGAGAGACTCTGGTGCCTCTTCCAAGGATCAAAGCAGCAATCTTTTAAACCAACCTCCTCTTTCCTTAGCGTTTTGGAATAATTTATATGTAATCCTTGGTTTCATCCCTTGTAATATAAACTCAGAGATCTCCATCTGCAATTGTTTAAATGGAGTATCACTTACAAGTATTTGTAAAGTCTAAAACAGAAAATGTATTTTTGGTAATTAGGGTGCTGGAGGTTAAAACGTACAAAGAATGGTTATAGGAATTGGGCATGTCTAGTCTAGTGAGAAGGACTAGGGGAGACATGACAACAGTGTTCCAATATTTAAGGGGCTCCTATGAAGACAAAGACGTCCATTTATTTTCCAAAGTACCAAAAGAAGCGATGGATGGAAACTAACCAAAGAGAGATGCAACCTATAACTAAAAAGAAAATTCCAAGTAGAATGGTGGTCTTATTTACAGATACAACCAAGGTTTGCACAGGATAGGAAGAAGAAAGGTATTACCAAAGATTACACAATATTAGATAAACCTTTGATGCAGACAGAAAACAGGTTGATCAAAGTGTTATATAGATTTTTTTGGAACATAAGCTAGAGGAGGAACATGTCAAAGAAACTATGGTCGCCTGGGTGAAAAAATTTGATTACAATGGGGAATCGGTTAAGTGGGAAAAACTTTGGATACGTAATCGGAAACTAACATTGGCTACGTCGTATAAAGAAAATTTTTATAAGATGTTCTACAGATGGCATCTCCCCCCAACACGGCTCTCCAAAACGTTTAAAAACTGGCCCCAAATTGTTGGAAGTGTAAAAAAACACAGGCAGTTTTTATCATACGTTGTGGACATGCAAGTCCTAATGAGGAGGACTAGCGGAGATATGACAACAATGTTCCAATATTTGAGGGGCTCCTATGAAGACAAAGACGACTATTTATTTTCCAAAGTACCAAAAGGATGGAAACTAACCAATGAGAGATGCAACCTGTAACTAAAAAGAAAATTCCAAGTAGAATGGTGGTCTTATTTACAGATACAACCAAGGTTTGCACAGGATAGAAAAAAGGAAGGTATTACCAAAGATTACACAATATTAGATAAACCTTTGATACAGACAGAAAAGAGATCGATCAAAGTGTTACATAGATTTTCGTTGGAACATAAGCTAGAGGAGGAACATGTCACCTGGGTGAAAAAATTTGGTTATTTTTTTTTAATTAAATAAGATTTTATTGGTAAAACGAAAATACAAAATCCATAACTTGTAAAAAACAATACAACTACATTTCGAGATATTCCCATACTATCAAATCATATAAACATCAAAGGTTAGGTATCTTATTCCTTCCCTCCCTCTTCTCTTCCCTCATTTCTTCTTTTCCATACCCTTTTCTTCCCTCCCCCCTTACTTCCTTCTCCCCTGCCTTCCCTCCTTTCTTTTCTCCTTTTCTCCTTTCCTTCCCACTCCTTTCCCTCCCTCGATCCCCCCTCCTTCTCACATACCTTCCCTCCTTCCCTTCCTCTTTCCCTCCTCCTTTCTTTTCTCTTAATCTCCCTCCTTTCCTCCCTCCTTCCTTCCTTTCAACTCTCCTCTCTTTCTTTCCCTCCCTCTTTCCCTCTTTACTACCCTCTCCTCTTCCCTCCCTCCTTCCTCCCCCAGTTTCTTCTCTTTCTTCTCTCCTTCTTTCTTCCCACCTTCTTTCCCTTCTCTTCTTTCTCTTCCTCCTCTTTATCCTTCCCCCCTTCTTCTGCCTTTCCTGTTCCTCTCCTTTCTCCTCTCCATCCTGACTTCCCTACTGTCCTCCTTCCCTCCCCTCTAACCTTTGTTACATTTACATATTTTCCTCTGCTGAGGACAACCTGGTTCTCTTTTCCTTTCCTTGCTTAAAGAGGCAAGGATTAGTTTCAGTTTCAGTTTCAGTTTCAGTTTGATTTTATTTGTAGGCCGCCCTTTTCCCTGAGGGGACTCAGGGCGGCTCACAGAAACCAGGGAGAGGGGAATACAATACAATACAATACTAAGACAACAACACATAATAAGATAATACGCAACATGCATACAACATTCGGGCGGGGTAATGGTCCTTATCCCCAGGCCTGACGGGCGAGCCAGTTCTTCAAGGCTGTGCGGAAGGCCTGGACGGTGGTGAGGGTACGGATCTCTACGGGGAGCTCGTTCCAAAGGGTCGGGGCCACTACTGAGAAGGCCCTCCTCCTTGTGGTTGCCAGCCGGCATTGGCTGGCCGATGGAATGCGGAGGAGGCCTAACCTATGAGATCTTATAGGCCGTAGGGAGGTAATTGGCAGAAGGCGGTCTCTCAAGTATCCAGATCCACTGCCATGTAGGGCTTTATGGGTGGTCAATAGCACCTTGAAGCGCATCCGGAGATCGACAGGTAGCCAGCGCAGCTCGCGGAGGATAGGTGTAATGCGGGTGAATCGGGGTGCACCCGCGATCACTCGCGCGGCCGCGTTCTGTACTAGCTGAAGTCGCCGGATGCTCCTCAAGGGCAGCCCCATGTAGAGCACATTGCAGTATTCCAGCCTAGAGATCACGAGGGCCCGAGTGACTGTTGTGAGAGCTTCCCGGTTCAGGTAGGGTCGCAACTGGCGCACCAGGCGTACCTGGGCGAATGCCCCCCTGGTCACAGCCGCTATATGATGGTCGAATGACAGCTGTGGATCCAGGAGGACTCCCAAGTTGCGAACCCTCTCTGAGGGGTGTAAAATTTGACCCCCCAGCCTGAGTGTTGGATTAATAGCCGAATTTTTGGGAGGAAAACACAACAGCCACTCGGTCTTTTCTGGGTTGAGCACAAGCTTGTTAATCCTCATCCAGTCCATGACGGCTTCAAGTCCCCGGTCCATTACGTCAACCGCTTCATTGATTTGGCACGGGGCGGACAGATACAATTGAGTATCGTCCGCATATTGATGGTATCTAATCCCGTGCCTACGGATGATCTCTCCCAGCGGTTTCATGTAAATGTTAAATAGTAGGGGGGATAAGACCGAACCCTGCGGCACCCCATATTTTAGGGGCCTTGGGGACGATCTCTGCCCTCCCACTAACACCGACTGCGACCTGTCCGAGAGGTAGGAGGAGAACCACCGTAACACGGTGCCTCCCACTCCCACCTCCCGCAGTCTTCGCAGAAGGATACCATGGTCGATGGTATCGAAAGCCGCTGAGAGGTCAAGGAGGACCAGGATGGAGGGATGTCCTTCATCTCTGGCTCTCCAGAGATCATCCATCAATGCGACCAAGGCGGTTTCAGTGCTGTAACCGGGTCTGAAGCCTGACTGGAAGGGGTCTAGATAGTCTGCTTCCTCCAAGGACCGTTGGAGCTGGAAGGCCACCACCTTCTCAACAACCTTCCCCAGAAAGGGGAGGTTGGAGACCGGGCGGTAGTTATTAAGGACAGCTGGATCTAGGGATGACTTCTTCAGGAGGGGTCTCACCACCGCCGCCTTCAGTGCGGCGGGGAAGTTCCCCTCCCGAAGGGAGGCGGTTACAACCGCCTGGATCCAGCCTCGTGTCACCTCACTGCAGTTAGAAACCAGCCATGAGGGACACGGATCCAAAGCACAGGTGGAGGAACTCACAGCTCTCATGGCCTTGTCCACATCCCCGGGGGTAACCTCCTGAAACTCAACCCAGAGCTGTTGAACTTGGTCCCCCTGAGTCTCGGCTGGAACTGCAGATGTGGAGTCCAAGTCCGTCCGAAACCGAGCAATTTTGTCCGCTAAGAATTGGGCATATTCTTCAGCTCTGCCCTGCAAGGGTTCCCCCGCCTCCCTTTTATTCAACAGGGAGCGGGTTATCCTAAACAGGGCGGCTGGACGGGACTCAGCGGACGCAACCAGGGAGGCTATATGTGATCTTTTAGCTGCCCTAAGTGCCCTAGTATATTCCCTGGTGCAGGTGGTTACCATTGCTCGGTTCGATGCGGACTTATCGGACCTCCAACGGTGCTCTAGGCATCTCCTCCGGCGCTTCATCTCCCGGAGCTCCTCGGTGAACCAAGGTGGTCTCCGGGATCCGCTGCCACGGAGGGGCCGCAGTGGCGCAATCCGGTCGAGGGCCTCTGACGCTGCCGAGTGCCACGCAGCAGCCAGAGTCTCTACCGGACTGTGGGTGAAAGTATCAGGAATAACCCCAAGCTCTGTCTGGAACCTTACTGGCTCCATAAGACGCCTGGGGCGGAACCACCTGGTCGGTTCCTCCTCCCTACAGTGGGGGTTTGGCCTCCGGAAGTCGAGCCTCAGTAGGCAATGGTCTGACCACGACAGGGGTACGATGACACTCCCCCTCAGACCAAGATCACACATCCACTGCTCCGAGAGAAATACAAGGTCAAGCATGTGTCCCGCCGAATGGGTTGGGCCTCGGATTACTTGAGTCAAGCCCATGGCTGTCATGGAAGCCATGAACTCCTGCGCCCCATCAGAGTTTTCACCGAGCGTCGGCAGATTAAAGTCCCCCAGGACCATCAGCCTAGGGAACTCAACTGCCAGCTCGGCTACTGACTCGAGGAGCGAGGGGAGGGCTGCTGCAACGCTGTTGGGAGGCAGGTACGTTAGCAGCAAACCCACTTGACCCTTGAGGTCCAACTTTAACAGCAAAGACTCACACCCGACAATCTCCGGAGCAGGGACCCTACGAGGAACTAACGACTCCCGGATAACAGCGGCCACACCCCCACCCCTTCCCTGGGCTCTCGGCTGATGCAGCACCTGAAATCCTTCTGGGCACAGTTCTACAAGGGGGCCTCCTCCCTCTGGGCCCAGCCAGGTTTCAGTAATACATGCCAGGTCTGCCCTCTCGTCTAAAATTAAGTCCCGGACGAGAGGAGCTTTATGTACCACAGACCTGGCATTTAGCGACAGCAGCCTGAGTCCAGGGTCCTGATTACTTACGCCATCTGGTCTCGGAGTGGGACTCACAGGGCCGGAAGGAGGGATCTCTGTAATGTAGCGAACCCTCCTTCCCCGGTAATGGCCTGCCCTGAAGTCCCCGCCATATCTGCCCCTCCCTGTTACGACCGTAATACCCCGACCCTCTCCCGTGTCTCTAGCTCCCCCAGATTATAAGTCCTCTTATCTGCCCCTCCCTGTTACGACCGTAATACCCCGACCCTCTCCCGTGTCTCTAGCTCCCCCAGATTATAAGTCCTCATATCTGCCCCTCCCTGTTACGACCGTAATACCCCGACCCTCTCCCGTGTCTCTAGCTCCCCCAGATTATAAGTCCTCTTGCCTCATCTAAAATGAAGTTTAATCGCTAATTCCATGCAGGTAGTTATAGCGGATTTCCTATCAGCTTTTTAAAGTTTTCCCAACATTGTAGTCTTAACAAAATTGCTCGACGGTGGGTTCTCACCCCTAATACATTTCTCCTTTCGCTTATCTCTCAGTTGTTGTATATTGTTCATTTGAGTTATTGGTTTAATCATATTAGGCTAGTCAGCTATCTCTTTTTATGTCTAAGTCTTCACTGACTCATCCAGCCATTTGTACAGCTTCTCCCAGACTGTATAAAAGTCTGTATCTTCTTTGTCGTTAATTCGCATCGTCAATCTGTTCATTTCTGCCAGTTCTAAAATTTTATTCATCACCATAGTGTTGGTGGGGGCATTTTCACTCTTCCAGCACTGTGCGTAAACAATCCTTGACGCTGTCAGAATATGGACTAGGAGGTATTGGTTAGATTTGCATATTTTTTGATCTATTATCCCTAATAAGAAAGTTTCCAGCTTAAGACATAGTTTAATTGACAAGATTCCATTCAGCCATCCTAGTATTTGCTTCCAATATGCTTTGGCATCCGGACACGTCCACCACATATGGTAGTACGTGCCCAGCACTGTTTTACATTTCCAGCATATGGCCGAAACTTTTGAAGAAATTTTCGCCAGTCTTGTCGGTGGAAGATGCCAGCGGTAGAACATTTTATATATATTTTCTTTATAGGCCGTCGATTTTGTCAATTTTAGGTTCCATTCCCAGACTCTTTCCCAGTCGTCTAGGTCTATTGTGTGGCCGATGTTTTGGGCCCAGGTTACCATGACTTCTTTTACTCTTTCTGCTTCCGTTTTTCGAATCAGTAAGCAGTTGTATATTTTTGAAATTAGTTTCTCATCTGGTCCAATTAAAATTTTATCTAATTCCTGGTTCTTGTTCTGGAAGCCGGGTTGTGCTAGATCGAATTTGTGTTTGTTTTGAATTTGAAGATATGGCCACCAATCGATGTTTATTCCCTTATCAGCCAAATTTTCCCTGGGGTTTAGTTTGTTTTGGTCGTCTAGCAACTGTTGGTAGGTAACAATTTTATCCAGATTTATCAAATTTGGGTATATCAGGGCTTCCGTCGGAGATATCCATTTAGGTAGTTGCATGTAGTATTTCCTTCTAATTTCCAGCCAGTCCTTAATTAATACCCCCCCCTTAAATGGTGTCTACTAAAATAATTGTGGATTTTATTTCCCTCGCACCATAAGTAGTTGTGCCACCCGTATTGCAGGTCGTGGCCCTCTATTGTTAAGATTCTTTTATTAGCTAACATTACCCATTCTTTTATCCACATAGTTGTTGCTGCTTGATGATATGTTTTCCATTCCGGTAAGCCCATTCCCCCTTGAGTTCTTTTATCCTGCAGATGCATATATTTTATTCTGGGCTTTTTACCATTCCATATAAAGTTTTGAATCATTTTGTCCAAATCATTATAAAAATTTTCCCCTAACTTGACCGGTGCCGTTTGAAATAGGTAGAGGATTTTTGGCAAAACATTCATTTTAATTACTGCGACTCTTCCCATCAGTGATAGTTGTAGTTTTGACCAGGTTTTTAAGTCCTTTTGAGTATTCTGTAACAACTTATCATAGTTGTCTTCTTTTATGGAAGAGCATTTCGCAGACAGCCAGATCCCTAAATACTTAATTTTCTTAGTTACCTTTAATTCCATTGTTTTCTCTAGTTCTCCAATCTGGTTTTTGGGAAAAAAATTTATAATCATTTTTGTTTTTTCCTTGTTTATTTTTAAACCGGCCACACACCCAAAGTTCTCAATGTCCTTCATCAAATTCGGTCCTGAAAGTAAGGGGTCTTCCACTATAAAGACCATGTCATCCGCGAAGGCCTGTACTTTATATTGTTCTTTTTTTATGGTCAAGCCCCTAATTTCCTGATTTGATCTTATCCGATTTAAAAGAACCTCTAGTGACATAATAAATAGTAGTGGGGAGAGCGGACACCCTTGTCTAACACCCTTTCCAATTTGTATCCTCTCCGTTAGTTCCCCGTTGACTATGATATTTGCAGATTGCCGTGAATATATAGATTCTATAATCTTAATGAATTTGTCGCCAAATTTCATCATTTTTAGTTGAGTGATTAGAAAGTTCCAATCAAGGTTATCAAAGGCTTTCTGGGCGTTGACAAAAATTAATGCGAGTTGTTTCTCGGATCTTGTTTGATAGAATTCCAGGGTATCAATTATTATTCTTGTATTGTTTCTAATATGTCTTTTTGGGAGAAAGCCGTTTTGATCCGAATGGATACTTTGATTTAATATTATTTTTAGTCTTTCCGCCAATATTGATACAAAAATTTTGTAATCTGCATTTAACAGGGATATGGGTCTATAATTTTGGACCTTGCTACTGTCCGCCTCTTCCTTTGGTATTAGGGTGATGTAAGCTTCCCCCCATGATTTTGGGACCCTACCATTTTGTAGTGCCTCATTACATAGTTCTAATAATTTGTCTTCCATGGTATTTTGAAGTTTTTTATATATTTCCGACGGAAGCCCATCCGGCCCAGGTGTTTTATTGTTTTTTTGTTTTTGAATGTTTTTGTTTTTTCAGTTCTTCTTGTGTAATTTCTTTATCGAGCATCTCTCTCATCTCCTCCGACAAGACTGGAAGCTTCTGCTTTATAAGGTATTTTCTAATGTCTTGTTCATTAATTTCGTCTTGTTTATATAGTTTCCTATAATAGTTCTGTACTATCTTTTTCTTTTCTCCTATTTCTTGTTTCAAATTCCCCTCCTCGTCATACAGTTGTTTAATAATTCTTTTGACCTTCTCCTTTCTTATTTTGTGGGCCAACCATCTCCCAGTTTTATTTGCATGTTCAAAATAATTCTGCTTCATTCTCTTAATGTTTTGTGCTATTTCCTCTTGAGAGATCAAATTTATTTGGTGTTTAATTAACTCTCCTTTTTCCCTGTGTCTACTGTTTTCTGGCTCTTTCTGGGTCAGCAGTTCCGTCTCTCTTAATTCTTTGTTCAGTGTATTAAGTTTTCCTCTGTATACTTTGTTTCTTCTTATTATATAGGCTATTGATGTTCCCCTCACAACTGCCTTCATCGTGTCCCAAACATTTTGTATTGAGGTCTGCTCTTTACCGTTTTCTTTAAAGAAGTAGCCCAATTCCTTTTCTATTTGTTGTACAAATTGTTTCTCTTGTAGTATGTTCTGGTTTAATGTCCACCTAGCTTTTATCCTTGCCTTCCCTTTCCATTGCCATAAGACTGGGTGATGGTCAGCCCACTTGTTCGTTGTTATTTCAATATTTACAGTATCCATGAGTAGTTCCGGGTTTGACCAAACCATGTAGATACGGGACCATGAATTATGTGGATGGGAGTAAAACGTGTACTGTTGCATCTTGTCATTCATTGTTCGCCAGACATCATAAGGATCTAATTCCTTCACCATATTTACATAGGCAGACGGTAGTTTCCTTCTTGTACTTTTCTTGTGTGTACCCTTATAGTCCATCTTACCGTCTGCTATAGCGTTGAAATCCCCTAGAATACATATATTTTGCCACTCTATTTCATTTATCCTCTTATATAGATTAACATAAAATCTCTCTTGTTTTTGGTTTGGGGCATAGATTCCAACTAGTAAAAATTTTTTCCCACCATTCATTATCTCCACCATTAATATTCTACCGTCTTTGTCTGCGTGTATTAATTTGGGGTTCAACCATTCTTTTATATACATCACAATTCCTCTTTTTCTGGTTTGTGCTGACGAGCAGAATGTTTTACCTAGTTTTGGACAGACCAACAGGTTATTGTACTTTTCTTTAATGTGGGTTTCCTGAAGACAGATTACATCTAACTTTTGTTTCACTAGATCCAACAGTACACGTTTTTTTTTGGAAGTTATGTTAAGACCATTTACATTTGCTGATAGTACATTCGTTTCCCATTCTTCAATTCCATTACACGTTATTCGCTTTGAGGGCGCCTTTAGATCTTGTCTCGATGGGTGACCTTGCTTTCGAATCTTCTCTGCCATATCTCTCTCGCTCTCTGGCCTCTCCCACCCCCCCCGCCCCTCTGGTTGAGTTTCAATTATAGTGTCCTCCTGTCTTAAAAGTCCTTCTTTATTAAACCTCTCATCGTCTGCTAGTAAAAGTTCCTGGAATTCTTGAGCTTTCGCCAGGGTATCTATCCGGTATTTCTTTTCCCTCCATGTTATTAACATTCCTTCTGGAAGGAGCCATCTGAACTGGATTCTGTCTCTGTTTAAACGTGTGGAGAGGAAGTTGTATTTCCTTCTCTTCTCTCTGACTCTCCGTGGAGTCTGTTTTAAGATGAGAATTTCTTTACCCTTGTATGTTAGAGAGTCCCCTCTTATTGTACTTAGAATGTCCTCTCTCAGCTGCCTTCTCAACACCCTCACATGGATCTCCCTCGGAAGCCGGTGGCGTCTCGCGAAGCCTGTATTGACTCTATAGGCTTCGTCCAGTTCGTTAATAACCTCTTTTTTCGGCCTGCCGAGGACTAATCCCAGGATTTCTCCAATCAGCTCCCGGAGGTTTTCATCTTTTGCTTCCTCCACGTTTTGTAGTCTTAAATAATATGCTGATCGCTCTAATTCTAGCTGGAGGATGGCCTCCTCCAGGCTTGAGTTTATAGATTCCAGATTGTCCTCTACTTTGTCTATCCTTTTTTCCGCTATTTCCGTTCTCCCCTTAACATTTTGAATTTCCTGCTCATTTTTCAGCAGCGCTGTTTGTATTACTCCTATACGTTCCGCAATCTTTCCCATATTGTTTCTTACTTCATGCATTTCATTTTTTACTCCCTCCAGGCCTTTGGCGACACTTTCACCCATCTTCAATATTGCCTCTTGTAGGGAGTCCATTGTTACCACCTGGTCTTGTAGGGTTGGGGCTGCCTTATCTCCCGTTTGCCTGCCCTCAGGGGACTTTTCCCTCACCGGGGTAGATAGGGGAGTTTGCTTTTTACTCCCTTTAATTAAAGTTACTGTTTTTGTTGCCATTTGCTTTGATTCAGCTCTTCCCCTATAAGCTGTAAGTCTAGTACCCTCTGAATGCTGTTTGAGTAATTATACAGAGCCCGGGGTACATACAAGGTAATTAAACTGGGGCAGGGCTGTGTAATATAGGCTCAGTTAATTCTATAGTATCTGGGAGATGTCTACTAGTCAGGAAGAGAGACGTTTCAGCGTGATACAACAGGGTGCAGGAGAGGCCAGGAAGTTTTTAGAACTCACCCATCAATCTCTTCCTGTTGTCAGTATAATGTTATCCTTCTGCTGTCTCTGGCTGTAATATGACACCGCGTACTTAGTGATTTAAAGTTGGTTCAAACCCTTGTGATTAAGCTTTTTCCCTTTTTCCCTGGAAGGCAAATCCAGTTGACTGTCTTTCTCTCCTCCGTCTCGTCCTCCGTTAATCCTCAAATTTAAATAGTCCAAAGTCTCGGTCTTCCTCTATCCACTCCGTCAATGAACTCTCTCAAAATTTTCCTGTTTGTGTTTACTAGCCGCTTCAGATAAATGCGCCCACACACGTATCTGTACTTGTTGCAGTTAAGTTGTTTATCTTTTAGATTTAGGCTTTTAAATCAGATCTTGTGATTACCGTCATTCGATCCGCTACGTTCCCTGCTGCTGTCTCTCCCTTCCTAATTAGTGGCTGGCAGTCACGTCTTCTGGTCGGCCATTAATCAGCCGACCTCTTTTGCACGAACTCTGAGGGAGCCTCTCGCTTGATGGGGGGAGATCGCCCTTCACCCTCCACTGCACAGATGCTTCCCCTCTCCACAGGTCCTCGCACCTCGAAGGGACCTTGCCTATTACGGCCACGCTCGTGCAAAAACCGCCAAAAAAAAAAAATTGGTTATTATGTGGAATTGGCTAAGTGGGAAAAACTTTGGATACTTAATCGGAAACTAACATTGGCTACAGCGTATAAAGAAAAATTTTATAAGATGTTCTACAGGTGGCATCTCCCCCCAACATGGCTCTCCAAAATGTTTAAAAATCTGGCCCCAAATTGTCAGAAGGCACTTTTTATCGTATGTGGTGGACATGCAATGAGGCCAAAAATATATAGGAAAATGATTCAATTGTGGTTAGAACAAATGGTGGGAGACAAAATTCTGTTTAAACCAGAAATTTTTCTCCTAGGTATAATACCGGAAGGGTTTAAGAAAGATACACTTTATCTAATTATATCAGTGACATGCAGTCAGGGGGAGGCAGAGCGTCACCACTGTCATCATGAAAAAAAAGGAAAAAGGCTCAGGTAGTTGCTTCCAGAGTCACAGTGGATGACTCTGCTTAGTGTTTAACTGTTTAAAAAAGCCTCTAAAAAAGTGCCCACTACAGGAGGAGGCGGGAGAACCACGTGCCTCATTTAGTCTGACTTTCTGTTCACTCGAGCAGAGTTAAGCAAGGGTTGAAAGCCGAAAAATTCCTTATGTAGATGAGGTACGTGGTTCTCTTGCCTCCTCCTGTAGAGGGAGTTTTTTTAAGAGGCTTTTTTAAACACTTAAGCAGAGTCATCCATTGGGGACTCTGGCAGCCAGTAACCCAGCCTGACCTCAGCAGCTCTTGCCTTTTTCCTTTTATATTTTTACATTTTCATGATGGCAGGCAAGAGCAGAGTTGAAATCCTCTGTGATTGTGAAACAGCTGGAAAAGGTATGTGGGTCGGAGGGAGGGGGAGGAATTCAAAATTAATGTAATTTTTAAAGTAATATATGTGTTTGTGTGTGTGTGTGTGTGTGCGTGTGTTTGTTTCTTCACTCAAACAAACTCTCAATTTGAGAGAGAGTTTGTTTGAGAAGAGAGGGAGGGTGGTAGAAGAGGCAGCGAGGGCAGCTGGCCAGCTTTCTTTTACCCGTCTCTGCTGCCGGGCTGGCACTTTCTTTCTTTTGCCCAGAAGCGGGCAAAACAAATTAATCCCAAATGAAGATGAAATAATACGAAAGATTATGGATTGTGGCGAAATGGATAAACTAACTAAAAGAAATCCAGGGAAAGGAAGAATCAGAATTCTACCAGATATGGGATAAATGATATAGGTGGATGGAGGAAAGAAACAAAAATCAGTGGAAGAATATAACAAAACTCAAAAACAATAGTTCTGAGTAAAATAAGAGGGTTAAGCATGATGAAATCTAAATGAAATACAATACAAGGGGAAATAATATAAGGTGAGCGGTATCGATTGATGATTGCTATTATAAAAAACAGGAAGTTCCCGTTCGTACTGTATTGTATAAATGTGGTGTACGTCTAATTTTTGTGTTTGTGTATTTTACATGTTTGTTAATAAAAACCTTTTTTTTAAAAAGCGGCTTTTGCCCGACCCGCCGCTATGTCCGACATAGAGTCAGGACACTTCTATGTCGGACGTAGAAAGAAAGCGGCTTTTTCCCACCCCACCTCTATATCAGACATAGTGGTGGGGCGGGCAAAAGCCGCTTTTTTCTTTTGCCGCACTGGAAGCTTTCAAAAAGAGATTTGATGGCCACCTCTGAAATGGTAGAGCAGAGGGATGGACTAGAAGACCTTTAAGGTCCCTTCCCACTCTATTATTCTGTTATATATTGTATTCATCTTAATTACAGTGATTCTAGCCAATAATTGCTATACTAAGAATTTGTATTGACCCAAGTCATGGTTGAATGCAAATGTGAACTTGGATCTCCATAATCTTCAATATGTCAAATAAATCATAATTAATCGAAGGTTATTTTAGCATTGTGGAATATTTCCTTTTTACCTTTAATGTATACAGTGTTTTTTTTTACATATAGGAATTGGGCATGTCTAGTCTAATGAGAAGGACTAGCGGAGACATAACAACAGTGTTCCAATATTTGAGGGGCTCCTATGAAGACAAAGACGTCCATTTATTTTCCAAAGTACCAAAAGAAACGATGGATGGAAACTAACCAAAGAGAGATGCAACCTATAACTAAAAAGAAAATTCCAAGTAGAATGGTGGTCTTATTTACAGATACAACCAAGGTTTGCACAGGATAGGAAGAAGAAAGGTATTACCAAAGATTACACAATTTTAGATAAACCTTTGATGCAGACAGACAACAGGTTGATCAAAGTGTTATATAGATTTTTCTTGGAACATAAGCTAGAGGAGGAACATGTCAAAGAAATTATGGTCTCCTGGGTGAAAAAATTTGATTATAATGGGGAATTGGCTAAGTGGTAAAAACTTTGGATACTTAATCGGAAACTAACATTGGCTACGTCGTATAAAGAAAAATTTTATAAGATGTTCTACAGATGGCATCTCCCCCCCAACACGGCTATATAATGTGAATGTATGTTCACTTTGACTTTGCGGTACTGCATTGTTTTAAATGTAAAAATAATAAAAATATACTCAAAAAAAAAATCCTACCAATTACAGCAATCAACCAATGGAATAGCTTGCCTTCAGAAGTTTTGGGTCCTCCATCACTGGAAACTTTCAAAAAGAGATTTGACGGCCACTTCTGAGGGGTGGACTAGAAGACCGTTAAGGTCCCTTCCCACTCTATTATTCTGTTATATACTGTAGTCATCTTAATTACAGCGATTCTAGCCAATAATTGCTATTCTAAGAATTTGTATTGACCCAAGTCAACCAGAGAATTCCATGGTTGCATACCAATGTGAACTTGTGTCTCTGTAATCTTCAATGTGTCAAATAAATCATAATTAATCTAAGGTTATTTTAGCATTTTGGGATATTTCCTTTTTACCTTTAATGTATATGGTATTATTTTTTAATATGTATGTCTTCTGCAACCATTTTATAAGCAATTTCTTTGAATCTTACAGGCAAAGAGGATGCCAATAAGAGAACTCCGGATACCTGAGAATAACAAGCAACGTTAAAAAGGAAAGTTAATCAAGCCAGAAATCAAAACATTTCCATCTCCTACAGAAACCCACAAAATTCTTCTTCTTCCCCAGCAGGTAATCAAGAAGAGATTTCGAACTGGAAAACGTAGAATATGCAGAACACAAGGATACATTACACGTAGTTCTCGACTTATAACAGTTCATTTAGTAACTATTCAAAGTGACAGGGCCACTGAAAAACCTGACTGATGACCATTTTTCACACTTATGACTATTGCAGAAGCCCCATGGTAACGTGATCTATATTTGAATCCTTGGCAGCTAACTCACATTTATGACGGTTGCCATGTTTTACGGTGACATGATCCCCTTTTGCGGCTCCACAGATGTGGCTATCATGGGCAAAGTGCGTATTTCAAATCACAACTAAGTGTGCATGAAATGATCCACATTGGAGAAAAGCAATACTAATGTGGCCAAAGCTTTAGTCAGAACTGCTCCTTGTGGTTGGTTCATGGAAGGACCCACATAGGGGAGGAGCCCTACATGTGCTCCCAAGGAACTGAGCTTGGCAACTTGGTGATACATTAGAGAACTCCCACCAGGGAGAATCCTGACTGTGAGAAAAGTTTCACTCTGAACTCCAGCCTGGTAATATATTAGAGGATGCACACAAAAAAGAAATCATATGAATGTTCTGATTGCGGGGAATGTTTCAGCAAGAATTCCAACCTGTTGAGGCACCAGAGGACTCACACAGGAGAGAAACCCTTTGAATGTCCTGACTGTGGGAAAGGTTTCAGTTACAAGTCCATCCTGTTGACACACCAGAGGACTCACACAGGGGAGAAACCCTTTAAATGTCCTGACTGTGGGAAAGATTTCAGTGACAGGTCCAACCTGGTGATGCACCAGAGGACTCACACAGGGGAGAAACCTTTCGAATGTCCTGATTGTGGGAAAAGTTTCAGTTACAAGTCCATCCTGTTGACACACCAGAGGACTCACACAGGGGAGAAACCCTTTAAATGTCCTGACTGTGGGAAAGGTTTCAGTCAGAATTCCAGCCTAGTAATACACCAGAGGACTCATACAGGAGAGAAACCCTTTAAATGTCCTATTTGTGGGAAAGGTTTTAGTGATAATTCCAGCCTGGTGACACACCAGAGGACTCACACAGGAGAGAAACCTTTCGAATGTCCTGATTGTGGGAAAAGTTTCAGTAACAGGTCCGTCCTGTTGATACACCAGAGGACTCACACAGGAGAGAAACCGTACGAGTGTCCTGACTGTGGGAAAGGTTTCAGTCAGAATTCCATCCTGATGAGACACCAGAGGACTCACACAGGAGATAAACCCTTTGAATGTCCTGACTGTGGGAAAGCTTTCAGTCAGAATTCCTACCTAGTGATACACCAGAGGACTCACACAGGAGAGAAACCCTTTGAATGTCCTGATTGTGGGAAAGGTTTCAGTCAGAATTCCAGCCTAGTGCAACACCAGAGGACTCACACAGGAGAGAAACCCTTTGAATGTCCTGAATGTGAGAAAAGTTTCAGTAACAGGTCCGTCCTGTTGATACACCAGAGGACTCACACAGGAGAGAAACCCTTTAAATGTCCTGACTGTGGGAAAGATTTCAGTGACAGGTCCAACCTGGTGATGCACCAGAGGACTCACACAGGGGAGAAACCTTTCGAATGTCCTGATTGTGGGAAAAGTTTCAGTTACAAGTCCATCCTGTTGACACACCAGAGGACTCACACAGGGGAGAAACCCTTTAAATGTCCTGACTGTGGGAAAGGTTTCAGTCAGAATTCCCACCTGGTGATGCACCAGAGGACTCACACAGGGGAGAAACCTTTCGAATGTCCTGATTGTGGGAAAAGTTTCAGTTACAAGTCCATCCTGTTGACACACCAGAGGACTCACACAGGGGAGAAACCCTTTGAATGTCCTGATTGTGGGAAAGGTTTCAATCGGAATTCCCACCTAGTGACACACCAGAGGACTCACACAGGGGAGAAACCCTTTAAATGTCCTGACTGTGGGAAAGGTTTCAGTCAGAATTCCCACCTGGTGATGCACCAGAGGACTCACACAGGGGAGAAACCTTTCGAATGTCCTGATTGTGGGAAAAGTTTCAGTAAGAGGTCCGTCCTGTTGATACACCAGAGGACTCACACAGGAGAGAAACCCTTTAAATGTCCTGTTTGTGGGAAAGGTTTTAGTGCTAATTCCAGCCTGGTGACACACCAGAGGACTCACACAGGAGAGAAACCTTTCGAATGTCCTGATTGTGGGAAAGGTTTCAGTAACAGGTCCGTCCTGTTGATACACCAGAGGACTCACACAGGAGAGAAACCGTACGAGTGTCCTGACTGTGGGAAAGGTTTCAGTCAGAATTCCCTCCTGATGAGACACCAGAGGACTCACACAGGAGAGAAACCCTTTGAATGTCCTGACTGTGGGAAAAGTTTCAGTCAGAATTCCCACCTGGTGATGCACCAGAGGACTCACACAGGGGAGAAACCTTTTGAATGTCCTGACTGTGGGAAAGGTTTCAGTCACAATTACTACCTAGTTATACACCAGAGTACTCACACAGGAGAGAAACCCTTTGAATGTCCTGACTGTAGGAAATGTTTCAGTCACAAGTCCATCCTGTTGAGACACCAGAGGACTCACACAGGAGAGAAACCCTTTGAATGTCCTGACTGTGGGAAAGCTTTCAGTCAGAATTCCAGCCTAGTAATACACCAGAGGACTCATACAGGAGAGAAACCCTTTAAATGTCCTATTTGTGGGAAAGGTTTTAGTGATAATTCCAGCCTGGTGACACACCAGAGGACTCACACAGGAGAGAAACCTTTCGAATGTCCTGATTGTGGGAAAAGTTTCAGTAACAGGTCCGTCCTGTTGATACACCAGAGGACTCACACAGGAGAGAAACCGTACGAGTGTCCTGACTGTGGGAAAGGTTTCAGTCAGAATTCCATCCTGATGAGACACCAGAGGACTCACACAGGAGATAAACCCTTTGAATGTCCTGACTGTGGGAAAGCTTTCAGTCAGAATTCCTACCTAGTGATACACCAGAGGACTCACACAGGAGAGAAACCCTTTGAATGTCCTGATTGTGGGAAAGGTTTCAGTCAGAATTCCAGCCTAGTGCAACACCAGAGGACTCACACAGGAGAGAAACCCTTTGAATGTCCTGAATGTGAGAAAAGTTTCAGTAACAGGTCCGTCCTGTTGATACACCAGAGGACTCACACAGGAGAGAAACCGTACGAGTATCCTGACTGTGGGAAAGGTTTCAGTCAGAATTCCATCCTGATGAGACACCAGAGGACTCACACAGGAGATAAACCCTTTGAATGTCCTGACTGTGGGAAAGCTTTCAGCACAAATTCCCACTTAGTGATACACCAGAGGACTCACACAGGAGAGAAACCCTTTGAATGTCCTGACTGTGGGAAAGGTTTCAGTCAGAATTCCAGCCTAGTGCAACACCAGAGGACTCACACAGGAGAGAAACCCTTTGAATGTCCTGACTGTGGGAAAGGTTTCAGTCAGGGTTCCAACCTAGTGATACACCAGAGGACTCACACAGGAGAGAAACCCTTTGAATGTCCTGATTGTGGGAAAGGTTTCAATCGGAATTCCCACCTAGTGACACACCAGAGGACTCACACAGGAGAGAAACCGTAGGAGTGTCCGGTTTGTGGGACAAGTTTCAGTTCCAATTTCCGCCTGGTGCAACACCAGAGGATAGAAATCATGTCAGTGTCCATATTGTGGGGAATGTTTCATTAGAAAATTCTACCTCATGAGTCACCAGAGAACTCATATAGGAGCAAAACCGAATGAGTGTCCCGTTTGTGGCAAAGGTTTCACTCAGAATTCTAACTTGATGAAACATCAGAGGTCTCACACGGGAGAGAAACCCTTTGAATGTCTTGACTGTGGAAAAGGTTTCACTACAAAATTATAGCTCACAAATCACCAGATGATACACACAGGAGAGAATGCTTTTGAATGTGCTGACTGTGGGAAAAGTTTCACCAAGAATTCCAGTTTGGTTAAACACCAGAGGACACACAAAGGAGAAACCGTATCAGTGTTCTCTTTGTGGCAAAAGTTTCAGTCAGAATTCCAACATGGTGATACATCAGAGGTCACATGAAAAACACGGAATGCCCTATTTAGGAAAAAGTTTTCAATGCAATTCCAACCTAGTGAAACACGAGAGGACTCACATGGGAGCGCCTTTCAAATGGCCAGTGTGGATAGTACTTTTGGCCAAAATGTCTCCTTATCGCAGGGTTGTCAAACTAGATTTCATTGAGGGCTGCATCATGGTTCTGTTTGACCTGGGTGGAGGGCTGTGGTGGAAGTGGACAGGGGGGCATAGCTATCTTGACGTCACTTGTGTTGGGGGCGCCTGTGGAAGCCCGAGTGCTTTACCAACAAAAATGGGATTTCGAGCTCCATTTTCGGCTGCAGTGGTCTCCTGCAACCCTCTATCAATAAAAACGGAGCTCAGGAGGGTCTCCTGCGTCCCCCGCAACCTCCATTTTTAGTTGCAATGGCCTCCTGCAATCCTCTGCCAGTGCAAATGCTGACAGAGGCACCATGGGCCAGTCCGATGTTTTCACGACAGCCCTGCGGCACGGATTTAACCCCCCTGCGGCCCGCATCTGACCCTGGGCCTTGGGTTTGACACCCCTTCCTTATTGCATACAACTAAACATATAAGAGGCAAAAGTTGATGAGTTTGGAGAAGGTTTGAATTTCATTTTGAACTGCCGTTGAGAGTGTAGGTGAGAACACTGAATATTGGCCTCATCTGAATACTGGCTGATCATTTTGCTTCTCTTCCTGATGAAGCCGTCAAATGAATGGGCAAATTGTTAAGCTCAACAGTGGCTACTTCAGAGTTTGGAGAATCCCACCCTTGGGTCCTCCTAGCCCTTTCCCTTCCTCACAGGTCCCAATAGGTCAGTCGTCCCCCATAGGCTCCCCACATGGTTCCTTAGTCCTCCCACCCCCCCACAAACACAAACAGGATCTCCACTTCTACTGGATCCCTGCAGTCCTTAGGCCTGACTCCCACCCTACCAGGCATCACAGCCTCCTCCATACCTTTTGAAGATCTCTGAATCTCATGTGGGGAAAGGGGACAGGGCATGTATCTCTGGGCTGTGTGACTGCCTAATAGAAGGAGCCATTCCTTTGACTGTGCCCGGGATTCATCCGTAGGCCATGCAGTGAACTTGTGGAAGCAGCTGTCATTTTGCCATGGCTGCCTGTGTCAATAAGGCGGCTGCTTCTTGGTCACTGGGAGTGGGACAAATTGTTCTGTTTTGCTACCTTAACACTTTGTAGACTGTGTTAAGGAATTGTGAGTGCAATGAAAATGGTGTCTGCCTCTGGGAGATCTCCAAAAGGGCAGGCCATGTATCCCTGGGGTTCATGATGAGTGGACAAGTTCCTCTTGGCCAGCATTGTGCTGCAGTTGCCAATAACAGCCAATGTAGTCCTAGGTTGCATCAAGAGAGGAATAATGTGAAGACAACAAGAAAATATAGAATTGCTTTACACAATACAACACTTAGAATACATAGTTGAGTGCTGGTCACCATGATATAAAAACGTTGAGACACTGGAAAATGTGCACAGAAGAGCAACCAAGGGGGACAAGATAGCTGTTTTCAAGTACTTATGCATCTGACACAAAGAAGAGCAGATTGACTTACTCTCTAGGGCACCAGATGGCAGGATAAGAAGTAATGGGCAGAAGCTAGTTAAAATGAGGCCCAGCCTAGAAGATATACATATACATGTATATGTATATGTGTATATGGTATATATTTAAAGTCACAACGCCTGGTATGCCCCAATTATGGGAGGAAGCTAACTGCTTCCATTCTCAGTCCATCGGCTCGTCACAAGAGACCATCCAGACAGAAAGCCCAATATTTTAAGATTGCCTTTGTTACATTTATACATACATACATACATACATACATGTATGCATGCATGCATATATTTTGTCAGAGCAATTAATCAGTGGAATAGTTTGCCTCCTGGTTTTGTGGGTCACTGGAGGTTTTCAAGAGTAGACTGGACAACCATTTGAGAGGGATGGTTTAAGTGTCCTGCCTTGAAGAGCAGGTTGGACCAGAAGACCTCTGAGGTCCCTTCCAAGCCTATAATGCAACGTTTCCATGAATTTGGAGGCAGTTTAGAAGATAGGTAAAGAGCAACCACATGAACTTGCTTCTTGTGTCATTTTTTTGGGGGGGGGGGGGGGGAAATTATTCAGAAAATTAATATCAATAAAACTCCAAAAAACCCCACAAAGCTTTAAAAGCAAAGCAAAAATAGAAACAAGGTTTAAAAAGAATGCAAAAAAATGTGCAAAAACAGATTTACATACACTATCCCCTCCCCTTGAGTATTCATACGTATGTCGGAGCAATATGAGTTACCTCCCCTTGTGAAGCAGGCCCAAAATTTATAAAGTTCTACATCTATTTACAAACAATTAGATTTTCATCAATCTACTACACAGAGAGGCAAAGTGGTTAACAGGTGAATAAACAGCAAAATTAAAATCGCATTAACAATTTAGTTTTGCATTTAATTTGTATAAAGTCCAGAATGGCTTTTTATTTACCATAATCATTGTCTATGATCTATCCGGGATGAAATATCTTTGTTTGATTCTTACAAATAAAACTTTTTCTTAATATTTTGGTGGACTACAATAAAACAAGTATTGTGTTTTATTCCTCAAAATCATAAATCTTTGTTGTCGATACATTTTCACCACAGTCCAGTCCAAATAGTTTTCCAGTTGGATATGGCAAGTCCATTTCCCAGCGACAACCAACTTCAATTCAAAGTCCGTTCATCACACATCGAATCTGTTCACTCCAAATCTGTAGAATCCACATCTCCTTCAGCCTTCTCCAAACAGTTTCCAAACCATGGCGAGGAATCTCTTAAGATGTGGCTGTGCTCCCTATGGAAGCTTCTTGGGAAGAGCTCAGGCTCACCAAGGGATTCATTTCTGTGCGCTCATAATCCCAAACGCTTCCATCAGTTTTTCAGGCCATTTCCAGGCTCTTTTTGGAGCCATTTTTGTGCTGTTTTTGTTTATTTTGGGGTTGTTTTTAAGGAGTTCCTGGGGGGGAGGAGCCGCCGCCGTCGGGAGCTCAACAAAGCTCCTGCCAGGACTCTGGTTCGTATATCTTATAAGATCTATAGATATCTCCCCTTTCTGGCAGAAAGGGGCAGGGAGAAGGTCAGTCATTAGGATCTCTTTGTAATTCATAGCTTTTCTTTTTGCTGTGAATGGAGAAGAGGTTCAACATTAGCTGAGCCTTTACTCCGGCCAGTTTTCCGCGCTGCCTTTTTTGCAGCCTAGGCAGACTGCCTCCCCCCCCCAGGACAAAGCCAAGCTATTTAAAAGTCAATCCGGGCGGGGACCATTCCCGAGGAATTTCTTCCATTACTATTTAAAATACCAGCTTCAATTTCGCAAAAGGCTCCCTTTCTTTTTTAGCTGCGTCACAAGATGGTGATCTCGTAGCTTTTGTGTTTGATGTGACGTACTTAGTTAGCCCTACCCTCCTGAAGGCTTCTCCGTACTAATTGCTAAAAGATTAACTGAGGGGAGCAGAGACTTTGATTTTTGGCTCGCTTGATTGCTTGTCTTTTATTTTTATTCTGGAATGGCTCCCAAATCTAAACAGAAGCGCTTCCTTAATAACATATCTCCAAAAACTGCTATGAAGTCGCTACCCTTGTCTCCTACACCCTCCACGGGAGAATTGCTAACACAAGAATTTCTTCTCAAAACGCTTAATGATTTCAGACAGGAGATTAATCAACTGATATCGGATTTATGTGATCAATTTGATGCTAAAATTGCTCAGGCAAAGCAGGATATGATCGGAGTAATGACAGTCATGACAGATTATATTGCTGAAACGGAGGACAAATTGGAACTTTTGGAAGAAACTAACCTTAATCTGATATCAAAAATTCAAACGTTGCAACAGGAAATTGAAACTGCTCAAAAAGAACTTGTTATGATAAATTATGATAAGACTGCTTTTGCTATAAGAGTTAGAGGACTGCGTGAAAACCAACAGGAGAATTTGAAAAAGACTTTCTTTGAGGCTTTCAGCCGCTTGGTGGGAAGTCCGGGACTTAACTTTGATTGGCAGATTCAAAGAATTTACCGCCAGAATTCCTGGGTAGCAAAACAGCGACAGCTTCCGAGGGACATAATAATATACTTTAATACAAGGGAATCTAGAAATGAGATAATACAGAGGCTTTACGGAAAGAGGTTGAGAATTGATGGGGAGGACTTGATTGTTTTTAAAGAGATACCATTTCAAATATTAAGAACAAGGAGACAGTATGCTTTCTTAACCGAAGAACTCAGAAACTCTCAGATTCCATACAAATGGGAAGTCCCAGCTGGTATTACAGTTACATTTGGCAACCAAAAACACCGCATTAATTCTGTCTGTGAAGCCCAAAAATTTTACTACGAGACCTTGAAGGCGGGACTTCCTGATTCATCCAGACCTGGAGAGAGACAAGGAGAAGGAGAAGACAAACAGCGAGACACGTGGCTACAAGGCGGAGGGTGTTGCTTTTCTCTTCCGGAAGGGCAGAAGACTAAAGAATAAAGACTAAGCGATGTTTTTAAAGCTTTATGATTTCCGTCTGGGATAAAATGGAAAAGTGGCATATCGATGATGAGACATGGAGACTGAAAGAAGCGTTGCTGATTGTGGACATATATTGTACATAAGTTTTGTCTGAACTCTAACTCAAATTGCGCATGAACCATTTTCTAAGGCGAGGAGAGCGGAAATTGTGATTTTTCTGAGTTGTGGTTTGGGACGAACGGAGTTGGGAGGTGTGTGGGAGAGGGAGGGGTAGCGAAAGCTTAACTAGATTACCTGGGGCTAGAACGCAAGCTGATGTTTGTTTGAGTTGCTATCTCAATATAAGGTTAAGAAAGATTGGTCGGAGAATCTTCAGGAAAGTGGAGTAAACATGGGAGGAGCAATGAATGTGGATAAAATATATATGTGGATATGGATAAAGGCAGGGTGGAAGGTAAAAAATTTATATGTGGAGGTGGGTAAGGATAGAAAGGGAGGTGTTGGAAATGAAAAATGAAAGAAGTATTTGAGCTTAATGGTGTTATAGAAAGGTTTGGATATTTGGATAAAAAAAGAGATAAATTAAAGGTCTGAATAGATAGACAAAGCAACGAGACTTTTAGTTGGGGAATCCTAATTGATCAACTTACCTGGCTCTAATACAGTTTGAAACCCTGCAAGTAGCAAAATAACCGAAATTTGGAATGAACTACATTGTTTAAGGTTTATAGATAATGGGAAGCTGTGTTAACGTAGTGGGTTTATTGACCCTTTTTGCTTCTTTCTTCTTTTTGTGTGTGAGTGTGTGTTTTTTTTTTAATTTCTTATTTTCTAATATTTTTCCTTTTTCTTTTTGGCTTTACTTTTATTTTATTTTTTTAATTTTAAAGTTAGCTGGCCTTATTATACTCAAATGCTTGTTAAAGAATTATGCCGGGTATGGGACCTGCGAAGCCGTAAGGGGGTTAGGGAGGGGGGATTATAGGGGGGAGGGGGGAGGGTGGAATTACAGTTTCAATCTTTAGAACAATAAGAATTCACTTGTATACTGCGGCTCGTTTTTCTTTTTTTTCTTTTTTTCTTTTTCTACTTTTATTTTAAAAACAAACTGAATTGTATAGATACACCAAAGTGAGGAGAAGAGGGAAAGAGAAGGGAGAAGTAAAGAGGGAGTGAGAGGGAATGTAAGGAGGGTGAGATGGAGGGAGGGGGAGATGTCTGAGGGGGTAGGGAAGTAGAAGAGGGGAATGCTGGAGGGGTGAAAGGAAAGTTGGAGGGGGAGAAGAGAGGGTGTATGGGGGAATGAAGTGTTATGTTGGGTTTTCTTTTTCCTTTTTTTTTTTTTATGCACAGTATATAAGTGATTGTATAAAATGAAAATGAAAAATGAAATAAAAATTTAAGTTGGGATCAAGGAGTTCCTGGGGTATATTTTGGACCATTTTTCAGGCTATTTACGGGCTGTTTCGGGGGCTTTCTTTTGGCTGTTTTTGGCCATTTTTTCAGGCCTTTTGGGGCATTTTCTGGGCTTTTGTCAGGCAGTAATTTGGGCTGTATTTTGGGATGTTTTGGGCCATTTTTGGCCTGTTATGGATTGCTTTTGGCCCAGTTTTGGGGTTGTTCTTAGGCAGTTTCTAGAGTGTTTTGGGGCCATTTTCAGGCCATTTACTGGCTGGTTTTGGGCCATTTTGGGGGCTGCTTTTTGGGCAACATTTGGACAATTTGTGGGCCATTTACCAGCATGTTTTTGGGCCATTTTCAGACTGTTGTCAGATTGTATTCTGGGCGATATTTGGGGCTGTTTTTCAGGGTGTTTCCAGGGTGGTTTTTGGCCCATTTTTGGGCTATTCATAGCCATTTTGTGTGCTGTATTTTGGGATGTTTAGCCGTTTTCTGGGGTGGGTTTTGATTCTTTTTCAGCCTGTTTCTGGGATGTTTTTGGGGCCGTTTTTTGGCCATTTTTCGACATTTTCAGGGCTGTTTTTTGGACTATTTGTTTTGCCATTTCCAGGCCATTTTCAAGGTGTTTCTGGGTGGGTTTTGGGGGGCATTTTTAGCTGTTTTTCAGGCCCCAAAAATGTGTGGTGGTGGGACCAGCCAATGGTGGGATTAGCCGGTTCACTGAACCGAGCCGAATTTTAACAACTGGCTTGCCGAAACCGATCCGAACTGGCTGAATCCCACCTCTGCCCAGAGGCCACCTTGGACTCAATGGGATCTGATGAGCTCACCTAGTCACTGGTCACTGCCGTGCCAGAGGTGGGCTGCCCTGCCGAGGGGGCATCCATTGTTTTGTACTATTAAAAAGTCTTGTTGCCTCACCTTGGCTTTGGCCAGAGCTTCTGCCAAACTCTGTCAAGGAGGGGCCTGGTCCCAGGTCCCCTCACCACTTGGGTCTCCTGAGATCTGCCATGACCATCATCTAGCCGGAGTTTCAGGCTGGCCAGGCAGAACTGGGTGGGTGGACCCGCTGGCTTGACTGAACTGCAACAGGGCCCTCAGTGTGGCTGTTGCCTCCGCTCCTTCAACTCCCCAAGCTGCCAGGACCAAAGTCTCAAACATGGCCTCACCAAACCGCTCCCAAAGCAGTACCATTGTTTGACTGCCAGGCTCGGTGGAAAAACTCCATCCCCCATCATCATGACCTTCAGACAGGCACCTCTTCCGCCACCGTGTCAAATAGCTGCCAGACAGAATCGATGTCAGTAGCAGGGTCCCAAACCACCAGCTGCCAATGAACTCCACCACTATTCTCCGGTGGGTCCCATCTCTTGTCCTGCATCCTGGACTGATGTAACGTGGGCCAGCTGTACATGTCCAAGGGCCTCAGACTCCTTGGGGCATATATCTAACTGGGAAGCCCCATCGTCCTGCCTGGAAGGACTGCCACTAGGGACAGGTCCACCCCCACTCCGTCAGTGGTCTCCATCACTGTTCCCTCAGCATTTCCCATGATACTCCCCTCCCTTCTTATACCCTGCAGGGAACAGGTAGGCAACCAGCTGGAGACAAGGAGGGGAGGAGGAGGGAACACTGACTTAGTCATGTTCCAAGCCTCCCGCACCAGAAAACAGCAAGTGACATAGTTCTTGGCATGAGATGTGTTTTAATGCAGGCTTGAAAACTCAGCACAAAGTATCTGCAAAGTTATCGCTAGCTGCTGCTGCTGCTTCACATCTGGTTTTAAGAGCCCTGTATGCCCCTCTCCTACCCAGCAGCTTCTGGATGCTAAGAATGGCGGAGAAGCTTTGGACCAGGGGTGGGTTCCGGCAGTTACAGCTCCTCTGTGCTCTCTTCTTTTTGGAAATTGATTGGCAGCCGTGGTGGAGGCTTCCTTTCGGTCGGCCCTCCTCCTCCTCTCGCAAGGGGGTGGCTGGCTGTGGGAAAGCCGGGAGGGTGCACGCAGGAGCAGGGAGATGACCCCCCCTTAAGCCAGTGCCAAAGGGCAGCAAAGGTGCCAGCGGGGCCACTGGCTGCTTGCTTAAGGAGGATCCTAGCAGGACGCAAAAGAACGTGGCTTCTCTCCTGCATTAAGGCCCCAGGCTTGCCGTGTCCCCCAGCTGCTAAGCCGAGCGCGGAGGGCGCAAGCGGGCGGCTAACGCTGCGTTACACGCAAATGTGGCGTGACATGATGTACGGGGCCGTTTCTCTCGTGCGCTAAGGCTAAAGAGACCCTCCTCCTCCTTTCGTGGGGGGGGGGGAGGAATAACAGGGCAAGGCGATGGCTGGAGCCTTAGTGCAGGAGAGAAGCCGCGTCCTTTTTTCATCCTGTTAAGATCCTCCTTAAGCGATCCTTTGCTGTGCTTTGGTGCATGCTTGAGGGGCGTCCCGGCTACAGAAAGCAGCTAGATGGGGAGGGGGTGTCTACCTGCTTTGTGCGATCTGTGTTTGTTGGGGGAGGGGCATGGATTGTTCGGCACTGAGAGAGAAGCAGCTGCGGCAGCGGGAAAACGAGGCTCCTTTGCCAGCCTTCCAGCTGAGAAAACAGAAATATTCGCCCGTTCTGTGGGCGTGGCTAGGTGGGGGGCATATAACTGTGTGCTTGAGTGCCCCCAACTAGCCACGCCCACAGAGCCTTTAGCTTTAAAAAAATTGAAATCCACCCCGTGACTGTTTCAGAAGAGGAAGTTCCTCTGGGCTTCTCGCCTGCTCCCATCCTTTCTAGCAAAGGAGTTCTCGATGGTTTTAAAACCTTTAAACTCAGCCTCAGAGGCCGCAATTGTACTGTTGGCTTTCCAGTTACAAATGCTGCCATCTCCTGATAGGAGGCCGAAAAACAGGGTTGAGTCTTGCTGTGTGGTGGTAACGAAGGGGCTTTGGGCAATTCGTATTATGGCTTAAAGACTTTGTCCTTGTTTGGATCTGAATGAGGAGGGCTAATCCCATCACCCTGGAGCTGAAGATCGTTTGTGTTGCAGATGAGATGTCTTTTGTCTTTCTGGGGCTATTAACAAAGGTGGGGGCTGCTTTCCAATAGAATGTGTCTCCTTTTCTCATCCAGGGAGGTATAATATTCTGCCTTTTTAATATTTCCTGCATTTCATTTTTCTAGGAGAGGGTGGGGGCTGTCTTTCTACCCCCCTTTCGCATCAACTGAGTTACATGTCCCCCAAGTTTAAAATGGAATTAGGCACAGGAGACATGGGACACCACAACAAAGCTCTACATCACAATGCCAACCTAACTGAGGGCAGTTCATGCAAGCTTCTTTCCTAACTGCTATCAGCATTTGCAATATTTTTTTCAAAAACAGATTCAGGAGGGATCTTGAAAATCAAGGGGAAGGCATAAGGTACAGTGTTTCCTTCCTGTTTGATTGGCAGCAACATATTTACCTGTTTGGTGCTTAGGGAAGTTTCAATCAGCTGTTACTTATTTTCATCTCTGTACCTGTTGGCACCTCTATTTGGTTGCTAATTGACACTGCACTGAAGCTCCCTACTGTTTGGAGTCTCAGGAAGACAAGTCTTGGGAGAAGCACACAGTCCTCAGGATTTCTGTTGATACCTTGGTGGTAAAAGTTTGGAACTCTACTCCTGCAAAATGTGGGTTTTGAAAAGCATCTTTGGGACAGCAGCTTGAGTGCTAGAATATCCAGTTTGTTCAAACATGACTTAGATGAAGAGATTGGAAGAGAACTCATCAAATTTGCAGGTGACATTCAGTTGCAGGGAACAGCCAATGCTTTAAACCAGTGATGGCGAACCTATAGCACATGTGCAAATGCAAAACCATGTTGGCTGGCACATGCAGCATCGCCCATTCCTCTTCTGGATTTCTGGCACACGTGCACTTGTGACAATCAGCTTTTCTTAACGTGTGTGGCAGTTCCGGAAACTGGAAGTGCTGGTCTTCTGGTTTCTATTGTGGCATGTGCAAAGGCCAGATGATTGTTGTGCATGAATGCACGCCAGTAACCGGAAGAAAAGCTTGCTGGTGCACATGCGTGTGTCAGAAACAGGAAGTTCATTTCCCAGTGCTTGTATGCCCACTTGGCACCTTCTGTTCCGGGTCACGTCCCTGAAAAGGTCTGCCCTCACTGCTTTAGAGGATAAGCCCAAGATACAGAAGGATCTTGACACATGTGAGCACTGGTCCCTTTCCAGTAAAATGCAATTCAGTGGTGAGAAACTAACACTTAGGCAAGAAAATCTAAATGCACATCTATGGAAGAGGTTGTACTTGGCTCAAGAGCAGAAATTGTGTCTGGGACCTAGAAACAATCACAGTGCGCTGTAATTGCCGAAAAAATCAATTCAGTCGTCCTCTGCAACATCACAGGGATAGTATCAAGATCATATAAAGTGTTAGTACTGTGTTATACTGTAGTAAGGCTACACTTTCAATCCTGCATCCAGTTTTGGTCACCAGAATACAAAAGTCTTGAGGCTGCAGAAAGAGTGCAGAGAAGAAGAACATAGTCATGTAGGGGACTGGAGGGTAAAACATACGATGAACAGTTGTAGGATTTGGGTAACAGAGAGAAGGAGCGGAGTGATATGATAGCAGTTTTTCAGTACTTATTATATTTCTCTTGACTCAGGTACAAATACAGGTTGCTAGGAGTCTGAACATGACTGATAGCACATAATCAGTGACAGGATCTGGCCAATGCCATAGTTAGATAGGACAAGCCTGTTTTTCAGCCTCCTGTCAGGAGATGGCAGCATCTGTGACTGAAGAGCCAACAATAAAATTGCGGCCCCTCCAGTTGACCTTAAAGGAGTTAAAACCATCGAGTACTGAATTGCTAGAAAGAATGGGGAAAAAGAAGCACAGAGGAACTTCTCCCGAAACACTCACGGAAGACGAGAGGGGAGAGTGACGCGCAGAGAGACTCTGGCGCCTCTTCCAAGGATCGAAGCAGCAATCTGGTAAACCAACCTCCTCGTTCCTTAGCGTCTTGGAATAATTTATATGTAACCCTTTGTTTCATCCCTTGTAATATAAACTCAGATATCTCCATCTGCAATTGTTTAAATGGAGTATCACTTACAAGTATTTGTAAAGACTAAAACAGAAAATGTATTTTTGGTAATTTGGGTGCTGGAGGTTAAAACGTACAAAGAATGGTTATAGGAATTGGGCATTTCTAGTCTAATGAGAAGGACTAAGGGAGACATGACAACAATGTTCCAATATTTGAGGGGCTCCTATGAAGACAAAGGCGACTATTTATTTTCCAAAGTACCAAAAGGATGTAAACTAACCAAAGAGAGATACAACCTATAACTAAATAGAAAATTCCAAGTAGAATGGTGGTCTTATTTACAGATACAACCAAGGTTTGCACAGGATAGAAAAAAGGAAGATATTACCAAAGATTACACAATGTTAGATAAACCTTTGATACAGACAGAAAAGAGATCGATCAAAGTGTTACATAGATTTTGGTTGGAATATAAGCTAGAGGAGGAACATGTCCCCTGGGTGAAAAAAATTGGTTATTATGTGGAATTGGCTAAGTGGGAAAAACTTTGGATACTTAATCGGAAACTAACATTGGCTACGGCGTATAAAGAAAAATTTTATAAGATGTTCTACAGATGGCATCTCCCCCCAACATGGCTCTCCAAAATGTTTAAAAATCTGGCCCCAAATTGTCGGAAGACACTTTTTATCGTATGTGGTGGATAGGCAATGAGGCCAAAAATACATAGGAAAATGATTCAATCATGGTTAGAACAAATGGTGGGAGACAAAATTCTGTTTAAACCAGAAATTTTTCTCCTAGGTATAATACCGGAAGGGTTTAAGAAAGATACACTTTATCTAATTATATCAGTGACATGCAGTCAGGGGGAGGCAGAGCCTCACCACTGTCATCATGAAAAGAAAGGAAAAAGGCTGAGGTAGTTGCTTCCAGAGTCACAGTGGATGACTCTGCTTAGTGCTTAACTGTTTAAAAAAGCCTCTAAAAAAGTGCCCACTACAGGAGGAGGCGGGAGAACCACGTGCCTCATTTAGTCTGACTTTATGTTCACTCGAGCAGAGTTAAGCAAGGGTTGAAAGCCGAAAAATTCCTTATGTAGATGAGGTACGTGGTTCTCTTGCCTCCTCCTGTAGAGGGAGTTTTTTTTAGAGGCTTTTTTAAACACTTAAGCAGAGTCATCCATTGGGGACTCTGGCGGCCACTAACCCAGCCTGACCTCAGCAGCTCTTGCCTTTTTCCTTTTATATTTTTACATTTTCATGATGGCAGGCAAGAGCAGAGTTGAAATCCTCTGTGATTGTGAAATAGCTGGAAAAGGTATGTGGGTCGGAGGGAGGGGGAGGAATTCAAAATTAATGTAATTTTTTAAGTCATATGTCTGTTTGTGTGTGTGTGTGTGTGTGTGTGTGTGCGTGTGTTTGTTTCTTCACTCAAACAAACTCTCAATTTGAGAGAGAGTTTGTTTGAGAAGAGAGGGAAGGTGGTAGAAGAGGCAGGGAGAGCAGCTGGCCAGCTTTCTTTCTCTGTGTCGGGGCAGCCCGCCAGCAGAGGTGGGTCTTTTACCCACCTCTGCTGCCGGGCTGGCACTTTCTTTCTTTTGCCCAGAGGCGGGCAAAACAAATTAATCCCAAATGAAGATGAAATAATAAGAAAGATTATGGACTGTGGCGAAATGGACAAACTAACTAAAGAAATCCAGGGAAAGGAAGAATCAAGAATTCTACCAGATATGGGATAAATGGCATAGGTGGATGGAGGAAAGAAACAAAAATCAGTGGAAGAATATAACAAAACTCAAAAATAATAGTTCTGAGTAAAATAAGAGGGTTAAGAATGATGAAATCTAAATGAAATACAATACAAGGGGAAATAATATAAGGTGAGCGGTATCGATTGATGATTGCTATTATAAAAAACAGGAAGTTCCCGTTCATACTGTATTGTATAAATGTGGTGTACGTCTAATTTTTGTGTTTGTGTATTTTACATGTTTGTTAATAAAAACATTTTTTTTTAAAAGCGGTTTTTGCCCGACCCGCCGCTATGTCCGACATAGAGTTGGGACACTTCTATGTCAGACGTAGAAAGAAAACGGCTTTTTCCCACCCCGCCTCTATATCAGACATAGTGGTGGGGCGGGCAAAAGCCGCTTTTTTCTTTTGCCGCACTGGCAGCTTTCAAAAAGAGATTTGACGGCCACTTCTGAAATGGTAGAGCAGAGGGATGGACTAGAAGACCTTTAAGGTCCCTTCCCGCTCTATTATTCTGTTATATATTGTATTCATCTTAATTACAGTGATTCTAGCCAATAATTGCTATACTAAGAATTTGTATTGACCCAAGTCATGGTTGAATGCAAATGTGAACCTGGATCTCCGTAATCTTCAATATGTCAAATAAATCATAATTAATCGAAGGTTATTTTAGCATTGTGGAATATTTCCTTTTTACCTTTAATGTATATAGTGTTTTTTTTTACATATAGGAATTGGGCATGTCTAGTCTAATGAGAAGGACTAGCGGAGACATAACAACAGTGTTCCAATATTTGAGGGGCTCCTATGAAGACAAAGACGTCCATTTATTTTCCAAAGTACCAAAAGAAACGATGGATGGAAACTAACCAAAGAGAGATGCAACCTATAACTAAAAAGAAAATTCCAAGTAGAATGGTGCTCTTATTTACAGAAGAAGAAAGGTATTACCAAAGATTACACAATATTAGATAAAGCTTTGATACAGACAGAAAACAGGTTGATCAAAGTGTTATATAGATTTTTCTTGGAACATAAGCTAGAGGAGGAACATGTCAAAGAAATTATGGTCTCCTGGGTGAAAAAATTTGATTATAATGGGGAATTGGCTAAGTGGTAAAAACTTTGGATACTTAATCGGAAACTAACATTGGCTACGTCGTATAAAGAAAAATTTTATAAGATGTTCTACAGATGGCATCTCCCCCCAACACGGCTATATAATGTGAATGTATGTTCACTTTGACTTTGCGGTACTGCATTGTTTTAAATGTAAAAATAATAAAAATATACTCAAAAAAAAATCCTACCAATTACAGCAATCAACCAATGGAATAGCTTGCCTTCAGAAGTTTTGGGTGCTCCATCACTGGAAACTTTCAAAAAGAGATTTGACGGCCACTTCTGAGGGGTGGACTAGAAGACCGTTAAGGTGCCTTCCCACTCTATTATTCTGTCATATACTGTAGTCATCTTAATTACAGCGATTCTAGCCAATAATTGCTATTCTAAGAATTTGTATTGACCCAAGTCAACCAGAGAATTCCATGGTTGCATACCAATGTGAACTTGTGTCTCTGTAATCTTCAATGTGTCAAATAAATCATAATTAATCTAAGGTTATTTTAGCATTGTGGGATATTTCCTTTTTACCTTTAATGTATATGGTATTATTTTTTAATATGTATGTCTTCTGCAACCATTTTATAAGCAATTTCTTTGAATCTTACAGGCAAAGAGGATGCCAATAAGAGAACTCCGGACACCTGAGAATAACAAGCAACGTTAAAAAGGAAAGTTAATCAAGCCAGAAATCAAAACATTTCCATCTCCTACAGAAATCCACAAAATTCTCCTTCTTCCCCAGCAGGTAATCAAGAAGAGATTTCGAACTGGAAAACATAGAGTATGCAGAACACAAGGATACATTACACGTAGTTCTCGACTTATAACAGTTCATTTAGTAACTATTCAAAGTGACAGGGCCACTGAAAAACCTGACTGATGACCATTTTTCACACTTATGACTATTGCAGAAGCCTCATGGTAACGTGATCTATATTTGAATCCTTGGCAGCTAACTCACATTTATGACAGTTGCCATGATTTACGGTCACATGATCCCCTTTTGCAGCTCCACAGATGTGGCTATTGTGGGCAAAGTTCGTATTTCAAATCACAACTGAGTGTGCATGAAATGATCCACATTGGAGAAAAGCAATATTAATGTGGCCAAAGCTTTAGTCAGAACTGCTCCTTGTGGTTGGTTCATGGAAGGGCCCACATAGGGGAGGAGCCCTACATGTGCTCCCAAGGAAGTGGGCTTGGCAACTTGGTGATACATTAGAGAACTCCCACCAGGGAGAATCCTGACTATGAGAAAAGTTTCAGTCTGAACTCCAGCCTGGTAATATATTAAAGGATGGATACAAAAAAGAAATCATATGAATGTTCTGATTGCGGGGAATGTTTCAGCAAGAATTCCAACCTGTTGAGACACCAGAGGACTCACAAAGGAGAAAAACCCTTTGAATGTCCTGAGTGTGGGAAAGGTTTCAGGTACAAGTCCATCCTGTTGAGGCACCAGAGGACTCACACAGGAGAGAAACCCTTTGAATGTCCTGTCTGTGGGAAAGGTTTCAGTTACAAGTCCATCCTGTTGGCACACCAGAGGACTCACACAGGGGAGAAACCCTTTAAATGTCCTGACTGTGGGAAAGGTTTCAGTCAGAATTCCCACCTGGTGATGCACCAGAGGACTCACACAGGGGAGAAACCTTTCGAATGTCCTGATTGTGGGAAAAGTTTCAGTAACAGGTCCGTCCTGTTGATACACCAGAGGACTCACACAGGAGAGAAACCCTTTAAATGTCCTGTTTGTGGGAAAGGTTTTAGTGCTAATTCCAGCGTGGTGACACACCAGAGGACTCACACAGGAGAGAAACCTTTCGAATGTCCTGATTGTGGGAAAAGTTTCAGTAAAAGGTCCGTCCTGTTGATACACCAGAGGACTCACACAGGAGAGAAACCCTTTGAATGTTCTGACTGTGGGAAAGGTTTCAGTCAGAATTCCCACCTGGTGATGCACCAGAGGACTCACACAGGGGAGAAACCTTTTGAATGTCCTGACTGTGGGAAAGGTTTCAATCACAATTACCAACTGGTGGTACACCAGAGTACTCACACGGGAGAGAAACCCTTTAAATGTCCTGTTTGTGGGAAAGGTTTTAGTGCTAATTCCAGCGTGGTGACACACCAGAGGACTCACACAGGAGAGAAACCTTTCGAATGTCCTGATTGTGGGAAAAGTTTCAGTAAAAGGTCCGTCCTGTTGATACACCAGAGGACTCACACAGGAGAGAAACCCTTTGAATGTTCTGACTGTGGGAAAGGTTTCAGTCAGAATTCCCACCTGGTGATGCACCAGAGGACTCACACAGGGGAGAAACCTTTTGAATGTCCTGACTGTGGGAAAGGTTTCAATCACAATTACCAACTGGTGGTACACCAGAGTACTCACACGGGAGAGAAACCCTTTGAATGTCCTGACTGTAGGAAATGTTTCAGTCACAAGTCCATCCTGTTGAGACACCAGAGGACTCACACAGGAGAGAAACCCTTTGAATGTCCTGACTGTGGGAAAGCTTTCAGTCAGAATTCCAGCCTAGTAATACACCAGAGGACTCATACAGGAGAGAAACCCTTTAAATGTCCTATTTGTGGGAAAGGTTTCAGTCAGAATTCCGACCTAGTGTCACACCAGAGGACTCACACAGGAGAGAAACCTTTCGAATGTCCTGATTGTGGGAAAAGTTTCAGTAACAGGTCCGTCCTGTTGATACACCAGAGGACTCACACAGGAGAGAAACCGTACGAGTGTCCTGACTGTGGGAAAGGTTTCAGTCAGAATTCCATCCTGATGAGACACCAGAGGACTCACACAGGAGATAAACCCTTTGAATGTCCTGACTGTGGGAAAGCTTTCAGTCAGAATTCCTTCCTAGTGATACACCAGAGGACTCACACAGGAGAGAAACCCTTTGAATGTCCTGACTGTGGGAAAGGTTTCAGTCAGAATTCCCACCTAGTGCAACACCAGAGGACTCACACAGGAGAGAAACCCTTTGAATGTCCTGTTTGTGGGAAATGTTTCAATCAGAGTTCCAGCCTAGTGCAACACCAGAGGACTCATGCAGAAGAGAAACCCTTTGAATGTCCTGTTTGTGGGAAATGTTTCAATCAGAGTTCCAACCTAGTGCACCACCAGAGCACTCACGCAGAAGAGAAACCCTTTGAATGTTCTGACTGTGGGAAAAGTTTCAGTCGGAATTCCTACCTAGTGACACACCAGAGGATTCACACAGCAGAGAAACCCTTTGAATGTCCTGATTGTGGGAAAGGTTTCAGTTGGAATTCCCAATTAGTGAGACACCAGAGGACTCACGCAGAAGAGAAACCCTTTGAATGTCCTGACTGTGGGAAAAGTTTCAGTCAGAATTCCTACCTAGTGACACACCAGAGGATTCACAAAGGAGAGAAACCCTTTGAATGTCCTGATTGTGGGAGAGGTTTCCGTTGGAATTACCAATTAGTGACACATCAGAGGACTCACACAGGAGAGAAACCCTTTGAATGTCCTGACTGTGGGAAAGATTTCAGTGACAAGTATACCCTGTTGAGTCACCAGAGGACTCACACAGGAGAGAAACCCTTTGAATGTCCTCTTTGTGGGAAAAGTTTCATTCGGAATTCCGACCTAGTGACACACCAGAGGACTCACACAGGAGAGAAACCCTTTAAATGTCCTGTTTGTGGGAAAAGTTTCAGTCGCAATTCCCAGCTGGTGGTACACCAGAGGACTCACACAGGAGAGAAACCCTTTGAATGTCCTGACTGTGGGAAAAGTTTCAGTCGGAATTCCCACCTAGTGACACACCAGTGGACTCACACAGGAGAGAAACTGTAGGAGTGTCCGATTTGTGGAACAAGTTTCAGTTCCAATTTCCACCTGGTGCAACACCAGAGGACTCGCACAGGAGAGAAATCATATCCTTGTCCATATTGTGGGGAATGTTTCATTACAAAATTGTACCTCATGAGTCACGAGAAAACCCATATAGGAGCGAAACCGTATGAGTGTACTGTTTGTGGCAAAGAATTCAGAACTCAGAATTTAGCTTAATGAAACATCAGAGGTCTCACACGGGAGAGAACCCCTTTGAATGTCTTGACTGTGGAAAAGGTTTCATTACAAAATTACAGCTCACAAATCACCAGATGATACACACAGGAGAAAATGCTTTTGAATGTGCTGACTGTGGGAAACGTTTCACCAAGAATTCCAGTCTGGTTAAACACCAGAGGACACACAGAGGAGAAACCGTATCATTGTCCTCTTTGTGGCAAAAGTTTCAGTTAGAATTCTAACATGGTGATACACTGGAGGTCACATGAAAAACATGGAATGCCCTATTTAGGAAAAAGTTTTCATTTCAATTCGAACCTAGTGAAACACCAGAGGTCTCATATGGGAGCGCCTTTCAAATGGCCAGTCTGTGGATAGTACTTTTGGCCGAAATGACTCCTTATCACAGGGTTGTCAAACTAGATTTCATTGAGGGCTGCATCATGGTTCTGTTTGACCTGGGTGGAGGGCTCTGGTGGAAGTGGACAGGGGGGCATAGCTATCTTGACATCACTTCTGTTGGGGGTGCCTGTGGAAGCCCAAGTGCTTTGCCAACAAAAATGGGATTTCGAGCTCCATTTTCAGGTACAGTGGCCTCTTGCAATCCTCTGCCCTTGCAAATGCTGGCAGAGGCACCATGGACCAGTCCGCTGTTTTCACGACAGCCCTGCTGGCTGGATTTAACCACCCTGCGGCCCGCATCTGACCCTGGGCCTTGACTTTGAAACCCCTTCCTCAATGCATACAACTCAATATATATGAGGCAAAAGTTGATGAGTTTGGAGAAGGTTTGAATTTCAGTTCTGAACTCCCGCTGAGAGTGTAGGTGAGAACACTGAATATTGGCCTCATCTGAATACTGGCTTTTCATTTTGCTGAATTACCCTCACCGCTTGCTCTTCCTTATGAAGCCGTTACATGAATGTGCAAATTGTTAAGCTCAACAGTGGCTACTTCAGACTTTGGAGAATCCCACCCTTGGGTCCTCCTAGGCCACTCCCTTCCTCACAGGTCCCAATAGGTCCGTCGTCCCCCTTAGGCTCCCCACATGGTTACATAGCCCCACCACCACCCTCACAAACACAAACAGGATCTCCACTTCTACTGGATCCCTGCAGTCATTAGGCCTGACTCCCACCCTACCAGGCATTACAGCTACCTTAACACTTTGTAGACTGTCTTAAGGAATTGCGGGTGCAATGAAAATGGTGTCTGCCTCTGGGAGATCTCCAAAAGGGCAGGCCATGTATCCCTGGGGTGCCTGATGAGTGGACAAGTACCTCTTGGCCACCATTGTGCTGTAGTTGCCAATAACAGCCAATGTAGTCCTAGGTTGCATCAAGAGAGGAATAATGCAAGACAACAAGAAAATATAGAAATGCTTTACGCAATATCGTACTTAGAATACATAGTTGAGTGCTGGTCACCATGATATAAAAACGTTGAGACACTGGAAAATGTGCACAGAAGAGCAACCAAGGGGGACAAGATAGCTGTTTTCAAGTACTTATGCATCTGACACAAAGAAGAGCAGATTGACTTATCCTCTAGGGCACCAGATGGCAGGATAAGAAGCAATGGGCGGAAGCTAGTTAAAATGAGGCCCAAACTAGAAGATATTTTTTTTTGTCAAAGCAATTAATCAGTGGAATAGTTTGCCTCCCGGTTTTGTGGGTCACTGCAGGTTTTCAAGAGTACACTGGACGACCATTTGAGAGGGATGGTTAAGTGTCCTGTCTTGAAGAGCAGGTTGGACCAGAAGACCTCCGAGGTCTCTTCCAAGCCTATAATTCAATGTTTCCATGAATTTGGAGGCAGTTTAGAAGATAGGTAAAGAGCAGCCACATGAACTTCCTTGTGGATTTTTTTGGGGAAAAAATTATTCAGAAAATTAATATAAATAAAACTCCCAAAAACCCCACAAAGCTTTAAAAGCAAAGCAAAAATAGACACAAGGTTTAAAAAGAATGCAAAAAAATGTGCAAAAACAGATTTACATATACTATCCCCTCCCCTTGAGTATTCATACGTATGTCGGAGCAATATTACTTACCTCCCCTTGTGAAGCAGGCCCAGAATTTATAAAGTTCTACTTCTATTTACAAACAATTTGACTTTCATCAATCTACTACACAGAGAGGCAAAGTGGTTAATAGGTGAATAAACAGCAAAATTAAAATAGCATTAACAATTTAGTTTTGCATTTAATTTGTATAAAGTCCAGAATGGCTTTTTATTTACCATAATCATTGTCTGTTATCTGTCCGGGATGAAATATCTTTGTTTGATTCTTATGAATAAAACTTTTTCTTAATATTTTGGTTGAGAACAATAAAACCAGTATTGTGTTTTATTCCTCAAAATCATAAATCTATGTTGTCGATCCATTTTCACCACAGTCCAGTCCAAATAGTTTTCCAGTTGGATATGGCAACTTCCCTTCAAAGTCCGGTTCATCACACATCGAATCTGTTCACTTCAAATCTGTAGAATCCACATCTCCTTCAGCCTTCTCCAGCCAACCAGCAGTTTCCAAACCATGGCGAGGAATCTTTTAAGAAGAGGCTGTGCTCCCTATGGAAGCTTCTTGGGAAGAGCTCAGGCTCACTAAGGGATTCATTTCTGTGCGCTCATAATCCCAAACGCTTCCATCAGTTTTTCAGGCCATTTCCAGGCTCTTTTTGGAGCCATTTTTGTGCTGTTTTTGTTTATTTTGGGGTTGTTTTTAGGCAGTTCCTGGGGTGTATTTTGGCCCATTTTTCAGGCCATTTACTGGCTGGTTTGGGGCCATTTTGGGGGCTGCTTTTGGGGGAATATTTGGACAATTTCTGGGCCATTTACCAGCCCATTTTGGGCCATTTTCAGACTGTTGTCAGATTGTATTTTGGGCGATATTTGGGGCTGTTTTTCAGGGTATGTCCAGGGTGGTTTTTGGCCCATTTTTGGGCTGTTCACAGCCATTTTGTGTGCTGTATTTTGGGATGTTTGGCCATTTTCTGGGCCATTTCCAGGTTGTTTTCTAGGGTGGGTTTTGGCTCTTTTTCGGCCTGTTTCTGGGATGGTTTTGGGGCTGTTTTTGGCCATTTTTAGACATTTTCAGGGCTGTTTTTTGGACCATTTTTTTGCCATTTCCAGGCCATTTCCAAGCTGTTTCTGAGTGGGTTTTGGGGGGCATTTTTAACTGTTTTTCAGGCCCCAAAAATGTGGGGGGGGGACCAGCCAATGGTGGGATTAGCCGGTTCACTGAACCGGGCAGAATTTTAACAACTGGCTTGCCCCAACTGATCCGAACTGGCTGAATCCCACCTCTGCCCATAGGCCACCCTGGACTCAATGGGATCTGATGATCTCACCTAGGCACTGGTCACTGCCGTGCCAGAAGTGGGCTGCCCTGCTGAGGGGGCATCCATTGGTGTCTACTATTAAAAAGTCTTGTTGCCTCACCATGGTTTTGGCCAGTGCTTCTGCCAAACTCTGTCAAGGAGGGGCCTGGTCCCAGGTCCCCTCACCACTTGGGTCTCCTGAGATCTGCCATGACCATCATCTAGCCGGAGTTTCAGGCGGGCCAAGCAGAATTGGGTGGGTGGACCCACTGGCTTGACTGAACTTCAACAGGGGCCTCGGTGTGGCTGCTGCCTCCCACCCTTCAATTCCCCATGCTGCCAGGACCAACGTTGCAAAAATAGCCTCACCAAATCACTCCAAAAGCAGTATCATTGTTTGACTGCCAGTCTCGGTGGAAAAACTCCCCCCCTCCCCCCCATCATCATCACCTTCAGACAGGCTCCTCTCCCGCCACTGCGTTAAATAGCTGCCAGACAGATTTGATGTCAGTAGCAGGGTCCCAAACCACCAGCTGCCAATGAACTCCACCACCATTCTCCGGTGGGTCCCATCTCTTGTCCTGCATCCTGGACTGATGCCATGTGGGCCAGCTATACATGCCTGAGGGCTTCACACTCCTTGGGGCATATATCTATCTGGGAAGCCCCATCGTCCTGCGCTGGATGGACTGCCAGTAGGAACAGGTCCACTGCCACTCCGGCAATGGCCTCTATCACTGTTCCCTCAGCATTTCCCATGATACTCCCCTGCCTTTTTATACCATGCAGGGAACAGGTAGGCAAACAGCTTGAGAAAAGGGGGGGGAGGAGGGAACACTGACTTACAGTCACGTTCCAAGCCTCCCGCACCAGAAAACAGCAAGTGACACAGTTCTTGGCATGAGATGTGTTTTAATGCTGGCTTGTAAACTCAACACAAAGTAACTGCAAAGTTATCGGTAGTTGCTGCTGCTTCACATCTGGTTTTAACAGCCCTGTATGCCTAAGTTGACCAGATTTTCAGATTGGTAAAGAGGGACACCATTGACCGGGGGGGGGGGGGGGGCCTTGATTAAAAATTTTATATTTTGTCAAACATGACCCCATCAAAATTTTGATCACGTGACCATGAGGATGCTGCAACGGTAGCTAAATGTGAAAATGGTCGCTAAGTGTGAAAATGGTCATCGGACACTTTTTTCAATGCCATTGTAACTTTGGTCACTAAATGAACTGTTTGAAAGTTAAGGCTAGCTTGCATTATAATGCCTTATTCTAGCTTACATTTTCAAGAGAGAGAAGCTAAACTCCTTGTTAGATTTGAAATAGAAATGAGTAGAGTAGAGTAAAATAGAATAGAATAGTTTATTAACCAAGTGTGATTGAACACACAAGGAATTTGTCTTTGGTGAATATGCTCTCAGTGTACATAAAGAAAAATAAAATAGTAAGATAGTGGGATCCTTGCTGCACCAAGCCTTCACTAATCCTCTCACTTTCATCAAAAACAGTAAAAATCAGTCATGCTTTTTTATTTCTATTTATTATTTTGCTATGGCCACATATGAATATATATATGCACATTCCAAACAGATTTTCTTACTAAACAGCCACCATTCTCATCCACTAAATGCCTCACCAACCTTTTCTGTATTCTTTCGTTTCCATCCATCCATTTTATTTATTTAACACAGAGTAGATTAGGCTGTCAGCCTTAGTCATTCTTCTAACATGACAACAATTCTTACCAACAAGGACGGTATTGGCACATTTTAGCTAATGCAACCTAAACATAACCAAAGCCTATTTCACTTTAAGTATGCTAACTTTATTCTATAGAAGCTGCAATCTCTAATCTAAAGACCACTTTTCATGCCAAAATGCTGTTAACTACAATTTACTAACTGAACTGCTGATAATATTTATTCCCTTTTGAAAAGGGATCCAAATGGTTACCTCTGATCTTCTACTCCCCTCCCTAATAGAGGTCCAGTTCACCTTTTTAAAATCTTCACATAAGGAGCCTTTCTAAAATTTTGCAAGTAAATTTTGCAAGAATCTTGCCAGGGAAATATGGTCCTGTTTTCTTTTTATGTTAGCTCTTGAGCCTCACACTTTCTTCACCAGCCCAACCACACATCTTGGAAATAACCTACTCCCAAATCTCATTCAATTATACCATTAAGATGAAGAACAAAATGGTTTAGTTTTTTAAGGCTCAAATGCAGGCAGTAGTTGTGGCTGGGTGGGCTTTTGCACCGCTTCATGTTTACACCGGTTGCGCCTGTATTGGACCTGTGAGACCCTCCTGCGCATAGTCACTCCTGCCTTGATAGCCTCTCAGTTAGATTGCTGCAATGTGCTCTGCATGAGGCTATGCTTGAAGATTATTCAGAAGCTACAGCCAGTGCAGAATGCAGCGGCGCAGAGTTCTGGGGGCGCCCTAGGGTGGCACATTTAAGATTGCTGTTACATTAGTGCATGTGTGCCAGTTTGCTTCTGGGTCCAATTCAAGGTATTACAATTAAGACCCTATAATGGCATACATCCAAGGTGTCTGTGGAATTATAAGAGCCAAGGTGGCGCAGTGGTTAAATGCAGCACTGCAGGCTACTGCTAGATCAGCAGTTCAGCGGTTCAAATCTCACCGGCTCAGGGTTGACTCAGCCTTCCATCCTTCCGAGGTGGGTAAAATGAGGACCCAGATTGTTGGGGGCAATATGCTGACTCTCTGTAAACCGCTTAGAGAGGCCTGAAAGCCCTATGAAGCGGTATATAAGTCTACTGCTATTGCTATTGCTATTGCTATTGCTATTGCTAATGGACCTAGCTTGCCCCACTAGTTCCAGTGGAAGGGGCCATTGGCAGATGCCATCTGCTAAGGAATTCTGATGGGTGGAATCAAGAAGAGCCTTTTCCACTGTGATCCAGAGGTGCAACTACTCCCACCCTTCTGGCTCCCTGCTGGAGGATGGGGTTAGAAGATCTTCGCGCCCTGCGGAGTTTATCGCACACAGGACGGGCGGGGCGCGACTTGGGAGACACAGGGAAAGGCGCCCGCTCGCTAGCCAGCCCACCCTTGGGCTCCGGGGGCAGCACCTTCCCAGCGCCGCCGCTGCCGCGCTCGTTCCTTCGCGCCCTGCGGAGTTTCCCTGTGTCTCCCAGGTCGCGCCTGTCCTGTGTGCGAGAAACTCCGAAGGGCGCGAAGGAACTCTCCTCCCCAGCAGCTTCTGGGTGCTGAGAATGGCGGAGAAGCTTTGGACCAGGGGTGGGTTCCGGCAGTCACAGCTCCTCTGTGCTCTCTTCTTTTTGGAAATTGATTGGCAGCCGTGGCTACAGAAAGCAGCTAGATGGGGAGGGGGTGTCTACCTGCTTTGTGCGATGTGTGTGTTGGGGGGGGGCATGGATCGTTCGGCGCTGAGAGAGAAGCAGCTGCGGCAGCGGGAAAGCGAGGCTCCTTTGCCAGCCTTCCAGCTGAGAAAACAGAAATATTCGCCGGTTCTGTGGGCGTGGCTAGGAGGGGGGGAATACGACTGAGTGCGCGTGAGTGCCCCCATCTAGCCACGCCCACAGACCCTTTAGATTTAAAAAAATTGAAATCCACCCTGGGACTGTTTCAGAAGAGGAAGTTCCTCTGGGCTTCTCGCCTGCTCCCATCCTTTCTAGCCATGCAGTTCTCGATGGTTTTATAGCAATATAGCAATAGCAGTAGACTTATATACCGCTTCATAGGGCTTTCAGGCCTCTCTAAGCGGTTTACAGAGAGTCAGCATATTTCCCCCAACAATCTGGGTCCTCATTTTACCCACCTCGGAAGGATGGAAGGCTGAGTCAACCCTGAGCCGGTGAGATTTGAACCGCTGACCTGCTGATCTAGCAGTAGCCTGCAGTGCTGCATTTAACCACTGCGCCACCTTGGCTCTTATCTCCTTTAAACTCAGCCTCAGACGACGCAATTGTACTGTTGGCTTTCCAGTTACAAATGCTGCCATCTCTTGATAGGAGGCCGAAAAACAGGGTTGAGTCTTGCTGTGTGGGGCTTTGGGCAATTCCTATTATGGCTTAAAGACTTTGTCCTTGTTTGGATCTGAATGAGGAGGGCTAATCCCATCACCCTGGAGCTGAAGGTCGTTTGTGTTGCAGATGAGATGTCTTTTGTCTTTCTGGGGCTATTAACAAAGGTGGGGGCTGCTTTCCAAGAGCATGTTTCTCCTTTTCTCATCCAGGGAGGTATAATATTCTGTCTTTTTAATATTTCCTACATTTCATTTTTCTAGGAGAGGGTGGGTGATATCTTTCTACACCCCCTTTGCATCAACAGAATTACATGTTCCCCAAGTTTAAAATGGAATTAGGCACAGGAGACATGGGACACCACAACAAAGCTCTACATCACAATGCCAACCTAACTGAGGGCATTTCATGTAAGCTTCTTTCCTAACTGCTACCAGCATTTGCAATAATTTTTTCAAAAACAGATTCAAAAGGGAACTTGAAAATCAAGGGGAAGGCATAAGGTACAGTGTTTTCTTCGTGCTTGATTGGCAGCAACATATTTACCTGTTTGGTGCTTAGGGAAGTTTCAATCAGCTGTTACTTATTTTCATCTCTGTACCTGTTGGCACCTCTATTTGGTTGCTAATTGACACTGCACTGAAGCTCCCTACTGTTTGGAATCTCACAAAGACAAGCCTTGGGAGAAGCACACAGTCCTCAGGATTTCTGTTTATACCTTGGTGGTAAAAGTTTGGAACTCTACTCCTGCAAAACGTGGGTTTTGAAAAGCATCTTTGGGACAGCAGCTTGAGTGCTAGAATATCCAGTTTGTTCAAACATGACTTAGATGAAGAGATTGGAAGAGAACTCATCATCAAATTTGCAGGTGACATTCAGTTGCAGGGAACAGCCAATGCTTCAAACCAGTGATGGCGAACCTATAGCACATGTGCAAATGCGGAACCATGTCGGCTGGCACATGCAGCATCGCCCATTCCTCTTCTGGATTTCTGGCACACGTGCACTTGTGACAATCAGCTTTTCTTAACGTGTGTGGCAGTTCCGGAAACTGGAAGTGCTGGTCTTCTGGTTTCTATTGTGGCATGTGAAATGGTCAGCTGATTGTTGTGCACGCATGCACGCCAGTAACCGGAAGAAAAGCTGGCTGGTGCACATGGGTGTGTCAGAAACGGGATGTTCATTTCCCAGTGCTTGTATGCCCACTTGGCACCTTCTGTTCCGGGTCACGTCTCTGAAAAGGTCTGCCCTCACTGCTTTAGAGGATAAGCCCAAGATACAGAAGGATCTTGACACATGTGAGCCCTGGGCCCTTTCCAGTAAAATGCAATTCAGTGGTGAGAAACTTACACTTAGGCAAGAAAATCTAAATGCACATCTATAGAAGAGGTTGTACTTGGCTCAAGAGCAGAAATTGTGTCAGGGACCTAGAAACAATCGCAGTGCGCTGTAATTGCCGAAAAAGTCAATTCAGTCCTGCTCTGCAGCATCACAGGGATGGTATCAAGATCATATAAAGTGTTAGTATTGTGTTATACTGTAGTAAGGCTACACTTTGAATCCTGCATCCAGTTTTGGTCACCAGAATACAAAAGTGTTTAGGCTGCAAAAAGAGTGCAGAGAAGAAGAACAAAGTCATGTAGGGAACAGGAGGGTAAAACATACGATGAACAGTTGTAGGAATTGGGTAACAGAGAGAAGGACCTGAGTGATAGCAGTTTTTCAGTACATATTTCTCGTCACTCAGCTGCAAATATAGGTTGCTAGGAGTCTGAACATGACTGATAGCACATAATCAGTGAGAGGATCTGGCCAATGGCATTGTTAGATAGGACAAGCCTGTTTTTCAGCCTCCTGTCAGGAGATGGCAGCATCTGTGACTGAAGAGCCAACAGTGAAATTGCGGCCTCTCCAGTTGACCTTAAAGGAGTTAAAACCATCGAGTACTGAATTGCTAGAAAGGATGGGGAAAAAGGAGCACCGAGGAACTTCTTCCGAAACACGGAAGACGAGAGGGGAGAGTGACATGCAGAGAGGCTCTGGCGCCTCTTCCAAGGATCGAAGCAGCAATCTGGTAAACCAACCTCCTCTTTCCTTAACGTCTTGGAATAATTTATACGTAATTCTTGGTTTCATCCCTTGTAATATAAACTCAGATATCTCCATCTGCAATTGTTTAAATGGAGTATCACTTACAAGTATTTGTAAAGTCTAAAACAGAAAATGTATTTTGGGTAATTAGGGTGCTGGAGGTTAAAACCTACATTGGGCATTTCTAGTCTAATGAGAAGGACTAGCGGAGACATAACAACAGTGTTCCAATATTTAAGGGGCTCCTATGAAGACAAAGACGTCCATTTATTTTCCAAAGTACCAAAAGAATCGATGGATGGAAACTAACCAAAGAAAGAAGCAACCTATAACTAAAAAGAAAAGGCTTTTTTAAACACTTAAGCAGAGTCATCCATTGGGGACTCTGGCAGCAGCTAACCCAGCCTGAGCTCAGCAGCACTTGCCTTTTTCCTTTTGTATTTTTACATTTTCATGATGGCAGGCAAGAGCAGAGTTGAAATCCTTGGTGATTGTGAAATAGTTGGAAAAGGTATGTGGGTCGGAGGGAGGGGGAGGAATTCAAAATTAATGTAATTTTTAAAGTAATATGTGTGTTTTTGTGTGTGTTTGTGTGTGTGTTTGTGTGTGTGTGTGTGTGCGTGTGTTTGTTTCTTCACTCAAACAAACTCTCAATTTGAGAGAGAGTTTGTTTGAGAAGAGAGAGAAGGGGGTAGGAGAGGCAGGGAGGGCAGCTGGCCAGCTTTCTTTCTCTGTGTCGGGGCAGCCCGCCAGCAGAAGCGGGTCTTTTACCCGTCTCTGCTGCCGGGCTGGCACTTTCTTTTGCTCAGAGGCTGGGCAAAACAAATTAATCCCAAATGAAGATGAAATAATACGAAAGATTATGGACTGTGGCGAAATGGATAAACTAACTAAAGAAATCCAGGGAAGGGAAGAATCAGAATTCTACCAGATATGGGATAAATGATATAGGTGGATGGAGGAAAGAAACAAAAATCAATGGAAGAATATAACAAAACTCAAAAATAATAGTTATGAGTAAAATAAGAGGTTTAAGAATGGTGAAATCTAAATGAAATACAATAGAAGGGGAAATAATATAAGGTGAGCGGTATCGATTGATGATTGCTATTATAAAAAACAGGAAGTTCCTGTTCGTGCTGTATTGTATAAATGTGGTGTACGTCTAATTTTTGTGTTTGTGTATTTTACATGTTTGTTAATAAAAACATTTTTTTTAAAAAGCAGCTTTGCCCGCTTCGCCCCTACGTCCGACATAGAGTTGGGACGCCTCTATGTCAGATATAGCGGCGGGGCGGGCAAAAGCCTCTTTCTTTTGCCACACTGGAAGCTTTCAAAAAGAGATTTGACAGCCACTTCTGAAATGGTAGAGCAGAGGGATGGACTAGAAGACCTTTAAGGTCCCGTCCCACTCTATTATTCTGTTATATATTGTATTCATCTTAATTACAGTGATTCTAGACAATAATTGCTGTTCTAAGAATTTGTATTGACCCAAGTCAACCAGAGAATTTCATGGTTGCATACAAATGTGAACTTGGATCTCCGTAATCTTCAATATGTCAAATAAATAATAATTAATCTAAGATTATTTTAGCATTGTGGAATAGTTCCTTTTTACTTTTAATGTATATAGTTTTCTTTTTTACATCTTCTGCAACCATTTTATAAACAATTTCTTTGAATTTACAGGCAAAGAGGATGCCAATAAGAGAACTCCGGACAACTGAGAATAACAAGTAACGTTAAAAAGGAAAGTCAATCAAGCCAGAAATCAAAACATTTCCATCTCCTACAGAAACCCACAAAATTCTCCTTCTTCCCCAGCAGGTAATCGGGAAGAGATTTCGAACTGGAAAAAGTAGAGTATGCAGAACACAAGGATACATTACAGGTAGTCCTCGACTTATAACAGTTCATTTAGTAACTATTCAAAGTGACAGGGCCACTGAAAAACCTGACTGATGACCATTTTTCACACTTATGACTATTGCAGAAGCCTCATGGTAACGTGATCTATATTTGAATCCTTGGCAGCTAACTCACATTTATGACGGTTCTAGGGTCATGTGATCCCCTTTTCCAGGTCCACATATGTGACTATTGTGGGCAAAGTGCGTATTTCAAATCACAACTGAGTGTGCACGAAATTATCCACATTGGAGAAAACCAATATTAATCTGGCCAAAGCTTTAGTCAAAACTGCTCCTTGTGGTTGGTTCATGGAAGGACCCACATAGGGGAGGAGCCCTACATGTGCTCCCAAGGAAGTAGGCTTTGCCACTTGCTGATACATTAGAGAACTCAAACCAGAGTGAATCCTGATTGTAAGAAAAGTTTCAGTCTGAACTCCAGCCTGGTAATATATTTGACGATGCACACAAAAAAGGAATCATATGAATGTTCTGACTGTGGGAAATGTTTCAGTAACAGATCCAAACTGGTGATACACCAGAGGACTCATACAGGAGAGAAACCGTACGAGTGTCCGGTTTGTGGGAAAGGTTTCAGTAATTATTCCAGCCTGTTGAGACACCAGAGGACACACACAGGAGAGAAACCCTTTGAATGTCCTGACTGTGGGAAAGGTTTCAGTCGTTATTCCAGCCTAGTGATACACCAGAGGACTCACACAGGAGAGAAACCCTTTGAATGTCCTGACTGTGGGAAAGGTTTCAGTCGTTATTCCAGCCTAGTGATACACCAGAGGACTCACACAGGAGAGAAACCTTTCGAATGTCCTGACTGTGGGAAAAGTTTCAATCAGAATTCCGACGTAGTGCAACACCAGAGGACTCACACAGGAGAGAAACCCTTTGAATGTCCTGACTGTGGGAAAGGTTTCAGTCAGAATTCCCACCTAGAGGTACACCAGAGGACACACACAGGAGAGAAACCCTTTGAATGTCCTGACTGTGGGAAAGGTTTCAGTCAGAATTCCAGCCTAGTGATACACCAGAGGACTCACACAGGAGAGAAACCCTTTGAATGTCCTGACTGTGGGAAATGTTTCAGGCAGAATTCCAGCCTAGTGAAACACCAGAGGACTCACACAGGAGAGAAACCCTATGAATGTCCTGTCTGTGGGAAAGGTTTCAGTCAGAATGCCAACCTAGTGATACACCAGAGGGCTCACACAGGAGAGAAACCCTTTGAATGTCCTGACTGTGGGAAAAGTTTTAGTCAGAATTCCAACCTAGTGATACACCAGAGGACTCACACAGGAGAGAAACCCTTTGAATGCCCTGACTGTGGGACAGGTTTCAATCAGAATTCCCACCTAGTGAAACACCAGAGGACTCACACAGGAGAGAAACCCTTTGAATGTCCTGTTTGTGGGAAAAGTTTCAGTTGCAATTCCCAGCTGGTGGTACACCAGAGGACTCACACAGGAGAGAAACCCTTTGAATGTCCTGACTGTGGGAAAAGTTTCAGTCGCAATTCCCAGCTGGTGGTACACCAGAGGACTCACACAGGAGAGAAACCCTTTGAATGTCCTGACTGTGGGAAAAGTTTCAGTCGCAATTCCCAGCTGGTGGTACACCAGAGGACTCACACAGGAGAGAAACCCTTTTTATGTCCTGTTTGTGGGAAAAGTTTCAGTTGCAATTCCCAGCTGGTGGTACACCAGAGGTCTCACACAGGAGAGAAACCCTTTGAATGTCCTGTTTGTGGGAAAAGTTTCAGTTGCAATTCCCAGCTGGTGGTACACCAGAGGACTCACACAGGAGAGAAACCCTTTGAATGTCCTGACTGTGGGAAAAGTTTCAGTCGCAATTCCCAGCTGGTGGTACACCAGAGGTCTCACACAGGAGAGAAACCCTTTGAATGTCCTGTTTGTGGGAAAAGTTTCAGTTGCAATTCCCAGCTGGTGGTACACCAGAGGTCTCACACAGGAGAGAAACCCTTTGAATGTCCTGTTTGTGGGAAAAGTTTCAGTTGCAATTCCCAGCTGGTGGTACACCAGAGGACTCACACAGGAGAGAAACCCTTTGAATGTCCTGACTGTGGGAAAAGTTTCAGTTGCAATTCCCAGCTGGTGGTACACCAGAGGTCTCACACAGGAGAGAAACCCTTTGAATGTCCTGTTTGTGGGAAAAGTTTCAGTTGCAATTCCCAGCTGGTGGTACACCAGAGGACTCACACAGGAGAGAAACCCTTTGAATGTCCTGTTTGTGGGAAAAGTTTCAGTTGCAATTCCCAGCTGGTGGTACACCAGAGGTCTCACACAGGAGAGAAACCCTTTGAATGTCCTGTTTGTGGGAAAAGTTTCAGTTGCAATTCCCAGCTGGTGGTACACCAGAGGACTCACACAGGAGAGAAACCCTTTGAATGTCCTGACTGTGGGAAAAGTTTCAGTCGCAATTCCCAGCTGGTGGTACACCAGAGGACTCACACAGGAGAGAAACCGTAGGAGTGTCCGATTTGTGGGACAAGTTTCAGTTCCAATTTCCACCTGGTGCGACACCAGAGGACTCACACAGGAGAGAAATCATATCCTTGTCCATATTGTGGGGAATATTTCATTACAAAATTGTACCTCATGAGTCACGAGAGAACCCTTATAGGAGCGAAACCGAATGAGTGTACTTTTTGTGGCAAAAGTTTCACTCAGAATTTAGCTTAATGAAACATCAGAGGTCTCACACGGGAGAGAACCCCTTTGAATGTCTTGACTGTGGAAAAGGTTTCATTACAAAATTACAGCTCACAAATCACCAGATGATACACACAGAAGAGAATGCTTTTGAATGTGCTGACTGTGAGAAACGTTTCACCAAGAATTCCAGTTTGGTTAAACACCAGAGGACACGTAGGAGAAACCGTATCAGTGTCCTCTTTGTGGCAAAAGTTTCAGTCAGAATTCCAACATGGTGATACACCGGAGGTCACATGAAAAACACGGAAAAAGTTTTCATTTCAATTCGAACCTAGTGAAACACCAGAGGACTCACATGGGAGGGGCTTTCAAATGGCCAGTCTGTGGATAATACTTTTGGCCAAAATGACTCCTTATCGCAGGGTTGTCAAACTAGATTTCATTGAGGGCTGCATCATGGTTCTGTTTGACCTGGGTGGAGGGCTGTGGTGGAAGTGGACAGGAGGGCATAGCTATCTTGACGTCACTTGTGTTGGCCCCTGTGGAAGCCCGAGTGGAACTACTGGAAGCTTCTTGGGAGGAGCTCAAGCTCACAAAGGGATTCATTTCTGTGTGCTCATAATCCCAAACGCTTCCATTAGTTTTTCACACATTTTTGTGCTGTTTTTGTTTGTTTTGTGGTTGTTTTTAGGCAGTTCCTGGGGTATATTTTACAGGCCATTTATGGGCTGTTTTGGGGCCTTTCTTTTGGCTGTTTTTGGCCATTTTTCAGGCCCTTTTGGGGCATTTTCTGGCCTGTTATGGATTGTTTTTGGCCCAGTTTTGGGGTTGTTCTTAGGCAGTTTCTAGAGTGTTTTGGGGCCATTTTCAGGCCATTTACTGGCTGGTTTGGGGCCATTTGGGGGGCTGCTTTGGGGAAAATATTTGGACAATTTCTGGGCCATTTACCAGCCCATTTTTGGGCCATTTTCAGACTGTTGTCAGATTGTATTTTGGGCAATATTTGGGGCTGTTTTTCAGGGTGTTTCCAGGGTGGTTTTTGGCCAATTTTGGGGCTGTTCATAGCCATTTTGTGTGCTGTATTTTGGGATGTTTGGCTGTTTTCTGGCCATTTCCAGGCTGTTTTCTGGGGTGGGTTTTGGCTCTTTTTCGGCCTGTTTCTGGGACGTTTTGGGGGCCGTTTTGGGCCATTTTTAGACATTTTCAGGGCTGGTTTTTGGACCATTTTTTTGCCACTTCCAGGCCATTTTCAAGCTGTTTCTGAAAGGGTTTTGTGGGGCATTTTTAGCTGTTTTTCAGGCCCCAAAAATGTGTGGTGGTGGGACCAGCCAATTGTGGGATTAGCCGGTTCACTGAACCGCGGAGAATTTTAACAACTGGCTTGCCGAAACTGATCCGAACTGGCTGAATCCCACCTTTGCCCAGAGGCCACCCTGGAATCAATGGGATCTGATGAGCTCCCCTAGGCACTGGTCACTGCCGTGCCAGAGGTGGGCTGCCCTGCCGAGGGGGCATCCATTGTTTTCTACTATTAAAAAGTCTTGTTGCCTCACCTTGGTTTTGGCCAGAGCTTCTGCCAAACTCTGTCAAGGAGGGGCCTGGTCCCAGGTCCCCTCACCACTTGGGTCTCCTGAGATCTGCCATGACTGTCATCTAGCCGGAGTTTCAGGCTGGCCAGGCAGAACTGGGTGGGTGGACCCGCTGGCTTGACTGAACTGCAACAGGGCCCTCAGTGTGGCTGTTGCCTCCGCCCTTCAACTCCCCACGCTGCCAGGACCAACGTCTCAAACATGGCCTCACCAAACCGCTCCCAAAGCAGCACCATTGTTTGACTGCCAGGCTCGGTGGAAAAACTCCATCCCCCATCATCATAACCTTCAGACAGGCAACTCTCCCGCCACCACGTCAAATAGCTGCCAGACAGAATCGATGTCACTAGCAGGGTCCCAAACCACCAGCTGCCAATGAACTCCACCACTATTCTCCGGTGGGTCCCATGTCTTGTCCTGCATCCTGGACTGATGTAATGTGGGCCAGCTGTACATGTCCAAGGGCCTCAGACTCCTTGGGGCATATATCTAACTGGAAAGCCCCATCGTCCTGCGCTGGAAAGACTGCCACTAGGGACAGGTCCCCCCCCCACTTGGATCCAGTCTCCAACCTCCCCTTTGTGGGGAAGGTTGTTGAGAAGGTGGTGGCCTTCCAGCTTCAGCGTACCTTGGAGGAAGCTAACTATCTTGACCCCTTCCAGTCCGGCTTCAGGCCTGGTTACAGCACAGAAACCGCTTTGGTCGCATTGACCGATGATCTCTGGAGAGCCAGAGATGGAGGCCACGCGTCCATCCTGGTTCTCCTTGACCTCTCAGCGGCTTTCGATACCATCGACCATGGTATCCTTCTGCGACAACTGCGGGAGGTGGGGGTGGGCGGCACTGTTTTGCAGTGGTTCTCCTCCTACCTCTCGGACAGGTCGCAGTCGGTGTTGGTGGGGGGGCAGAGATCGTCCCCGAGGCCCCTAACTTATGGGGTGCCGCAGGGTTCGGTCTTATCCCCCCTGCTATGTAACATATACATGAAACCACTGGGCGAGATCATTCGGAGGCACGGGATAAAATACCATCAATACGCGGACGATACACAGTTGTATCTGTCCGCCCCGTGCCAACTCAATGAAGCGGTGGACGTGATGAACCGTGGTCTTGAGGCTGTTAAAGACTGGATGAGAGCTAGCAAACTGGTACTCAACCCGGACAAGACCGAGTGGCTGTTGTGTTTTCCTCCCAATAATTTGGCCGATGTTCCATCACTCAGGCTGGGGGGTCAAAATTTATACCCCTCAGACAGGGTCCGCAACTTGGGAGTCCTCCTGGACCCACAGCTGAGTTTCGACCATCACTTGTCAGCTGTGACCAGGGGGGCATTTGCCCAGGTTCGCCTGGTGCGCCATTTGCGGCCCTACCTGAACCGGGAGGCCCTCACAACAGTCACTCGAGCCCTTGTGATCTCTAGGCTGGAATACTGCAATGTGCTCTACATGGGGCTGCCCTTGAAGAGAATCCGGCGACTTCAGCTGGTCCAGAATGCAGCCGCGCGAGTGATTGTGGGCGCACCACGGTTCGCCCACATAACAACTATCCTCCGTGAGCTGCGCTGGCTACCTGTTGATCTCCGGGTGCACTTCAAGGTCCTACTTACCATTCATAAAGCGCTCCATGGTAGTGGATCTGGCTATTTGAGAGACCGCCTTCTGCCGATTACCTCCCTCCGTCCCATCAGATCGCATAGAGTAGGTCTCCTCCGAATTCCATCCGCCAGTCAGTGCCGACTGGCGACTACGCGGAGGAGAGCCTTCTCAGTTGCAGCCCCAACGCTATGGAACAATCTCCCCGTGGAGATCTGCACCCTCACCACCATCCAGGCCTTCCGCACAGCCCTCAAGATCTGGCTATCCCGTCAGGCCTGGGGATAAGATTTTACTCTCGCCCCTCCCGAATGTTGAATGAATGTTGTGTTTTTACTGCCAATTATTTTTACTCACATTTTCTTTTTGTGTTCTGTCCTGCACTCCCCTCCCCTATTATTGTAAGCCGCCCTGAGTCCCCTCAGGGAAAAGGGCAGCCTATAAATGTTTAATAAAACTAAAACTAAAAACTCTGGCAGTGGCCTACATCACTGTTCCCTCAGTATTTCCCATGATACTCCACTGAGGTAGAGAGGGCTGGAGAGAGGATGGCAGGGAAGGTGAGAAGGAAGGGATGGAGTGGACTGGGAGAGAGGAGTGGTAGAGTGGGAGGGGATGTAGGGTAGAGGGGAAAGATGGAGGGAAGATAGTAAGTTGGAGGGGGGCGGAAGAAAGAGGTGTAGCAGTTAGACTTATATACCGCTTCATAGGGCTTTCAGCCCTCTCTAAGCGGTTTACAGAGTCAGCATATCGCCCCCACAGTCTGGGTCCTCATTTCACCCACCCTGGAAGGATGGAAGGCTGAGTCAATCTTGAGCTGGTGAGATTAGAACCCCTGAACTGCAGATAACAGTCAGCTGAAGTGGCCTGCAGTACTGCACCCTAACCACTGCACCACCTCGGCTCGTGTATGGAGAGTGGAAGAGGTATATTGGGTTTCTATTTGAGTTTGAGTTTCATTTTATTTATATTTCTGGGGGTATTGTTGACAAGAGGAATTGCTGTGATTATTGTTTAATGTTGTATGGCCCCGGTTATGCACAGTATATATGTGACTGTATGAAAATGAAAAATAAAAACATTTTAACAGTCGATACTCCCCTCCCTTCTTATACCCTGCAGGGAACAGGTAGGCAACCAACTGGAGACAAGGAGGGGGAGGAGGATGGAACACTGACTTACAGTCATGTTCCAAGCCTCCCACACCAGAAAACAGCAAGTGACATAGTTCTTGGCATGAGATGTGTTTTAATGCAGGCTTGAAAACTCAGCACAAAGTATCTGAAAAGTTATCGCTAACTGCTGCTGCTTCACATCTGGTTTTAAGAGCCCTGTATGCCCCTCTCCTCCCCAGCAGCTTCTGGATGCTAAGAATGGCGGAGAAGCTTTGGACCAGGGGTGGGTTCCGGCAGTTACAGCTCCTCTGTGCTCTCTTCTTTTTGGAAATTGATTGGCAGCTGTGGCGGAGGCTTCCTTTCGGTTGGCCCTCCTCCCCCTCCTCCTCTCGCAAGGGGGTGGCTGGCTGTGGGAAAGCCGGGAGGGTGCACGCAGGAGCAGGGAGATGACCCCCCCCTTAAGCCAGTGCCAAAGGGCAGCAAAGATGCCAGCGGAGCCACTGGCTGCTTGCTTAAGGAGGATCCTAGCAGGACGCAAAAGAACGTGGCTTCTCTCCTGCATCAAGGCCCCAGCCTTGCCGTGTCCCGCAGCTCCTAAGCCGAGCGCGGAGGGCGCAAGCGGGCAGCTAACGCTGCCTTACACGCAAATGTGGTGTGAAATGATGTACGGGGCCGTTTCTCTCGTGCGCTGAGGCTCCAGAGACCCTCCTCCTCCTCCTCTCGTGGGGGCGGGGGAGGAATAACAGGGCAACGGGATAGCTGGAGCCTTAGTGCAGGATAGAAGCTGCGTCCTTTTGCGAGTCTTTGCTGTGCTTTGACGCATGCTTGAGAGGCGTCCCGGCCACTGTTATCTCTAAGGTGCGCGGCTGCGTGGCCGCGCACCTTGCAAGAAAACCCCGCGCAGCAGTTTCTATCTGCCACGCAGAGATTTATGTAAAGGAAACGTGTGGAAGTCCTTTGCAGGCGGCTACAACTGGATCCGGCAATGCTGTTGCCTGTTGGAGGAGGAGAAGGCGAACCAGCCTGCCACCGCCAGCCCCACCGCTCTTCCCGCCCCCTTCCCAGCCCCACAGTCCAGCAGTCGCAGCAGAAACAGCCCTGGGTCTCTGCTGCCGCTCCCCGCATTTTCTGGACGGGGATCCCTTGGAGAGGGGATTCCTTCCTGCGAGACCCCGTCCAGAAAATGCGGGGAGCGGCAGCGGAGACCCGGGGCTGTTTCTTCTGCGACCACTGGACTGCGGGGCTGGGAAGAGGGCGGGAAGAGCGGCGGGGCTGGCGGTGGCAGGCTGGTTCGCCTCCTCCTCCTCCAACAGCATTGCCGGATTTCTGCCCAACGCTGCGGGGGCGCCAGCGGGAGCTTTAGCGGCTTCATCTCAGCCGCAGCACTGGGCAGCAAATGTGTTGGTGCTGTTGGAGGAGGAGGAGGAGGAGGAGGAGGAGGTGGTGGCAGCAATAGCACCTAAGGACAGGACAAGAAGCAATGGAAACTTGTCAGAAGGAGACTCAAGCTGGAAATAAGGAGAAATCTGACAGTAAGAACAATTAAAATCAATGGAATCTTAATTCATTTGCTACAGGTTTTCAAAAGACTGGACGGCCATTTGTCTCAGATGATATAAAGACTCCTGCCTTGGACAAGGGGCTGGACTAGAAGACCTCCAGTATCCCTTCTGATTCTATGATTTTAAAAACCACAAGCTTTATACAGCTCGCTTGCAACTTTACCAAATTTAATTCAGCCATTTCCTTTTGTTATTAAATGGGTATTGCTAGTTCAATGCACATGCACTCCACTTTTAAGATGCTGAAAAAATCCCCATGACCTGCAACAAAATTCATTCTTCCACTCTTATCTTGCCCTAACTTCTGATAGGTTCCTGAAATATAGATCTATAAAATTTAGTGAAAATATTTCTATCTATTTTAATACAGATTGTAAAACAGATTGGGGAAAATGACATTAGTGCTCTGGGATAATAGCAGGTTTATTTGGATTTTCAGATAAAAGGTATCTTTTGTGCTAAGTTCTAACAATGTAGTTCTCTAATGTAACTATGAAACAGTCCAAATATATAATTCCCCTCAGGGAGGAATTCTGGGAGTTGAAGTCCACAAGTCTTAAAGGTGTCACGTTTGAAGACCCCTGAGTTTTTTCCCCCCTAAAGGGTTAGGGGTGCAAGGTTCTTGTAACAACAGCTTTAAGACTTGCGTGCCTCAAATGCCAGACTTTCTGAGCCAACATTTTGGTTGCTAAGCAGGAGCGTTGTTAAGTGATACTGATATTATATAACACTTTTAATTAAGCGGGTACCTTGAATAAACATAACTTTGAGTTTCAAATAGTACTGATTTTGTTGTTGCCTTAGGTGACATCTGAAAAAAATTCAGGTGCTCAGGCATGAAAATATGCCGCTCAAACACTATACTTTTCTGCTCACACTGAAAAAAAATTAGAGGGAACATTGGTACCGGCTACAGAAAGCAGCTAGATGGGGAGGGTGTGTCTACCTGCTTTGTGCGATGTGTGTGTTAGGGGGGGCATGGATTTTTTGGTGCTGAGAGAGAAGCAGCTGCGGCAGCGGGAAAACGAGGCTTCTTTGCCAGCCTTCCAGCTGAGAAAACAGAAATATTCGCCGGTTCTGTGGGTGTGGCTAGGTGGGGGGGGGCCATACGACTGAGTGCGCGTGAGTGACCCATCTAGCCACGCCCACAGAGCCTTTAGCTTTACAAAAATTGAAATCCACCCCGTGACTGTTTCAGAAGAGGAAGTTCCTCTGGGCTTCTCGCCTGCTCCCATCCTTTCTAGCCATGCAGTACTCGATGGTTTTATCTCCTTTAAATTCAGCCTCAGACGCCGCAATTGTACTGTTGGCTTTCCTGTTACAAATGCTGCCATCTCTTGATAGGAAGCCGAAAAACAGGGTTGAGTCTTGCTGTGTGGTGGTAACGAAGGGGCTTTGGGCAATTCCATCACCCTGGAGCTGAAGATGGTTTGTGTTGCAGATGAGATGTCTTTTGTCTTTCTGGGGCTATTAACAAAGGTGGGGGCTGTTTCTCCTTTTCTTATCCAGGGAGGTATAATATTCTGCCTTTTTAATATTTCCTAGATTTCATTTTTCTAGGAGAGGGTGGGGGCTATCTTTCTACACCCCCTTTGCATCAACAGAGTTACATGTCCCTCAAGTTTAAAATGGAATTAGGCACAGGAGACATAGGACACCACAACAAAGCTCTACATCACAATGCCAACCTAACTGAGGGCATTTCATGTAAGCTTCTTTCCTAACTGCTATCAGCATTTGCAATAATTTTTTCAAAAACAGATTCAAGAGGGATCTTGAAAATCAAGGGAAAGGCATAAGGTACAGTGTTTCCTTCCTGTTTGATTGGCAGCAACATATTTATCTGTTTGGTGCTTAGGGAAGTTTCAATCAGGTGTTACTTATTTTCATCTCTGTACCTGTTGGCACCTCTATTTGGTTGCTAATTGACACTGCACTGAAGATCCTACTGTTTGGAGTCTCAGAAAGACAAGGCTTGGGAGAAGTACGCAGTTCTCAGGATTTCTGTTGACACATTGGTGGTAAAAGTTTGAAACTCTACTCCTGCAAAACGTGGGTTTGGAAAAGCATCTTTGGGACAGCAGCTTGAGTGCTAGAATATCCAGTTTGTTCAAACATGACTTAGATGAAGAGATTGGAAGAGAACTCATCAAATTTGCAGGTGACATCCAGTTGCAGGGAACAGCCAATGCTTTAAACCAGTGATAGCGAACCTATAGCACACGTGCGCGAATGCAGAACCATGTCGGCTGGCACATGCAGCATCGCTCATTCTTCTTCTGGATTTCAGCTTTTCTTAACGTGTGTGGCAGTCCCGGAAACTGGAAAAGCTGGTCTTCTGGTTTCCGTTGTCCGCATGTGCAATGGGCAGCTGATTGTTGTGCACAAATGCACGCCAGTAACTGGAAGACAAGCTGGCTGGTGAACATACGTGTGTCAAAAACAGGAAGTTCATTTCCCGGCGCTTGCATGCACACTTGGCAGCTTCTGCTCCGGGTCATGTCCCTGAAAAGGTCTGCCCTCACTGCTTTAGAGGATAAGCCCAAGATACAGAAGGATCTTGACAGATGTGAGCACTGGGCCCTTTCCAGTAAAATGCAATTCAGTGGTGAGGAACTTATACTTAGGCAAGAAAATCTAAATGCACATCTATAGAAGAGGTTGCACTTGGCTCAAGAGCAGAAATTGTGTCAGGGACCTAGAAACAATCACAGTGCGCTGTAATTGCCGAAAAAGTCAATTCAGTCCTCCTCTGCAGCATCACAGGGATAGTATCAAGATCATATTAAGTGTTAGTATTGTGTTTTACTGAAGTAAGGCTACACTTTGAATCCTGCATCCAGTTTTGGTCACCAGAATACAAAAGTGTTTAGGCTGCAGAAAGAGTGCAGAGAAGAAGAACAAAGTCATGTAGGGAACAGGACGATGAACAGTTGTAGGAATTGGGTAACAGAGAGAAGGACCAGAGTGATGGCAGTTTTTCAGTACTTATTATATTTTACTTGGCTGAGCTGCAAATATAGGTTGCTAGGAGTCTGAACATGACTGATAGCACATAATCAGTGAGAGGATCTGACCAATGCCATTGTTAGATAGGACAAGCCTGTTTTTCAGCCTCTTGTCAGGAGATGGCAGCATCTGTGACTCAAGAGCCAACAGTGAAATTGCGGCCTCTCCAGTTGACCTTAAAGTTAAACCATCGTTAAAACCATCGAGTACTGAATTGCTAGAAAGGATGGGGGAAAAGGAGCACAGAGGAACTTCTTCCGAAACACTCACGGAAGACGAGAGGGGAGAGTGACGCGCAGAGAGACTCTGGCGCCTCTTCCAAGGATCGAAGCAGCAATCTGGTAAACCCACCTCCTCTTTCCTTAGTGTGTTGGAATAATTTATATGTAATTCTTGGTTTCATCCCTTGTAGTATAAACTCAGAGATCTCCATCTGCAATTGTTTCAATGGAGTATCACTTACAAGTATTTGTAAAGTCTAAAACAGAAAATGTATTTTTGCTAATTAGGGTGCTGGAGGTTAAAACGTACAAAGAATGGTTATAGGAATTGGGCATGTCTAGTCTAGTGAGAAGGACTAGGGGAGATATGACAACAGTGTTCCAATATTTGAGGGGCTCCTATGAAGACAAAGACGTCCATTTATTTTCCAAAGTACCAAAAGAAAAGATGGATGGAAACTAACCAAAGAGAGATGCAACCTATAACTAAAAAGAAAATTCCAAGTAGAATGGTGGTCTTATTTACAGATACAACCAAGTTTGCACAGGATAGGAAGAAGGAAGGTATTACCAAAGATTACACAATATTAGATAAACCTTTGATGCAGACAGAAAACAGGTTGATCAAAGTGTTATATAGATTTTTCTTGGAACATAAGCTAGAGGAGGAACATGTCAAAGAAATTATGGTGTCCTGGGTGAAAAAATTTGATTATAATGGGGAATTGGCTAAGTGGTAAAAACTTTGGATACTTAATCGGAAACTAACATTGGCTACGTCGTATAAAGAAAAATTTTATATGTTCTACAGATGGCATCTCCCCCCAACACGGCTATATAATGTGAATGTATGTTCACTTTGACTTTGCGGTACTGCATTGTTTTAAATTTAAAAATAATAAAAATATACTAAAAAAAAATCCTACCGATTGCAGCAATCAACCAATGGAATAGCTTGCCTTCAGAGGTTTTGGGTGTTGTAACTTTCAAAAAGAGATTTGACGGCCACTTCTGAAATGGTAGAGCAGAGGGGTGGACTAGAAGACCTTTAAGGTCCCTTCCCACTCTATTATTCTGTCATATACTGTAGTCATCTTAATTACAGCGATTCTATTCAATAATTGCTATTCTAGGAATTTGTATTGACCCAAGTCAACCAGAGAATTTCATGGTTGCATACAAATGTGAACTTGGGTCTCTGTAATCTTCAATGTGTCAAATAAATCATAATTAAGGTTATTTTAGTGGGCTATTTCCTTTTTACCTTTAATGTATATGGTATTTTTTTAAAATATGTATATCTTCTGCAACCATTTTATAAGCAATTACTTTGAATCTTACAGGCAAAGAGGATGCCAATAAGAGAACTCCGGACAACTGAGAATAACAAGCAACGTTAAAAAGGAAAATCAATGAAGCCAGAAATCAAAACATTTCCGTTTCCTTCAGAAACCCACAAAATTCTCCTTCTTCCCCAGCAGGTAATCAAGAAGAGATTTCGAACTGGAAAATGTAGGATATGCAGAACACAAGGATACATTACAGGTAGTCCTCGACTTATAACAGTTCATTTAGTAACTATTCAAAGTGACAGTGCCACTGAAAAACCTGACTGATGAACATTTTTCACACTTATGACTATTGCAGAAGCCCATGGTCACATGATCTGTCTTTGAATCCTTGGCAGCTAACTCACATTTATGACAGTTGCCCTGTTTTACAGTCACATGATCCCCTTTTGCAGGTCCACAGATGTGGCTATTGTGGGCAAAATTCGTATTTCAAATCACAACTGAGTGTGCACGAAATGATCCACATTGGAGAACAGCAATATTAATGTGGCCAAAGCTTTAGTCAGAACTGCTCCTTGTGGTTGGTTCATGGAAGGAGCCACATAGGGGAGGAGCCCTACATGTGCTCCCAAGGAAGTGAGCTTGGCAACTTGGTGATACATTAGAGAAATCCTACCAGGGAGAATCCTTACTGTGAGAAAAGTTTCAGTCTGATCTCCAGCCTGGTAATATATTAGAGGATGCACACAAAAAAGAAATCATATGAATGTTCTGATCGTGGGAAATGTTTCAGCAAGAATTCCAACCTGGTGATGCACCAGAGGACTCACACAGGAGAGAAACCTTTTGAATGTCCTGACTGTGGGAAAGGTTTCAGTCACAATTCCCACCTAGTTATACACCAAAGGATTCACACAGGAGAGAAACCTTTCGAATGTCCTGATTGTGGGAAAAGTTTCAGTAAGAGGTCCAACCTGGTGATGCACCAGAGGACTCACACAGGAGAGAAACCATTTGAATGTCCTTTTTGTGGGAAAAGTTTCAGCAGGAACTCCCCTCTGGTGGTACACCAGAGGATTCACATGGGAGAGAAACCCTTTGAATGTCCTATCTGTGGGAAAAGTTTTAGTTATAATTCCAGCCTGGTGAAACACCAGAGGACTCACACAGGAGAGAAACCTTTCGAATGTCCTGACTGTGGGAAAGCTTTCAGTCAGAATTGCAGCCTAGTGATTCACCAGAGGACTCACACAGGAGAGAAACCCTTTGAATGTCCTGACTGTGGGAAAGGTTTCAGTAACAGGTCCAACCTGGTGACACACCAGAGGACTCACACAGGAGAGAATCCCTTTGAATGTCCTGTTTGTGGGAAAAGTTTCAGTCGCAATTCCCAGCTGGTGGTACACCAGAGGTCTCACACGGGAGAGAAACCCTTTGAATGTCCTGACTGTGGGAAAAGTTTCAATCAGAATTCCGACCTAGTGCAACACCAGAGGACTCACACAGGAGAGAAACCTTTCGAATGTCCTGATTGTGGGAAAAGTTTCAGTAACAGTTCCAGCCTAGTGCAACACCAGAGGACTCACACAGGAGAGAAACCCTTTGAATGTCCTGACTGTGGGAAAGGTTTCAGTCAGAATTTCCGCCTAGTGATGCACCAGACGACTCACACAGGAGAGAAACCCTTTGAATGTCCTGACTGTGGGAAAGGTTTCAGTAACAGGTCCAAACTAGTGATACACCATAGGACACACACAGGAGAGAAACCCTTTGAATGTCCTGACTGTGGGAAAGGTTTTAGTGACAAGTACACGATGTTGAGACACCAGAGGACTCACACAGGAGAGAAACCCTTTGAATGTCCTCTTTGTGGGAAAGGTTTCAGTCAGAATTCCGACCTAGTGTCACACCAGAGGACTCACACAGGAGAGAAACCCTTTGAATGTCCTGACTGTGGGAAAGGTTTCAGTAACAGGTCCAACCTGGTGACACACCAGAGGACTCACACAGGAGAGAAACCCTTTGAATGTCCTGTTTGTGGGAAAAGTTTCAGTCGCAATTCCCATCTGGTGGTACACCAGAGGTCTCACACGGGAGAGAAACCTTTTGAATGTCCTCTTTGTGGGAAAAGTTTCCGTTGGAATTCCGACCTAGTGACACACCAGAGGACTCACACTGGAGAGAAACCCTTTGAATGTCCTGTTTGTGGGAAAAGTTTTAGTTATAATTCCAGCCTGGTGGTACACCAGAGGACTCACACAGGAGAGAAACCGTAGGAGTGTCCGATTTGTGGGACAAGTTTCAGTTCTAATTTCCACCTGGTGCAACACCAGAGGACTCACACAGGATAGAAATCATATCTTTGTCCATATTGTGGGGAATGTTTCATTAAAAAATTCTACCTCATGAGTCACCAGAGAACTCATATAGGAGCGAAACCGTATGAGTGTCCCGCTTGTGGCAAAAGTTTCACTCAGAATTCTAACTTGATGAAACATCAGAGGTCTCAAATGGGAGAGAAACCCTTTGAATATCTTGACTGTGGAAGAGGTTTCATTACAAAATTACAGCTCACAAATCACCAGATGATACACACAGGAGAGAATGCTTTTGAATGTGCTGACTGTGGGAAACGTTTCACCAAGAATTCCAGTCTGGTTAAACACCAGAGGACACACAGAGGAGAAACCGTATCATTGTCCTCTTTGTGGCAAAAGTTTCAGTTAGAATTCTAACATGGTGATACACTGGAGGTCACATGAAAAACATGGAATGCCCTATTTAGGAAAAAGTTTTCATTTTAATTCGAACCTAGTGAAACACCAGAGGACTCACATGGGAGTGCCTTTCAAATGGCCAGTCTGTGGATAGTACTTTTGGCCAAAATGACTCCTTATCGCAGGCTTGTCAAACTAGATTTCATTGAGGACTGCATCATGGTTCTGTTTGACCTGGGTGGAGGGCTGTGGTGGAAGTGGATAGGGGGGCATAGCTATCTTGACGTCACTTCTGTTGGGGGCACCTGTGGTAGCCCGAGTGCTTTGCCAACAAAAATGGGATTTCGAGCGCCATTTTCAGGTGCTGTGGCCTCCTGCAACCCTCTATCAATGAAAACGGAGCTCGGGAGGTTCTCCTGCGTCCCCCGCAACCTCCATTTTTAGTTGCAATGGCCTCCTGCAATCCTCTGCCAGTGCAAATGCTGGCAGAGGCACCACGTACCAGTCCGTGGTTTCACGACAGCCCTGCTGGCCGGATTTAACCACCCTGCGACCCGCATCTGATCCTGGGCCTTGACTTTGACACCCCTTCCTTATTGCATACAACTAAATATATATGAGGCAAAAGTTGATGAGTTTGGAGAAGGTTTGAATTTCATTTCTGAACTCCCGCTGAGGGTGTAGGTGAGAACACTGAATATTGGCCTCATCTGAATACTGGCTGATCATTTTGCTGAATTAACTTCACCGCTTGCTCTTCCTGATGAAGCCGTCACATGAATGTGCAAATTGTTAAGCTCAACAGTGGCTACTTCAGAGTTTGGAGAATCCCACCCTTGGGTCCTCCTAGCCCTTTCCCTTCCTCACAGGTCCTAATAGGTCAGTTGTCCCCCATAGGCTCCCCACATGGTTCCATAGACCTCCCCCCCCCAAACACAAACAGGATCTCCACTTCTACTGGATCCCTGCAGTCCTTAGGCCTGACTCCCACCCTACCAGGCATCACAGCCTCCTGCATACCTTTTGAAGATCTCTGAATCTCATGTGGGGAAAGAGGCCAGGGCATGTATCTCTGGGCTGTGTGACTGCTTTATGGAAACAACCATTATTTTGACCGGGATTCATCCGTAGGCCATGCAGTGAACTTGTGGAAGAAGCTGTCGTTTTGCCATGGCTGCCTGTGTCAATATGGTGCCTGCTTCTTGGTCACTGGGAGTGGGACGAATTGTTCTGTTTTGCTACCTTAACACTTTGTAGACTGTGTTAAGGAATTGCAGGTGCAATGAAAATGGTGTCTGCCTCTGGGAGATCTCCAAAAGGGCAGGCCATGTATCCCTGGGGTGCCTGATAAGTGGACAAGTACCTCTTGGCCAGCCTTGTGCTGCAGTTGCCTATAACAGCCAATTTAGTCCTAGGTTGCATCAAGAGAGGAATAATGTCAAGACAACAAGAAAATATAGAATTGCTTTATACAATACAACACTTAGAATACATAGTTGAGTGCTGGTCACCATGATATAAAAATGTTGAGACACTGGAAAATGTGCACAGAAGAGCAACCAAGGGGGACAAGATAGCTGTTTTCAAGTACTTATGCATCTGACACAAAGAAGAGCAGATTGACTTACTCTCTAGGGCACCAGATGGCAGGATAAGAAGTAATAGGTGGAAGCTAGTTAAAATAAGGCCCAAACTAGAAGATATATTTTTTTTGTCAGAGCAATTAATCAGTGGAATAGAGTGGGCTGGACGACCATTTGAGAGGGATGGTTTAAGTGTCCTGCCTTGAAGAGCAGGTTGGACCAGAAGACCTCTGAGGTCCATTCCAAGCCTATAATGCAACGTTTCCATGAATTTAGTGGCTGTTTAGAAGATAGGTAAAGAGCAGCCACATGAACTTCCTTGTGGATTTTTCGGGGGGAAAATTATTCAGAAAATTAATGTAAATAAAACTCCCAAAACCCCCACAAAGCTTTTAAAGCAAAGCAAAAATAGACACAAGGTTTAAAAAGAAAGCAAAAAAATGTGCAAAAACAGATTTACATATACTATCCCCTCCCCTTGAGTATTCATACATATGTCGGACCAATATTAGTTACCTCCCCTTGTGAAGCAGGCCCAAAATTTATAAAGTTCTGCCTCTATTTACAAACAATTTGACTTTCATCAATCTACTACACAGAGAGGCAAAGTGGTTAACAGGTGAATAAACAGCAAAATTAAAATCGCATTAACAATTTAGTTTTGCATTTAATTTGTATAAAGTCCAGAATGGCTTTTTATTTACCATAATCATTGTCTATGATCTATCCGGGATGAAATATCTTTGTTTGATTCTTACGAATAAAACTTTTTCTTAATATTTTGGCTGAGAACAATAAAACAACTATTGTGTCTTATTCCTCAAAATCATAAACCTCTGTTGTCTCTCCATTTTCACCACAGTCCAGTCCAAATAGTTTTCCAGTTGGATATGGCAAGTCCATTTCCCAGCGACAACCAACTTCCCTTCAAAGTCCGGTTCATCACACATCGAATCTGTTCACTCCAAATCTGTAGAATCCGCAATTCCTTCAGCCTTCTCCAACCAACCAGCAGTTTCAAACCATGGCGAGGAATCTCTTAAGAAGTGGCTGTGCTCCCTATGGAAGCTTCTTGGGAAGAGCTCGGGCTCACAAAGGGATTCATTTCTGTGCGCTCATAATCCCAAACGCTTCCATCAGTTTTTCAGGCCATTTCCAGGCTGTTTTTGGAGACATTTTTGTGCTGTTTTTGTTTGTTTTGGGGTTGTGTTTAGGTGGAATGTGAAATGATTTGCAGGCAGTATTGGACTTGGCTGGGGAGAGGATTGATAAATCTTTGAATATCCTCCCCAGTGCCACTGGCAAACTCTGTACTGCAGTGTACCAAAATCGATTGGCTCTTGATTACCTCCACGCAAGGGAAGGAGGGTCTGTGGGAAGTTCAACTTGTTTAATTGCTGCCTTCACATTGATGAGACTGAACGTGTCATTAAGCAGCTCACCACAGAAATAAGGCAACTCACTCATGTCCCAGGGCAGGAATGGAAAGGTTTTGATTTAACCTCCACTTCTAACTCCTGGTTCCCGAAATTGCCAGGGTTTCACCCCTCTTGATGGAGAAATGGGCCACTGCAAAGGTTCTGGCCCTGGTGGGACGCTCAGAAGAAGGACACTCGAGCAAATATGTTGGGCTCATGCTTCATGGAGAGGAACCTGCCATTTATGAAACTACACAGTAATCTTAGGATTGGGTGAAGTTTCAATAGGGGGGAATGATACAGCATGGGTTGCACAGGTAAACCCACCAGTGGCTGGCCAGGTTAGGTGGTCTTAATAGAATGGACCTTATAGATTCATTTTAGTTTGGCCTTTTACTCCAGTGCCCTGGAGTCCCAAAGTTGAGTTTTAACTTCCTCATATTACAAATAGGGCTGAACAGTGTGGCAAGACTCTGTAAAGGAGGGGCACAGGAAGCCATACGCGGGGGAGAGATAGAATAGAGAAGTTGCAGAAAACTGTTGGTATGAATATCTGCTTTTGTATTTTTCCAAGATGTACTTCCCTGTTCTGGACAGGGGTTTTTACGTTTTGTATGAATACGCCTCTTTAAACGCCCTCTGATTGACGAAGTTTGATTAAAGGTATAAAATCACTACCCTGGGCGTAGCCAGGCCAGTTCAGATGTTGGTGTGTGAACACACTGAACTCAATGCATCCAATAAACCTGTTTCTCTTCCTTCGTGGTCTCAAGTCCTGATCTTTCGTAAGTAGATTACAAACCACAATCTGCTGCAACAGGATTAGAAAAATATCAGTTGGAAAAGTTACCAGGGGATAGAAAAAGAAAAAGAATGGAGGGGGAATTTGGAAATACGCCTAACAAAATATATTTAAAATTACAACACGAGACCTAAAAAATATTGGTGCTTACTGATGTATAACTATGTAATAGTATTATGGGGATAGCTGGAAACCTGAATCCCTCTCACATTTCGGCCAAAAAAGAGGCTTGGGGGGGCGGGGAAACCAATTGAACTCGTATATAGGTAGACCTTTAAAAGGAGAAGGTATGTAAAATTAGTAATAAGAAAAATAGTTTTTTTGAATATAATTATTAATCCCATTGATATTGAATGGGGTTTGCTGAAATGCTGAAATACACCATGCAAAATAGAGACTGGAAGGGAGAAAAAGAGAGGGAAAGCGAGAGCGAGGAGACAGGAGAGAGGGAAGCAGAAGGGAGGAAGGAGAGAAGGAAGGTCTGGAAAGAGGGCAGAGGAACAGAGCAAGAGGAAGTAGAGAACAGAGAGATAGAGGCAGTTTTTGGCTGTTTTTCAGGCCCATTGGGGGCATTTTCTGGGCTGTTGTCAGGCAGTAATTTGGGCCATTTTTGGCCTGTTATGGATTGTTTTTTGGCCCAGTTCGGGTTGTTTTTAGGCGGTTTCTAGAGTGTTTTGGGGCCATTTACAGGCTGGTTTGGGGCCATTTGGGGGGCTGCTTTTGGGGAAATATTTGGACAATTTGTGGGCCATTTACCAGCCCTTTATGGGCCATTTTCAGACTGTTGTCAGATTGTATTTTGGGGGATATTTGGGGATGTTTTCAGGTGTTTTGTGGCCTTTTTTGAAGTTTTTTGTGGCCATTTTGGGGCTGTTTTTTAGGCTGTTTCCAGGGTGGTTTTTGGCCCATTTTGGGCTGTTCATAGCCATTTTGTGGGCTGTATTTTGGGACTTTTTTGGCCGTTTTCTGGACCATTTCCAGGCTGTTTTCTGGGGTGGGTTTTGGCTCTTTTTCAGCCTGTTTCTCGGAGGTTTTTTGCGCTGTTTTTGGCCATTTGTAGACATTTTCAGGGCTTTTTTTTTGGACCAATTTTTTGGCCATTTCCAGGCCATTTTTCAGGCTGTTTCTGAGAGGGTTTTGGGGGGCATTTTTAGCTGTTTTTCAGGCCCCAAAAATGTGTGGTGGTGGGACCAGCCAATGGTGGAATTAGCCGGTTCACTGAACCGCGGAGAATTTTAACAACTGGCTTGCCGAAACTGATCCGAACTGGCTGAATCCCACCTCTGCCCAGAGGCCACCCTGGAATCAATGGGATCTGATGAGCTCCCCTAGGCACTGGTCACTGCCGTGCCAGAGGTGGGCTGCCCTGCCGAGGGGGCATCCATTGTTTTCTACTATTAAAAAGTCTTGTTGCCTCACCTTGGTTTTGGCCAGAGCTTCTGCCAAACTCTGTCAAGGAGGGGCCTGGTCCCAGGTCCCCTCACCACTTGGGTCTCCTGAGATCTGCCATGGCCATCATCTAGCCGGAGTTTCAGGCTGGCCAAGCAGAACTGGGTGGGTGGACCCACCGGCTTGACTGAACTGCAACAGGGCCCTCGGTGTGGCTGCTGTCTCCCCCCCCCTTCAACTCCCCACGCTGCCAGGACCAACGTCTCAAAAATGGCCTCACCAAACCGCTCCCAAAGCAGCACCATTGTTTGACTGCCAGGCTCAGTGGAAAAACTCCACCCCTCATCATCATCACCTTCAGACAGGCAACTCTCCCGCCACCGCGTCGAATAGCTGCCAGACAGAATTGATGTCAGTAGCAGGGTCCCAAATCACCAGCTGCCAATGAACTCCACCACCATTCTCCGGTGGGTCCCATCTCTTGTCCTCTGTCCTGGACAGATGCCGCATGGACCAGCTGTACATGTCAGCGGGCCTCACACGTCTTGGGGCATATATCTTAACTGGGAAACCCCATCGTCCTGCGCTGGAAGGACTGCCCCTAGGGATAGATCCACCGCCACTCCAGCAGTGGCCTCCATCACTGTTCCCTCAGCATTTCCCATGATACTCCCCTGCCTTCTTATACCCTGCAGGGAACAGGTAGGCAACCAGCTGGAGACAAGGAGGGGAGGAGGAGGGAACACTGACTTAGTCATGTTCCAAGCCTCCCGCACCAGAAAACAGCAAGTGACACAGTTCTTGGCATGAGATGTGTTTTAATGCAGGCTTGAAAACTCAGCACAAAGTAACTGCAAAGTTATCACTAGCTGCTGCTGCTTCACATCTGGTTTTAAGAGCCCTGTATGCCCCTCTCCTCCCCAGCAGCTTCTGGGTGCTGAGAATGGTGGAGAAGCTTTGGACCAGGGGTGGGTTCCGGTAGCCACAGCTCCTCTGTGTTCTCTTCTTTTTGGAAATTGATTGGCAGCTGTGGCGGAGGCTTCCTTTCGGTCGGCCCTCCTCCTCCTCCTCTCGCAAGAGGGTGGCTGGCTGTGGGAAGGGCGGGAGGGTGCACGCACGCGCAGGGAGACGACCCCCCCCCACTTTAAGGGAGCGCCAAAGTGCAGCGAAGGCTCCAGCGGAGTAGCTGTCTGCTCACTTAAGGAGGATCCTAGCAGGACGCAAAAGAACGTGGCTTCTCTCCTGCATTAAGGCCCAGCCTTGCCGTGTCCCCCAGCTCCTCAGCCAAGCGTGAAATAATGTACGGGGCCGTTTCGCTCGTGCACTAAGGCTCCAGCGACCCTCCTCCTCCTCCTCTCGTGGGGGGGGGGGAATAACAGGGCAAGGCGATGGCGGGAGCCTTAGTGCAGGAGAGAAGCCGCGTCCTTTTTTCGTCCTGTTAAGACCCTCCTTAGGCGAGCTTTTGCTGTTTAAGACCCTCCTTAAGCGAGCCTTTGCTGTCCTTTGGCGCATGCTTGAGGGGCGTCTCCCCGCACGCACGCACCGTCCCGGCCAGAAAAAGCAGCTAGATGGGGAGGGTTTGTCTACCTACTTTGTGCGATGTGTGTGTGTGTTGGGGGGGCATAGATTGTTCGGAGCTGAGAGAGAAGCAGCTGCGGCAGCGGGAAAACGAGGCTCCTTTGCCAGCCTTCCAGCTGAGAAAACAGAAATATTCGCCCGTTCTGTGCGGGGGGGGGGGGAGGCAAATCCACCCCGTGACTGTTTCAGAAGAGGAAGTTCCTCTGGGCTTCTCGCCTGCTCCCATCCTTTCTAGCCATGCAGTTCTCGATGGTTTTATCTCCTTTAAACTCAGTCACAGAGGCCGCAATTGTACTGTTGGCTCTTCAGTCACAGATGCTGCCATCTCCTGATAGGAGGCCGAAAAACAGGGTTGAGTCTTGCGGTGTGGTGGTAACGAAGGGGCTTTGGGCAATTCCTATTATGGCTTAATGGCTTGTTTGGATCTGAATGAGGAGGGCTAATCCCATCACCCTGGAGCTGAAGATGGTTTGTGTTGCAGATGAGATGTCTTTTGTCTTTCTGGGGCTATTAAGAAAGGTGGGGGCTGTTTCTCCTTTTCTCATCCAGGGAGGTATAATATTCTGCCTTTTTAATATTTCCTTGAAAATCAAGGGGAAGGCATAAGGTACAGTGTTTCCTTCCTGTTTGGCAGCAACATATTTACCTGTTTGGTGCTAAGGGAAGTTTCAATCAGCTGTTACTTATTTTCATCTCTGTACCTGTTGGCACCTCTATTTGGTTGCTAATTGACACTGAACTGAAGCTCCCTACTGTTTGGAGTCTCACAAAGACAAGTCTTGGGAGAAGCACACAGTCCTCAGGATTTCTGTTGACACCTTGGTGGTAAAATTTTGGAAGTTTACTCCTGCAAAAGTTGGGTTTGGAAAAGCATCTTTGGGACAGCAGCTTGAGTGCTAGAATATCCAGTTTGTTCAAACTTGACTTAGATGAAGAGATTGGAAGAGAACTCATCAAATTTGCAGGTGACATCCAGTTGTGGGGAACAGCACTTTGAATCCTGCATCCAGTTTTGGTCACCAGAATACAAAAGTGTTTAGGCTGCAGAAAGAGTGCAGAGAAGAAGAACAAAGTCATGTAGGGCAGTGGTCCCCAACCTTTTTATCGCCGCGGACCAGTCAGCCTTTGATAATTTTACCGTGGCCCGCTGAGCGCGCGCAGGGATGGAGGAGCATTGTTCGCGATGACACATTGATTGTTCAGTATGGCTAGCGTAGATAGCGTAGCACAAACTGCGCCTACGCAAGGCTACGCTACTAGCGCTGTCTACGCTAGCCCTACGTAGCTGCGCAGGCGCTCTTAGGTTTTTTTCAGAAATCAGCCAGCGCTGAAGCGCTGAAAAGGAATGAGAAGGGCGGCGCTGGACACAGGGGGGCGGTGGGCCGCTGGTGACGTCAGAGTGCCACCAGCGGTCCAGTAACACCCCTTGTGCCAGTTAGCCCTAATTTGCATACAGAAAGAAACTATGGCCCCTGGCCGCTGCAGCGATCATGGCCCCCGGCCGCTGCAGCGATCATGGCCCCCGGCCGCTGCGCGGCCCGGTGCCAGGTACTCCACGGCCCGGCACCGGTCCGCGGACCGGGGGTTGGGGATCACTGATGTAGGGGACTGGAGGGTAAAACATACGATGAACAGTTGTAGGAATTGGGTAACAGAGAGAAGGAGCGGAGTGATGTGATAGCAGTTTTTCAGTACTTATTATATTTCTCTTGACTCAGGTACAAATACAGGTTGCTAGGAGTCTGAACATGACTGATAGCACATAATCAGTGAGAGGATCTGGCCAATGCCATAGTTAGATAGGACAAGCCTGTTTTTCAGCCTCCTATCAGGAGATGGCAGCATCTGTGACTGAAGAGCCAACAGTAAAATTGCGGGCCCTTCCAGTTGACCTTAAAGGAGTTAAAACCATCGAGTACTGAATTGCTAGAAAGGATGGGGGGAAAGGAGCACAGAGGAACTTCTTCCGAAACACTCACGGAAGACGAGAGGGGAGAGTAAGGTGACCAGTTTTTCAGATTGGAAAAGAGGGACACCCTTGACCGGGGGGGGGGGGGGGGGGGGCTTGATTAAAAAAACTTTTTTTGTCAAAAGGTCACCCCAGGACACTGAAACCAGAATAAATACGAATCTGTTGCCAAACAAAATTTTGATCACGTGACCATGAGGAGGCTGCAACGGTCGCTAAGTGTGAAAAATGGTCGCAACGGTCGCTAAGTGTGAAAAATGGTCATCAGTCACTTTTTTCAATGCCATTGTAACTTTGGTCACTAAATGTTTTCCCCCTCCTCGAGACTCCTCACTTCTTCCTTCATTCCTCTTGCTTATCTACCTTCACCTTATCTGTCTTCTGCTCTTTCCCTCTCTTCCTTCCTTCCTCCCTCCTTCCATCCTCTTCTTTCCTCACTCACTCCCTTCCTCCTTTTTTCTCTTCCTTCCTCCTTCCATTCTTTATACGATATAAAATTCAATGAGGGTGAAACACACCAAATCTGGCAAAGCTGCCTTGCACCAACCTGGCCTGCCCATAGAATAGCAGCCACTTTGAGACACATAAACCTGGTCTGAACATATTGCATCACAAAGATTTGCAAAGATCACATTTGCAAAAAGGAACATTTCTTGTAGTAAATACATTTTATAAACAATTTAAAAGTAAAAATCCCCCCCAAAATAATAAAAAAGGTATTCTATAAATAAAAGAAATCCTTAAAAACCATTGTTAAGTATTACACCAGCAATAATTTATACTGTCACCATTTCAAACTATCATCAGAAATACGAATCTGTTGCCAAACATCAACATTTTGATCGTGTAACCATGAGGATGCCACAACGGTCGCTAAGTGTGAAAATGGTCGCTAAGTGTGAAAAATGGTCATCAGTCACTTTTTTCAATGCCATTGTAATTTTGGTCACTAAACAGCCATGTTCCTGACTTAACAACCACCATGATTCACTTAACGTGGCAATAAAAGGTCGCAAAATGAGGCAAAAATCATTTAACAAACGTCTCCCTTAGCAACAGAAATTGGGGGATCAATCCTGGTCGTAAGTCGAGGATTACCGGTAGCCAATTGCAAAAGGCAACTTTACTTGGAACAGGTGAGATTGTGCCCGGATCCCTTTCATGCCAACATATCCATCTTCTGCTCTTTCCCTCTCTTCCTTCCTTTCTCCTTCCATCATCTCCTTTCCTCACTCACTCCCTTCTTCCTTTTTTCTCTTCCTTCCTCCTTCCATTCTTTCAGCTTCATTTCTTTTGCCTATCTACCTTCTCTGTCTTTCTGCTCTTTCCATTTCTCCCTTCCTCTTTGCTTTTGTTCCTTTCTCCTTCAATCCTTTCCTATTTCTTGCTTCTTCCTTCCTTCTGCCTATCTACCTTCACCTTCTCTGTCTTTCTGCTCTTTCCCTGTCTTCCCCTTTCCTCCCTCCTTCCCTTCTTCCCTTTCTAGTTCCATCCTTTCTTCTTTCCTCTCTCCCTCTTTTTTCCCTTCCCCCTTCCTCTTGCCTATCAACTTCATCCTCTTTGTCTTTCTGCTCTTTCCCTCTCTTCCCCTTTTCTTCCTACCTCCTTCCTTCTCCCTCCCTTCTTCTTTTTCTTCCTTTCTTCTTCCATCTTCCTCCTTCTCCTTCCATTCTTTCTCCTTCCATCCATCTTTTCTCCTTCCATCTTCTCCCCCCCTCCCTTCTTCTTTTCCTCCCCCCTCCCTCCTTCCTTCCTCTCCTTCCCTTTCTCACACACAGGAAGGGGAGGGGGGCTATCTAGTCGCTTTCACAGCATAATTTCTTTATCTAACTTTTAAAAAACAGTGTGCAAATCAAACGAGATTTTCGTAACCTGCGAAGCACCAAGTTATATTATGTTGTTACAAATTCGCAGCTACTCCATTCTTTCTGATAGGGAACTACATTTCCCAAGATGCCTCAGGTCCTCAAAGCGCTGAACGCAGTTTTGCAATTGACTCCAGCGAGGCCCGGTAGCCGCCGGCTGGGGTGGTTGTCAGGGCGATGCGGAGCGGACGCGCCGTTTGTTACTGCTTCCAGCAATCAAGACGGACAAGGGAAGCGACTGAAATGGACGCTGGCTGCAGGAGAGCGAGGCTGCTGCCAGCCGTTTCACCTTGCGCAGCGAATTTGACTGGGTCCCGGGGCTTCTGCCGGGTGGCAGAAGCCCGGGACCCAGTCAAATTCGCTGCGCAAAGTGAAACGGCCGGCAGCAGCCTCGCTCTCCTGCTACGGCTTCTGTTTCAGTAGGGAAGAAAACTTCCTTTCGCTTCCCGAATTTGACTGGGTCCCGGGGCTTCTGCCGGGCGGCAGAAGCCCGGGAAGCGAAAGGAAGTTTTCTTCCCTACTGAAACAGAAGCCGCAGCAGGAGAGCGAGGCTGCTGCCAGCCGTTTCACCTTGCGCAGCGAATTTGCACTGGGTCCCGGGGCTTCTGCCGGGCGGCGGGACCCCCGCACGACGTTCTGTGCGGGCGGCAGCCGCTGCACCCATGCTCTCGGAGGCAGCGATCCCATTCACGAAGAGGCAGCTCCTCGTGGGCGCAGCGCCTGCCGCCCGCACAGAGTGAATTTAATTGGGATCGCCTGCGGCCGCGAGGACCCCTGCACAAATGGATTCCTCACGGCCGCAGGCGATCCCAATTCACTCAGCCAGGGCGGGCAATTTCTGCACGAATGGACTACTCCTCGCGGCCGCAGGAGAGGGAGGAGGAGGGGGCAGCCGAGCCGCCCGACTCCTGCACGAACGGAATATTCCTCGTGGCCGCAGGCGATCCCAATTCACTCAGCCAGGGCGGGCAATCTCTGCACGAACGGACTACTACTCGCGGCCGCAGGAGAGGGAGGAGGAGGGGGCAGCCGAGCCGCCCGACTCCTGCACGAACGGAGTATTCCTCGCGGCCGCAGGCGATCCCAATTCACTCAGCCAGGGCGGGCAATTTCTGCACGAACGGACTACTCCTCGCGGCCGCAGGAGGACAGGGAGGAGGAGGGGGCAGCCGCCCGCACGTGGTTCAGGGGCTTCTGCCGGGCGGCGGGAGCCCCTGCACCGCATGGAACTTCTCTGCCGCAGGCGACTGCAGCTGCCCCCACCCTCTCCTCCTGCCGCGGCGAGCGGAAAATTCGATTAGAATTAGATTACTCACCAGTCAGCGCAGCTGCAACCTCTTTCGTCTTTTGTAGAAAGGAAATGGAAACTCGCGCAAGCGTGCTGAAAATTTCCCATCCCAGCCAGCTCACTGATTGGCTGGAGTCCAGGCCAATCCAATCAGTGAGCGGGAGGCTGGGCTGGCTTAAATTTGTAGGTAGTAGGTGAAAGGCTAAAAGCACGCTTTTTTTGGCGCTCGCAGCTCCCGCCCATCAGCTGCTAGCTTGCTGGGCTGGCTCATCTGGTAGGATAGAGAACAGAACGATGAGCCAGCCCAGCAAGCTAGCAGCTGATGGGCGGGAGCTGCGAGCGCCAAAAAAAGCGTGCCTTTTAAAAAGGCGGGCGGGACGCGGGAAAATGCGTTGGAAGGCGGGTGTGTCCCGCCAAAAGCGGGACGTCTGGTCACCTTAGGGGAGAGTGACGCGCAGAGAGACTCTGGCGCCTCTTCCAAGGATCGAAGCAGCAATCTGGTAAACCAACCTCCTCTTTCCTTAACGTCTTGGAATAATTTATATGTAATTCTTGGTTTTATCCCTTGTAATATAAACTCAGAGATCTCCATCTGCAATTGTTTCAATGGAGTATCACTTACAAGTATTTGTAAAGTCTAAAACAGAAAATGTATTTTTGGTAATTAGGGTGCTGGAGGTTAAAACGTACAAAGAATGGTTATAGGAATTGGGCATGCCTAGTCTAATGAGAAGGACTAGAGGAGACATGGTAACAGTGTTCCAATATTTGAGGGGCTCCTATGAAGACAAAGACGTCCATTTATTTTCCAAAGTACCAAAAGAAACGATGGATGGAAACTAACCAAAGAGAGATGCAACCTATAACTAAAAAGAAAATTCCAAGTAGAATGGTGGTCTTATTTACAGATACAACCAAGGTTTGCACAGGATAGGAAGAAGAAAGGTATTACCAAAGATTACACAATATTAGATAAACCTTTGATGCAGACAGAAAACAGGTTGATCAAAGTGTTATATGGATTTTTCTTGGAACATAAGCTAGAGGAGGAACATGTCAAAGAAACTATGGTCGCCTGGGTGAAAAAATTTGATTATAATGGGGAATCGGTTAAGTGGGAAAAACTTTGGATACGTAATCGGAAACTAACATTGGCTACGTCGTATAAAGAAAATTTTTATAAGATGTTCTACAGATGGCATCTCCCCCCAACACGGCTCTCCAAAACGTTTAAAAACTGGCCCCAAATTGTTGGAAGTGTAAAAAAACACCAGGCAGTTTTTATCATATGTTGTGGACATGCAAGTCCTAATGAGGAGGACTAGCGGAGATATGACAACAATGTTCCAATATTTGAGGGGCTCCTATGAAGACAAAGACGACTATTTATTTTCCAAAGTACCAAAAGGATGGAAACTAACCAATGAGAGATGCAACCTGTAACTATAAAGAAAATTCCAAGTGGAATGGTGGTCTTATTTACAGATACAACCAAGGTTTGCACAGGATAGAAAAAAGGAAGGTATTACCAAAGATTACACAATATTAGATAAACCTTTGATACAGACAGAAAAGAGATCGATCAAAGTGTTACATAGATTTTCGTTGGAACGTAAGCTAGAGGAGGAACATGTCACCTGGGTGAAAAAATTTGGTTATTTTTTTTTAATTAAATAAGATTTTATTGGTAAAACGAAAATACAAAATCCATAACTTGTAAAAAACAATACAACTACATTTCGAGATATTCCCATACTATCAAATCATATAAACATCAAAGGTTAGGTATCTTATTCCTTCCCTCCCTCTTCTCTTCCCTCATTTCTTCTTTTCCATACCCTTTTCTTCCCTCACCCCTCACTTCCTTCTCCCCTGCCTTCCCTCCTTTCTTTTCTCCTTTTCTCCTTTCCTTCCCCCTTCTTTCCCTCCCTCGATCCCCCCTCCTTCTCACATACCTTCCCTCCTTCCCTTCCTCTTTCCCTCCTCCTTTCTTTTCTCTTAATCTCCCTCCTTTCCTCCCTCCTTCCTTCCTTTCAACTCTCCTCTCTTTCTTTCCCTCCCTCTTTCCCTCTTTACTACCCTCTCCTCTTCCCTCCCTCCTTCCTCCCCCAGTTTCTTCTCTTTCTTCTCTCCTTCTTTCTTCCCACCTTCTTTCCCTTCTCTTCTTTCTCTTCCTCCTCTTTATCCTTCCCCCCTTCTTCTGCCTTTCCTGTTCCTCTCCTTTCTCCTCTCCATCCTGACTTCCCTACTGTCCTCCTTCCCTCCCCTCTAACCTTTGTTACATTTACATATTTTCCTCTGCTGAGGACAACCTGGTTCTCTTTTCCTTTCCTTGCTTAAAGAGGCAAGGATTATAAGTCCTCTTGCCTCATCTAAAATGAAGTTTAATCGCTAATTCCATGCAGGTAGTTATAGCGGATTTCCTATCAGCTTTTTTAAGTTTTCCCAACTTTGTAGTCTAACAAAATTGCTCGACGGTGGGTTCTCACCCCTAATACATTTCTCCTTTCGCTTATCTCTCAGTTGTTGTATATTGTTCATTTGAGTTATTGGTTTAATCATATTAGGCTAGTCAGCTATCTCTTTTTGTGTCTAAGTCTTCACTGACTCATCCAGCCATTTGTACAGCTTCTCCCAGACTGTATAAAAGTCTGTATCTTCTTTGTCGTTAATTCGCATCGTCAATCTGTTCATTTCTGCCAGTTCTAAAATTTTATTCATCACCATAGTGTTGGTGGGGGCATTTTCACTCTTCCAGCACTGTGCGTAAACAATCCTTGACGCTGTCAGAATATGGACTAGGAGGTATTGGTTAGATTTGCATATTTTTTGATCTATTATCCCTAATAAGAAAGTTTCCAGCTTAAGACATAGTTTAATTGACAAGATTCCATTCAGCCATCCTAGTATTTGCTTCCAATATGCTTTGGCATCCGGACACGTCCACCACATATGGTAGTACGTGCCCAGCACTGTTTTACATTTCCAGCATATGGCCGAAACTTTTGAAGACATTTTCGCCAGTCTTGTCGGTGGAAGATGCCAGCGGTAGAACATTTTATATATATTTTCTTTATAGGCCGTCGATTTTGTCAATTTTAGGTTCCATTCCCAGACTCTTTCCCAGTTGTCTAGGTCTATTGTGTGGCCGATGTTTTGGGCCCAGGTTACCATGACTTCTTTTACTCTTTCTGCTTCCGAATCAGTAAGCAGTTGTATATTTTTGAAATTAGTTTCTCATCTGGTCCAATTAAAATTTTATCTAATTCCTGGTTCTTGTTCTGGAAGCCGGGTTGTGCTAGATCGAATTTGTGTTTGTTTTGAATTTGAAGATATGGCCACCAATCGATGTTTATTCCCTTATCAGCCAAATTTTCCCTGGGGTTTAGTTTGTTTTGGTCGTCTAGCAACTGTTGGTAGGTAACAATTTTATCCAGATTTATCAAATTTGGGTATATCAGGGCTTCCGTCGGAGATATCCATTTAGGTAGTTGCATGTAGTATTTCCTTCTAATTTCCAGCCAGTCCTTAATTAATACCCCCCCCCCCTTAAATGGTGTCTACTAAAATAATTGTGGATTTTATTTCCCTCGCACCATAAGTAGTTGTGCCACCCGTATTGCAGGTCGTGGCCCTCTATTGTTAAGATTCTTTTATTAGCTAACATTACCCATTCTTTTATCCACATAGTTGTTGCTGCTTGATGATATGTTTTCCATTCCGGTAAGCCCATTCCCCCTTGAGTTCTTTTATCCTGCAGATGCATATATTTTATTCTGGGCTTTTTACCATTCCATATAAAGTTTCGAATCATTTTGTCCAAATCATTATAAAATTTTTCCCCTAACTTGACCGGTGCCGTTTGAAATAGGTAGAGGATTTTTGGCAAAACATTCATTTTAATTACTGCGACTCTTCCCATCAGTGATAGTTGTAGTTTTGACCAGGTTTTTAAGTCCTTTTGAGTATTCTGTAACAACTTATCATAGTTGTCTTCTTTTATGGAAGAGCATTTCGCAGACAGCCAGATCTCTAAATACTTAATTTTCTTAGTTACCTTTAATTCCATTGTTTTCTCTAGTTCTCCAATCTGGTTTTTGGGAAAAAATTTTATAATCATTTTTGTTTTTTCCTTGTTTATTTTTAAACCGGCCACACACCCAAAGTTCTCAATGTCCTTCATCAAATTGGGTCCTGAAAGTAAGGGGTCTTCCACTATAAAGACCATGTCATCCGCGAAGGCCTGTACTTTATATTGTTCTTTTTTTATGGTCAAGCCCCTAATTTCCTGATTTGATCTTATCCGATTTAAAAGAACCTCTAGTGACATAATAAATAGTAGTGGGGAGAGCGGACACCCTTGTCTAACACCCTTTCCAATTTGTATCCTCTCCGTTAGTTCCCCGTTGACTATGATATTTGCAGATTGCCGTGAATATATAGATTCTATAATCTTAGTGAATTTGTCGCCAAATTTCATCATTTTTAGTTGAGTGATTAGAAAGTTCCAATCAAGGTTATCAAAGGCTTTCTGGGCGTTGACAAAAATTAATGCGAGTTGTTTCTCGGATCTTGTTTGATAGAATTCCAGGGTATCAATTATTATTCTTGTATTGTTTCTAATATGTCTTTTTGGGAGAAAGCCGTTTTGATCCGAATGGATACTTTGATTTAATATTATTTTTAGTCTTTCCGCCAATATTGATACAAAAATTTTGTAATCTGCATTTAACAGGGATATGGGTCTATAATTTTGGACCTTGCTACTGTCCGCCTCTTCCTTTGGTATTAGGGTGATGTAAGCTTCCCCCCATGATTTTGGGACCCTACCATTTTGTAGTGCCTCATTACATAGTTCTAATAATTTGTCTTCCATGGTATTTTGAAGTTTTTTATATATTTCCGACGGAAGCCCATCCGGCCCAGGTGTTTTATTGTTTTTTTGTTTTTGAATGTTTTTGTTTTTTCAGTTCTTCTTGTGTAATTTCTTTATCGAGCATCTCTCTCATCTCCTCCGACAAGACTGGAAGTTTCTGCTTTATAAGGTATTTTCTAATGTCTTGTTCATTAATTTCGTCTTGTTTATATAGTTTCCTATAATAGTTCTGTACTATCTTTTTCTTTTCTCCTATTTCTTGTTTCAAATTCCCCTCCTCGTCACACAATTGTTTAATAATTCTTTTGACCTTCTCCTTTCTTATTTTGTGGGCCAACCATCTCCCAGTTTTATTTGCATGTTCAAAATAATTCTGCTTCATTCTCTTAATGTTTTGTGCTATTTCCTCTTGAGAGATCAAATTTATTTGGTGTTTAATTAACTCTCCTTTTTCCCTGTGTCTACTGTTTTCTGGGTCTTTCTGGGTCAGCAGTTCCGTCTCTCTTAATTCTTTGTTCAGTGTATTAAGTTTTCCTCTGTATACTTTGTTTCTTCTTATTATATAGGCTATTGATGTTCCCCTCACAACTGCCTTCATCGTGTCCCAAACATTTTGTATTGAGGTCTGCTCTTTACAGTTTTCTTTAAAGAAGTAGCCCAATTCCTTTTCTATTTGTTGTACAAATTGTTTCTCTTGTAGTATGTTCTGGTTTAATGTCCACCTAGCTTTTATCCTTGCCTTCCCTTTCCATTGCCATAAGACTGGGTGATGGTCAGCCCACTTGTTCGTTGTTATTTCAATATTTACAGTATCCATGAGTAGTTCCGGGTTTGACCAAACCATGTAGATACGGGACCATGAATTATGTGGATGGGAGTAAAACGTGTACTGTTGCATCTTGTCATTCATTGTTCGCCAGACATCATAAGGATCTAATTCCTTCACCATATTTACATAGGCAGACGGTAGTTTCCTTCTTGTACTTTTCTTGTGTGTACCCTTATAGTCCATCTTACCGTCTGCTATAGCGTTGAAATCCCCTAGAATACATATATTTTGCCACTCTATTTCATTTATCCTCTTATATAGATTAACATAAAATCTCTCTTGTTTTTGGTTTGGGGCATAGATTCCAACTAGTAAAAAATTTTTCCCACCATTCATTATCTCCACCATTAATATCCTACCGTCTTTGTCTGCGTGTATTAATTTGGGGTTCAACCATTCTTTTATATACATCACAATTCCTCTTTTTCTGGTTTGTGCTGACGAGCAGAATGTTTTACCTAGTTTTGGACAGACCAACAGGTTATTGTACTTTTCTTTAATGTGGGTTTCCTGAAGACAGATTACATCTAACTTTTGTTTCACTAGATCCAACAGTACACGGTTTTTTTTGGAAGTTATGTTAAGACCATTTACATTTGCTGATAGTACATTCGTTTCCCATTCTTCAATTCCATTACACATTATTCGCTTTGAGGGCGCCTTTAGATCTTGTCTCGATGGGTGACCTTGCTTTCGAATCTTCTCTGCCATATCTCTCTCGCTCTCTGGCCTCTCCCACCCCCCGCCCCTCTGGTTGAGTTTCAATTATAGTGTCCTCCTGTCTTAAAAGTCCTTATTTATTAAACCTCTCATCGTCTGCTAGTAAAAGTTCCTGGAATTCTTGAGCTTTCGCCAAGGTATCTATCCGATATTTCTTTTCCCTCCATGTTATTAACATTCCTTCTGGAAGGAGCCATCTGAACTGGATTCTATCTCCGTTTAAACGTGTGGAGAGGAAGTTGTATTTCCTTCTCTTCTCTCTGACTCTCCATGGAGTCTGTTTTAAGATGAGAATTTCTTTACCCTTGTATGTTAGAGAGTCCCCTCTTATTGTACTTAGAATGTCCTCTCTCAGCTGCCTTCTCAACACCCTCACATGGATCTCCCTCGGAAGCCGGTGGCGTCTCGCGAAGCCTGTATTGACTCTATAGGCTTTGTCCAGTTCGTTAATAACCTCTTTTTTCGGCCTGCCGAGGACTAATCCCAGGATTTCTCCAATCAGCTCCCGGAGGTTTTCATCTTTTGCTTCCTCCACGTTTTGTAGTCTTAAATAATATGCTGATCGCTCTAATTCTAGCTGGAGGATGGCCTCCTCCAGGCTTGAGTTTATAGATTCCAGATTGTCCTCTACTTTGTCTATCCTTTTTTCCGCTATTTCCGTTCTCCCCTTAACATTTTGAATTTCCTGCTCATTTTTCAGCAGCGCTGTTTGTATTACTCCTATACGTTCCGCAATCTTTCCCATATTGTTTCTTACTTCATGCATTTCATTTTTTACTCCCTCCAGGCCTTTGGCGACACTTTCACCCATCTTCAATATTGCCTCTTGTAGGGAGTCCATTGTTACCACCTGGTCTTGTAGGGTTGGGGCTGCCTTATCTCCCATTTGCCTGCCCTCAGGGGACTTTTCCCTCACCGGGGTAGATAGGGGAGTTTGCTTTTTACTCCCTTTAATTAAAGTTACTGTTTTTGTTGCCATTTGCTTTGATTCAGCTCTTCCCCTATAAGCTGTAAGTCTAGTACCCTCTGAATGCTGTTTGAGTAATTATACAGAGCCCGGGGTACATACAAGGTAATTAAACTGGGGCAGGGCTGTGTAATATAGGCTCAGTTAATTCTATAGTATCTGGGAGATGTCTACTAGTCAGGAAGAGAGACGTTTCAGCGTGATACAACAGGGTGCAGGAGAGGCCAGGAAGTTTTTAGAACTCACCCATCAATCTCTTCCTGTTGTCAGTATAATGTTATCCTTCTGCTGTCTCTGGCTGTAATATGACACCGCGTACTTAGTGATTTAAAGTTGGTTCAAACCCTTGTGATTAAGCTTTTTCCCTTTTTCCCTGGAAGGCAAATCCAGTTGACTGTCTTTCTCTCCTCCGTCTCGTCCTCCGTTAATCCTCAAATTTAAATAGTCCAAAGTCTCGGTCTTCCTCTATCCACTCCGTCAATGAACTCTCTCAAAATTTTCCTGTTTGTGTTTACTAGCCGCTTCAGATAAATGCGCCCACACACGTATCTGTACTTGTTGCAGTTAAGTTGTTTATCTTTTAGATTTAGGCTTTTAAATCAGATCTTGTGATTACCGTCATTCGATCCGCTACGTTCCCTGCTGCTGTCTCTCCCTTCCTAATTAGTGGCTGGCAGTCACGTCTTCTGGTCGGCCATTAATCAGCCGACCTCTTTTGCACGAACTCTGAGGGAGCCTCTCGCTTGATGGGGGGAGATCGCCCTTCACCCTCCACTGCACAGATGCTTCCCCTCTCCACAGGTCCTCGCACCTCGAAGGGACCTTGCCTATTACGGCCACGCTCGTGCAAAAACCGCCAAAAAAAAAAAATTGGTTATTATGTGGAATTGGCTAAGTGGGAAAAACTTTGGATACTTAATCGGAAACTAACATTGGCTACAGCGTATAAAGAAAAATTTTATAAGATGTTCTACAGGTGGCATCTCCCCCCAACATGGCTCTCCAAAATGTTTAAAAATCTGGCCCCAAATTGTCAGAAGGCACTTTTTATCGTATGTGGTGGACATGCAATGAGGCCAAAAATATATAGGAAAATGATTCAATTGTGGTTAGAACAAATGGTGGGAGACAAAATTCTGTTTAAACCAGAAATTTTTCTCCTAGGTATAATACCGGAAGGGTTTAAGAAAGATACACTTTATCTAATTATATCAGTGACATGCAGTCAGGGGGAGGCAGAGCGTCACCACTGTCATCATGAAAAAAAAGGAAAAAGGCTCAGGTAGTTGCTTCCAGAGTCACAGTGGATGACTCTGCTTAGTGCTTAACTGTTTAAAAAAGCCTCTAAAAAAGTGCCCACTACAGGAGGAGGCGGGAGAACCACGTGCCTCATTTAGTCTGACTTTCTGTTCACTCGAGCAGAGTTAAGCAAGGGTTGAAAGCCGAAAAATTCCTTATGTAGATGAGGTACGTGGTTCTCTTGCCTCCTCCTGTAGAGGGCGTTTTTTTAAGAGGCTTTTTTAAACACTTAAGCAGAGTCATCCATTGGGGACTCTGGCAGCCAGTAACCCAGCCTGACCTCAGCAGCTCTTGCCTTTTTCCTTTTATATTTTTACATTTTCATGATGGCAGGCAAGAGCAGAGTTGAAATCCTCTGTGATTGTGAAACAGCTGGAAAAGGTATGTGGGTCGGAGGGAGGGGGAGGAATTCAAAATTAATGTAATTTTTAAAGTAATATATGTGTTTTTGTGTGTGTGTGTGTGCGTGTGTTTGTTTCTTCACTCAAACAAACTCTCAATTTGAGAGAGAGTTTGTTTGAGAAGAGAGGGAGGGTGGTAGAAGAGGCAGCGAGGGCAGCTGGCCAGCTTTCTTTTACCCGTCTCTGCAGCCGGGCTGGCACTTTCTTTCTTTTGCCCAGAGGCGGGCAAAACAAATTAATCCCAAATGAAGATGAAATAATACGAAAGATTATGGATTGTGGCGAAATGGATAAACTAACTAAAAGAAATCCAGGGAAAGGAAGAATCAGAATTCTACCAGATATGGGATAAATGATATAGGTGGATGGAGGAAAGAAACAAAAATCAATGGAAGAATATAACAAAACTCAAAAATAATAGTTCTGAGTAAAATAAGAGGGTTAAGCATGATGAAATCTAAATGAAATACAATACAAGGGGAAATAATATAAGGTGAGCGGTATCGATTGATGATTGCTATTATAAAAAACAGGAAGTTCCCGTTCGTACTGTATTGTATAAATGTGGTGTACGTCTAATTTTTGTGTTTGTGTATTTTACATGTTTGTTAATAAAAACCTTTTTTTTAAAAAGCGGCTTTTGCCCGACCCGCCGCTATGTCCGACATAGAGTCAGGACACTTCTATGTCGGACGTAGAAAGAAAGCGGCTTTTTCCCACCCCACCTCTATATCAGACATAGTGGTGGGGCGGGCAAAAGCCGCTTTTTTCTTTTGCCGCACTGGAAGCTTTCAAAAAGAGATTTGATGGCCACCTCTGAAATGGTAGAGCAGAGGGATGGACTAGAAGACCTTTAAGGTCCCTTCCCACTCTATTATTCTGTTATATATTGTATTCATCTTAATTACAGTGATTCTAGCCAATAATTGCTATACTAAGAATTTGTATTGACCCAAGTCATGGTTGAATGCAAATGTGAACTTGGATCTCCATAATCTTCAATATGTCAAATAAATCATAATTAATCGAAGGTTATTTTAGCATTGTGGAATATTTCCTTTTTACCTTTAATGTATACAGTGTTTTTTTTTACATATAGGAATTGGGCATGTCTAGTCTAATGAGAAGGACTAGCGGAGACATAACAACAGTGTTCCAATATTTGAGGGGCTCCTATGAAGACAAAGACGTCCATTTATTTTCCAAAGTACCAAAAGAAACGATGGATGGAAACTAACCAAAGAGAGATGCAACCTATAACTAAAAAGAAAATTCCAAGTAGAATGGTGGTCTTATTTACAGATACAACCAAGGTTTGCACAGGATAGGAAGAAGAAAGGTATTACCAAAGATTACACAATTTTAGATAAACCTTTGATGCAGACAGACAACAGGTTGATCAAAGTGTTATATAGATTTTTCTTGGAACATAAGCTAGAGGAGGAACATGTCAAAGAAATTATGGTCTCCTGGGTGAAAAAATTTGATTATAATGGGGAATTGGCTAAGTGGTAAAAACTTTGGATACTTAATCGGAAACTAACATTGGCTACGTCGTATAAAGAAAAATTTTATAAGATGTTCTACAGATGGCATCTCCCCCCCAACACGGCTATATAATGTGAATGTATGTTCACTTTGACTTTGCGGTACTGCATTGTTTTAAATGTAAAAATAATAAAAATATACTCAAAAAAAAAATCCTACCAATTACAGCAATCAACCAATGGAATAGCTTGCCTTCAGAAGTTTTGGGTCCTCCATCACTGGAAACTTTCAAAAAGAGATTTGACGGCCACTTCTGAGGGGTGGACTAGAAGACCGTTAAGGTCCCTTCCCACTCTATTATTCTGTTATATACTGTAGTCATCTTAATTACAGCGATTCTAGCCAATAATTGCTATTCTAAGAATTTGTATTGACCCAAGTCAACCAGAGAATTCCATGGTTGCATACCAATGTGAACTTGTGTCTCTGTAATCTTCAATGTGTCAAATAAATCATAATTAATCTAAGGTTATTTTAGCATTGTGGGATATTTCCTTTTTACCTTTAATGTATATGGTATTATTTTTTAATATGTATGTCTTCTGCAACCATTTTATAAGCAATTTCTTTGAATCTTACAGGCAAAGAGGATGCCAATAAGAGAACTCCGGATACCTGAGAATAACAAGCAACGTTAAAAAGGAAAGTTAATCAAGCCAGAAATCAAAACATTTCCATCTCCTACAGAAATCCACAAAATTCTCCTTCTTCCCCAGCAGGTAATCAAGAAGAGATTTCGAACTGGAAAACGTAGAGTATGCAGAACACAAGGATACATTACACGTAGTTCTCGACTTATAACAGTTCATTTAGTAACTATTCAAAGTGACAGGGCCACTGAAAAACCTGACTGATGACCATTTTTCACACTTATGACTATTGCAGAAGCCTCATGGTAACGTGATCTATATTTGAATCCTTGGCAGCTAACTCACATTTATGACAGTTGCCATGATTTACGGTCACATGATCCCCTTTTGCAGCTCCACAGATGTGGCTATTGTGGGCAAAGTTCGTATTTCAAATCACAACTGAGTGTGCATGAAATGATCCACATTGGAGAAAAGCAATATTAATGTGGCCAAAGCTTTAGTCAGAACTGCTCCTTGTGGTTGGTTCATGGAAGGGCCCACATAGGGGAGGAGCCCTACATGTGCTCCCAAGGAAGTGGGCTTGGCAACTTGGTGATACATTAGAGAACTCCCACCAGGGAGAATCCTGACTATGAGAAAAGTTTCAGTCTGAACTCCAGCCTGGTAATATATTAAAGGATGGATACAAAAAAGAAATCATATGAATGTTCTGATTGCGGGGAATGTTTCAGCAAGAATTCCAACCTGTTGAGACACCAGAGGACTCACAAAGGAGAAAAACCCTTTGAATGTCCTGAGTGTGGGAAAGGTTTCAGGTACAAGTCCATCCTGTTGAGGCACCAGAGGACTCACACAGGAGAGAAACCCTTTGAATGTCCTGTCTGTGGGAAAGGTTTCAGTTACAAGTCCATCCTGTTGGCACACCAGAGGACTCACACAGGGGAGAAACCCTTTAAATGTCCTGACTGTGGGAAAGGTTTCAGTCAGAATTCCCACCTGGTGATGCACCAGAGGACTCACACAGGGGAGAAACCTTTCGAATGTCCTGATTGTGGGAAAAGTTTCAGTAACAGGTCCGTCCTGTTGATACACCAGAGGACTCACACAGGAGAGAAACCCTTTAAATGTCCTGTTTGTGGGAAAGGTTTTAGTGCTAATTCCAGCGTGGTGACACACCAGAGGACTCACACAGGAGAGAAACCTTTCGAATGTCCTGATTGTGGGAAAAGTTTCAGTAAAAGGTCCGTCCTGTTGATACACCAGAGGACTCACACAGGAGAGAAACCCTTTGAATGTTCTGACTGTGGGAAAGGTTTCAGTCAGAATTCCCACCTGGTGATGCACCAGAGGACTCACACAGGGGAGAAACCTTTTGAATGTCCTGACTGTGGGAAAGGTTTCAATCACAATTACCAACTGGTGGTACACCAGAGTACTCACACGGGAGAGAAACCCTTTAAATGTCCTGTTTGTGGGAAAGGTTTTAGTGCTAATTCCAGCGTGGTGACACACCAGAGGACTCACACAGGAGAGAAACCTTTCGAATGTCCTGATTGTGGGAAAAGTTTCAGTAAAAGGTCCGTCCTGTTGATACACCAGAGGACTCACACAGGAGAGAAACCCTTTGAATGTTCTGACTGTGGGAAAGGTTTCAGTCAGAATTCCCACCTGGTGATGCACCAGAGGACTCACACAGGGGAGAAACCTTTTGAATGTCCTGACTGTGGGAAAGGTTTCAATCACAATTACCAACTGGTGGTACACCAGAGTACTCACACGGGAGAGAAACCCTTTGAATGTCCTGACTGTAGGAAATGTTTCAGTCACAAGTCCATTCTGTTGAGACACCAGAGGACTCACACAGGAGAGAAACCCTTTGAATGTCCTGACTGTGGGAAAGCTTTCAGTCAGAATTCCAGCCTAGTAATACACCAGAGGACTCATACAGGAGAGAAACCCTTTAAATGTCCTATTTGTGGGAAAGGTTTCAGTCAGAATTCCGACCTAGTGTCACACCAGAGGACTCACACAGGAGAGAAACCTTTCGAATGTCCTGATTGTGGGAAAAGTTTCAGTAACAGGTCCGTCCTGTTGATACACCAGAGGACTCACACAGGAGAGAAACCGTACGAGTGTCCTGACTGTGGGAAAGGTTTCAGTCAGAATTCCATCCTGATGAGACACCAGAGGACTCACACAGGAGATAAACCCTTTGAATGTCCTGACTGTGGGAAAGCTTTCAGTCAGAATTCCTTCCTAGTGATACACCAGAGGACTCACACAGGAGAGAAACCCTTTGAATGTCCTGACTGTGGGAAAGGTTTCAGTCAGAATTCCCACCTAGTGCAACACCAGAGGACTCACACAGGAGAGAAACCCTTTGAATGTCCTGTTTGTGGGAAATGTTTCAATCAGAGTTCCAGCCTAGTGCAACACCAGAGGACTCATGCAGAAGAGAAACCCTTTGAATGTCCTGTTTGTGGGAAATGTTTCAATCAGAGTTCCAACCTAGTGCACCACCAGAGCACTCACGCAGAAGAGAAACCCTTTGAATGTTCTGACTGTGGGAAAAGTTTCAGTCGGAATTCCTACCTAGTGACACACCAGAGGATTCACACAGCAGAGAAACCCTTTGAATGTCCTGATTGTGGGAAAGGTTTCAGTTGGAATTCCCAATTAGTGAGACACCAGAGGACTCACGCAGAAGAGAAACCCTTTGAATGTCCTGACTGTGGGAAAAGTTTCAGTCAGAATTCCTACCTAGTGACACACCAGAGGATTCACAAAGGAGAGAAACCCTTTGAATGTCCTGATTGTGGGAGAGGTTTCCGTTGGAATTACCAATTAGTGACACATCAGAGGACTCACACAGGAGAGAAACCCTTTGAATGTCCTGACTGTGGGAAAGATTTCAGTGACAAGTATACCCTGTTGAGTCACCAGAGGACTCACACAGGAGAGAAACCCTTTGAATGTCCTCTTTGTGGGAAAAGTTTCATTCGGAATTCCGACCTAGTGACACACCAGAGGACTCACACAGGAGAGAAACCCTTTAAATGTCCTGTTTGTGGGAAAAGTTTCAGTCGCAATTCCCAGCTGGTGGTACACCAGAGGACTCACACAGGAGAGAAACCCTTTGAATGTCCTGACTGTGGGAAAAGTTTCAGTCGGAATTCCCACCTAGTGACACACCAGTGGACTCACACAGGAGAGAAACTGTAGGAGTGTCCGATTTGTGGAACAAGTTTCAGTTCCAATTTCCACCTGGTGCAACACCAGAGGACTCGCACAGGAGAGAAATCATATCCTTGTCCATATTGTGGGGAATGTTTCATTACAAAATTGTACCTCATGAGTCACGAGAAAACCCATATAGGAGCGAAACCGTATGAGTGTACTGTTTGTGGCAAAGAATTCAGAACTCAGAATTTAGCTTAATGAAACATCAGAGGTCTCACACGGGAGAGAACCCCTTTGAATGTCTTGACTGTGGAAAAGGTTTCATTACAAAATTACAGCTCACAAATCACCAGATGATACACACAGGAGAAAATGCTTTTGAATGTGCTGACTGTGGGAAACGTTTCACCAAGAATTCCAGTCTGGTTAAACACCAGAGGACACACAGAGGAGAAACCGTATCATTGTCCTCTTTGTGGCAAAAGTTTCAGTTAGAATTCTAACATGGTGATACACTGGAGGTCACATGAAAAACATGGAATGCCCTATTTAGGAAAAAGTTTTCATTTCAATTCGAACCTAGTGAAACACCAGAGGTCTCATATGGGAGCGCCTTTCAAATGGCCAGTCTGTGGATAGTACTTTTGGCCGAAATGACTCCTTATCACAGGGTTGTCAAACTAGATTTCATTGAGGGCTGCATCATGGTTCTGTTTGACCTGGGTGGAGGGCTCTGGTGGAAGTGGACAGGGGGGCATAGCTATCTTGACGTCACTTCTGTTGGGGGTGCCTGTGGAAGCCCAAGTGCTTTGCCAACAAAAATGGGATTTCGAGCTCCATTTTCAGGTACAGTGGCCTCTTGCAATCCTCTGCCCTTGCAAATGCTGGCAGAGGCACCATGGACCAGTCCGCTGTTTTCACGACAGCCCTGCTGGCTGGATTTAACCACCCTGCGGCCCGCATCTGACCCTGGGCCTTGACTTTGAAACCCCTTCCTCAATGCATACAACTCAATATATATGAGGCAAAAGTTGATGAGTTTGGAGAAGGTTTGAATTTCAGTTCTGAACTCCCGCTGAGAGTGTAGGTGAGAACACTGAATATTGGCCTCATCTGAATACTGGCTTTTCATTTTGCTGAATTACCCTCACCGCTTGCTCTTCCTTATGAAGCCGTTACATGAATGTGCAAATTGTTAAGCTCAACAGTGGCTACTTCAGACTTTGGAGAATCCCACCCTTGGGTCCTCCTAGGCCACTCCCTTCCTCACAGGTCCCAATAGGTCCGTCGTCCCCCTTAGGCTCCCCACATGGTTACATAGCCCCACCACCACCCTCACAAACACAAACAGGATCTCCACTTCTACTGGATCCCTGCAGTCATTAGGCCTGACTCCCACCCTACCAGGCATTACAGCTACCTTAACACTTTGTAGACTGTCTTAAGGAATTGCGGGTGCAATGAAAATGGTGTCTGCCTCTGGGAGATCTCCAAAAGGGCAGGCCATGTATCCCTGGGGTGCCTGATGAGTGGACAAGTACCTCTTGGCCACCATTGTGCTGTAGTTGCCAATAACAGCCAATGTAGTCCTAGGTTGCATCAAGAGAGGAATAATGCAAGACAACAAGAAAATATAGAAATGCTTTACGCAATATCGTACTTAGAATACATAGTTGAGTGCTGGTCACCATGATATAAAAACGTTGAGACACTGGAAAATGTGCACAGAAGAGCAACCAAGGGGGACAAGATAGCTGTTTTCAAGTACTTATGCATCTGACACAAAGAAGAGCAGATTGACTTATCCTCTAGGGCACCAGATGGCAGGATAAGAAGCAATGGGCGGAAGCTAGTTAAAATGAGGCCCAAACTAGAAGATATTTTTTTTTGTCAAAGCAATTAATCAGTGGAATAGTTTGCCTCCCGGTTTTGTGGGTCACTGCAGGTTTTCAAGAGTACACTGGACGACCATTTGAGAGGGATGGTTAAGTGTCCTGTCTTGAAGAGCAGGTTGGACCAGAAGACCTCCGAGGTCTCTTCCAAGCCTATAATTCAATGTTTCCATGAATTTGGAGGCAGTTTAGAAGATAGGTAAAGAGCAGCCACATGAACTTCCTTGTGGATTTTTTTGGGGAAAAAATTATTCAGAAAATTAATATAAATAAAACTCCCAAAAACCCCACAAAGCTTTAAAAGCAAAGCAAAAATAGACACAAGGTTTAAAAAGAATGCAAAAAAATGTGCAAAAACAGATTTACATATACTATCCCCTCCCCTTGAGTATTCATACGTATGTCGGAGCAATATTACTTACCTCCCCTTGTGAAGCAGGCCCAGAATTTATAAAGTTCTACTTCTATTTACAAACAATTTGACTTTCATCAATCTACTACACAGAGAGGCAAAGTGGTTAATAGGTGAATAAACAGCAAAATTAAAATAGCATTAACAATTTAGTTTTGCATTTAATTTGTATAAAGTCCAGAATGGCTTTTTATTTACCATAATCATTGTCTGTTATCTGTCCGGGATGAAATATCTTTGTTTGATTCTTATGAATAAAACTTTTTCTTAATATTTTGGTTGAGAACAATAAAACCAGTATTGTGTTTTATTCCTCAAAATCATAAATCTATGTTGTCGATCCATTTTCACCACAGTCCAGTCCAAATAGTTTTCCAGTTGGATATGGCAACTTCCCTTCAAAGTCCGGTTCATCACACATCGAATCTGTTCACTTCAAATCTGTAGAATCCACATCTCCTTCAGCCTTCTCCAGCCAACCAGCAGTTTCCAAACCATGGCGAGGAATCTTTTAAGAAGAGGCTGTGCTCCCTATGGAAGCTTCTTGGGAAGAGCTCAGGCTCACTAAGGGATTCATTTCTGTGCGCTCATAATCCCAAACGCTTCCATCAGTTTTTCAGGCCATTTCCAGGCTCTTTTTGGAGCCATTTTTGTGCTGTTTTTGTTTATTTTGGGGTTGTTTTTAGGCAGTTCCTGGGGTGTATTTTGGCCCATTTTTCAGGCCATTTACTGGCTGGTTTGGGGCCATTTTGGGGGCTGCTTTTGGGGGAATATTTGGACAATTTCTGGGCCATTTACCAGCCCATTTTGGGCCATTTTCAGACTGTTGTCAGATTGTATTTTGGGCGATATTTGGGGCTGTTTTTCAGGGTATGTCCAGGGTGGTTTTTGGCCCATTTTTGGGCTGTTCACAGCCATTTTGTGTGCTGTATTTTGGGATGTTTGGCCATTTTCTGGGCCATTTCCAGGTTGTTTTCTAGGGTGGGTTTTGGCTCTTTTTCGGCCTGTTTCTGGGATGGTTTTGGGGCTGTTTTTGGCCATTTTTAGACATTTTCAGGGCTGTTTTTTGGACCATTTTTTTGCCATTTCCAGGCCATTTCCAAGCTGTTTCTGAGTGGGTTTTGGGGGGCATTTTTAACTGTTTTTCAGGCCCCAAAAATGTGGGGGGGGGGACCAGCCAATGGTGGGATTAGCCGGTTCACTGAACCGGGCAGAATTTTAACAACTGGCTTGCCCCAACTGATCCGAACTGGCTGAATCCCACCTCTGCCCATAGGCCACCCTGGACTCAATGGGATCTGATGATCTCACCTAGGCACTGGTCACTGCCGTGCCAGAAGTGGGCTGCCCTGCTGAGGGGGCATCCATTGGTGTCTACTATTAAAAAGTCTTGTTGCCTCACCATGGTTTTGGCCAGTGCTTCTGCCAAACTCTGTCAAGGAGGGGCCTGGTCCCAGGTCCCCTCACCACTTGGGTCTCCTGAGATCTGCCATGACCATCATCTAGCCGGAGTTTCAGGCGGGCCAAGCAGAATTGGGTGGGTGGACCCACTGGCTTGACTGAACTTCAACAGGGGCCTCGGTGTGGCTGCTGCCTCCCACCCTTCAATTCCCCATGCTGCCAGGACCAACGTTGCAAAAATAGCCTCACCAAATCACTCCAAAAGCAGTATCATTGTTTGACTGCCAGTCTCGGTGGAAAAACTCCCCCCCTCCCCCCCATCATCATCACCTTCAGACAGGCTCCTCTCCCGCCACTGCGTTAAATAGCTGCCAGACAGATTTGATGTCAGTAGCAGGGTCCCAAACCACCAGCTGCCAATGAACTCCACCACCATTCTCCGGTGGGTCCCATCTCTTGTCCTGCATCCTGGACTGATGCCATGTGGGCCAGCTATACATGCCTGAGGGCTTCACACTCCTTGGGGCATATATCTATCTGGGAAGCCCCATCGTCCTGCGCTGGATGGACTGCCAGTAGGAACAGGTCCACTGCCACTCCGGCAATGGCCTCTATCACTGTTCCCTCAGCATTTCCCATGATACTCCCCTGCCTTTTTATACCATGCAGGGAACAGGTAGGCAAACAGCTTGAGAAAAGGGGGGGGAGGAGGGAACACTGACTTACAGTCACGTTCCAAGCCTCCCGCACCAGAAAACAGCAAGTGACACAGTTCTTGGCATGAGATGTGTTTTAATGCTGGCTTGTAAACTCAACACAAAGTAACTGCAAAGTTATCGGTAGTTGCTGCTGCTTCACATCTGGTTTTAACAGCCCTGTATGCCTAAGTTGACCAGATTTTCAGATTGGTAAAGAGGGACACCATTGACCGGGGGGGGGGGCTTGATTAAAAATTTTATATTTTGTCAAACATGACCCCATCAAAATTTTGATCACGTGACCATGAGGATGCTGCAACGGTAGCTAAATGTGAAAATGGTCGCTAAGTGTGAAAATGGTCATCGGACACTTTTTTCAATGCCATTGTAACTTTGGTCACTAAATGAACTGTTTGAAAGTTAAGGCTAGCTTGCATTATAATGCCTTATTCTAGCTTACATTTTCAAGAGAGAGAAGCTAAACTCCTTGTTAGATTTGAAATAGAAATGAGTAGAGTAGAGTAAAATAGAATAGAATAGTTTATTAACCAAGTGTGATTGAACACACAAGGAATTTGTCTTTGGTGAATATGCTCTCAGTGTACATAAAGAAAAATAAAATAGTAAGATAGTGGGATCCTTGCTGCACCAAGCCTTCACTAATCCTCTCACTTTCATCAAAAACAGTAAAAATCAGTCATGCTTTTTTATTTCTATTTATTATTTTGCTATGGCCACATATGAATATATATATGCACATTCCAAACAGATTTTCTTACTAAACAGCCACCATTCTCATCCACTAAATGCCTCACCAACCTTTTCTGTATTCTTTCGTTTCCATCCATCCATTTTATTTATTTAACACAGAGTAGATTAGGCTGTCAGCCTTAGTCATTCTTCTAACATGACAACAATTCTTACCAACAAGGACGGTATTGGCACATTTTAGCTAATGCAACCTAAACATAACCAAAGCCTATTTCACTTTAAGTATGCTAACTTTATTCTATAGAAGCTGCAATCTCTAATCTAAAGACCACTTTTCATGCCAAAATGCTGTTAACTACAATTTACTAACTGAACTGCTGATAATATTTATTCCCTTTTGAAAAGGGATCCAAATGGTTACCTCTGATCTTCTACTCCCCTCCCTAATAGAGGTCCAGTTCACCTTTTTAAAATCTTCACATAAGGAGCCTTTCTAAAATTTTGCAAGTAAATTTTGCAAGAATCTTGCCAGGGAAATATGGTCCTGTTTTCTTTTTATGTTAGCTCTTGAGCCTCACACTTTCTTCACCAGCCCAACCACACATCTTGGAAATAACCTACTCCCAAATCTCATTCAATTATACCATTAAGATGAAGAACAAAATGGTTTAGTTTTTTAAGGCTCAAATGCAGGCAGTAGTTGTGGCTGGGTGGGCTTTTGCACCGCTTCATGTTTACACCGGTTGCGCCTGTATTGGACCTGTGAGACCCTCCTGCGCATAGTCACTCCTGCCTTGATAGCCTCTCAGTTAGATTGCTGCAATGTGCTCTGCATGAGGCTATGCTTGAAGATTATTCAGAAGCTACAGCCAGTGCAGAATGCAGCGGCGCAGAGTTCTGGGGGCGCCCTAGGGTGGCACATTTAAGATTGCTGTTACATTAGTGCATGTGTGCCAGTTTGCTTCTGGGTCCAATTCAAGGTATTACAATTAAGACCCTATAATGGCATACATCCAAGGTGTCTGTGGAATTATAAGAGCCAAGGTGGCGCAGTGGTTAAATGCAGCACTGCAGGCTACTGCTAGATCAGCAGTTCAGCGGTTCAAATCTCACCGGCTCAGGGTTGACTCAGCCTTCCATCCTTCCGAGGTGGGTAAAATGAGGACCCAGATTGTTGGGGGCAATATGCTGACTCTCTGTAAACCGCTTAGAGAGGCCTGAAAGCCCTATGAAGCGGTATATAAGTCTACTGCTATTGCTATTGCTATTGCTATTGCTATTGCTATTGCTAATGGACCTAGCTTGCCCCACTAGTTCCAGTGGAAGGGGCCATTGGCAGATGCCATCTGCTAAGGAATTCTGATGGGTGGAATCAAGAAGAGCCTTTTCCACTGTGATCCAGAGGTGCAACTACTCCCACCCTTCTGGCTCCCTGCTGGAGGATGGGGTTAGAAGATCTTCGCGCCCTGCGGAGTTTATCGCACACAGGACGGGCGGGGCGCGACTTGGGAGACACAGGGAAAGGCGCCCGCTCGCTAGCCAGCCCACCCTTGGGCTCCGGGGGCAGCACCTTCCCAGCGCCGCCGCTGCCGCGCTCGTTCCTTCGCGCCCTGCGGAGTTTCCCTGTGTCTCCCAGGTCGCGCCTGTCCTGTGTGCGAGAAACTCCGAAGGGCGCGAAGGAACTCTCCTCCCCAGCAGCTTCTGGGTGCTGAGAATGGCGGAGAAGCTTTGGACCAGGGGTGGGTTCCGGCAGTCACAGCTCCTCTGTGCTCTCTTCTTTTTGGAAATTGATTGGCAGCCGTGGCTACAGAAAGCAGCTAGATGGGGAGGGGGTGTCTACCTGCTTTGTGCGATGTGTGTGTTGGGGGGGGGCATGGATCGTTCGGCGCTGAGAGAGAAGCAGCTGCGGCAGCGGGAAAGCGAGGCTCCTTTGCCAGCCTTCCAGCTGAGAAAACAGAAATATTCGCCGGTTCTGTGGGCGTGGCTAGGAGGGGGGGAATACGACTGAGTGCGCGTGAGTGCCCCCATCTAGCCACGCCCACAGACCCTTTAGATTTAAAAAAATTGAAATCCACCCTGGGACTGTTTCAGAAGAGGAAGTTCCTCTGGGCTTCTCGCCTGCTCCCATCCTTTCTAGCCATGCAGTTCTCGATGGTTTTATAGCAATATAGCAATAGCAGTAGACTTATATACCGCTTCATAGGGCTTTCAGGCCTCTCTAAGCGGTTTACAGAGAGTCAGCATATTTCCCCCAACAATCTGGGTCCTCATTTTACCCACCTCGGAAGGATGGAAGGCTGAGTCAACCCTGAGCCGGTGAGATTTGAACCGCTGACCTGCTGATCTAGCAGTAGCCTGCAGTGCTGCATTTAACCACTGCGCCACCTTGGCTCTTATCTCCTTTAAACTCAGCCTCAGACGACGCAATTGTACTGTTGGCTTTCCAGTTACAAATGCTGCCATCTCTTGATAGGAGGCCGAAAAACAGGGTTGAGTCTTGCTGTGTGGGGCTTTGGGCAATTCCTATTATGGCTTAAAGACTTTGTCCTTGTTTGGATCTGAATGAGGAGGGCTAATCCCATCACCCTGGAGCTGA